>NC_081328.1:6094308-6402165 GCF_026419965.1 Kogia breviceps | reverse complement strand
CTTAAAGTCATTTCTTCAGTGATATTTAATTTATACACTTAAAGGAGCACCTAACTGAATATGTTTAGGTTTGATCAGCCAAGGATACTTTTGGTAAAACTTACTTTCGTTTCTTCCTCGAGCTGACATTTCAGCTCCTCAATCTGCTGCGTAGATGCTTGTTTGGTCCTTGAAAGCTGAGAGACCAAAGCATCTTTCTCATCCAATTGTCGGGAATATTCACCTAAGAATTATCGAAGTAAGGGAATTTGTTCAGGGCGTAAACAAACAAGCCTAAAGTTTGTATATATAATTGTATGTATATGACAAATATATACTTTAACTAATTATAAATATTGCTACAGAACTGGCTAGACTAAAAAGCAGCACTGCTATTGTAGGGTAACAAATAAACTAGTCTGCTGATTCTTTCTTGCTTTTTAAAATTTCTTCTAACCCGCCCAGCAAACTCCTATAGTTGATGACTCTCCTCTAATGTGGGAGGATCGCTAATAATTCAGAACCCCCGGAACTGCTTTTGTCTAGGACATAATTGCAGGACTGAGGGAAATCTCTACCTGCTTCCGTCTGCAGACGCGCCCTCTGAGCCGTCAGGTCACTGATCAGCCGCTGCTCTTCTTCCTCCTTCGTCTTAAGTTCACTCACTTGGTCTTCTAGAGCGCGGCACATCTTTTCAAGGTTTCCCTGCGGCACATGGACCCACGAAAGATGAGACATTGAATACAGTCAAAAAAAAAAAAAAGTTACCACTGGATTCTTAAAATATTTTTAGAGTGAATAAATTTATGTCAGGTGTAGTTGAAACTTATGGCACCAACTCTATGGAACATGCTAGGATTCAAGTATGACGGGTGCATAATCTCCCCAAAGCGCTCATTGTTGGGACTTTATCCCAATGATACTTGACACAGACAAAGTAGATTTTGAAATAATCATATAACAAATTATATCCAGCATTTAAAAAAAATGAAATAAAATGGAATATATTAGAATACAAAATTTTAGATCAGTGCTATAAACTGCCTACAAACAATGTTTAATGCCAGAGAACAATGAGGGTTCTTACAGTTATTAACTATCTCGTTTAAAGACAGTATTGGGTACCTTGGCTTTGGAAATGGTCTCTGCATTACTGCTGAGGTCGTCGATCTCCATCTTCAGCTCGCTCTTCTCCTTCTCCAGCTTCTGCTTGACCCTCTGCAGGCTGTCAATCTGCTCCCCCAGCTCGGCCACGCTGTCCGCGTGCTTCTTCCTCAGCGCGGCCGCCGTGGCCTCGTGCTGCAGGGTGGCCTCCTCCAGGTCCCGGCGCAGCTTCAGGAACTCGGCCTCCCGTTTCTTGTTCATCTCAATCTGGGCCGAAGTGGCCCCGCCGGCCTCCTCCAGCCGCTCGCTGATCTCCTCCAGCTCCCGGGAGAGGTCCGAGCGCTGCTTCTCTGCTTTGGCGCGGGAGGCCCGCTCTGCCTCGATCTCCTCCTCCAGCTCCTCGATGCGGGCCTGGCAGTGACACAGCACATTAACATGGACTCACCTCAGTTTCAGTTCTTTTGGGCGCAGAAGCAAATGGAGGTGAGACGACCCACCTGCAGCTCTTTGATCTTCTTCTGTAGTTGAACTTCCACTGCCTGCTCATCTTCGATTTTGCTTAGCAGGCTGCTGATTTCAAATTCTTTCCTTTAGACAGAAGGACAAGGCAGATTAGTACCCATAAGAATTGAGAGATGATGTTGCCTAGAATTTATTTTCTGGAGTTCCTACTTTTTAAGTTTCTCATCAAGTTGTTGTTTGTCATTTTCTATATCTACTATGGATTCTTGGGCCAATTTTAGGTCACCCTCCAGTTTCCTCTTGGCTCTTTCTAGATCCATTCGAAGTTTCTTTTCTTGTTCTAGAGACCCTTCAAGCTAATGAGAAAATAAACTGTTAAAAATTGAAAGTATATGAAAAAACAACTTTCAAATGGGTATTAAAAACACACATCATCCTCTTGCTGCTCTAGCTTGGCCTTAGCTTTGGTCAGGGTGTTGACTTTGTCCTCTTCAGCCTGGAGGTCATCCAGGGTCTGCTGGTGGGCCTCCTGGAGGGCCTTCTTCTCCTTGGTCAGCTTTGCGATGGTTTCGTCCAGGCCTGCCATCTCTTCTGTGAGGTTTTTCACCTAGAAGGGTTAAGGAAGAGATTATCTCTGCTCTAAAGCAGCTTAGTTAGATGGCAGTCTCTTCTGTGCTGTATACAAATGTATTTCATACCTTGTTCTCTGTGGCATGTTTCTCCTTCTCAACCTTGGCCAGTGTCAGCTCAAGGTCATCTATGTCTTTCTTCAGTTCCGAGCATTCGTCCTCCAGTTTCCTCTTCTTGGCGGTCAGCTCGGCATTGATCTCTTCCTCATCCTCAGCTCTCTCGGTCACCTCCTTGATCTTGGCCTCCAGCTGGATTTTGTTTTTAATCAGTTGCTCACACCTTTCCTCTGCATCAGCCAAAGCGTCAGCTTCCTGTGGAGAGATTTGCTGAGCTGTTTAGAGAATTTGTTACTTATTTTGAACTTGTTCTTTGCACAAAATAGTACTGTTTACTGAATGCTAATGAATTTTTCAGTATGAATCTAAATTAATTGAACATCATTCCATTGTCTGGAGAAACATAGCTAATTAGATATGGCCCTATAGATTTAGAAGCAAATTAGCCTGAAAAATGACTGGATTGAAGCAATTGACTATTTTAAAAAGTATTGTGTAGAAGAGTGGAAGGACCAAAGGAAGCCTGGCTCCTTGTCCCAAATTTGCCTCCATATGTATGACCTCGCACAAATTGATTTACTCCTCTTACCCTCAATTATCTCATGTAATTAAGAGGATTGGAATAAATGATTGCTAAGAACATTTCAACTACAATAATCAAAGAGTTTTGACTTAGTCAAATTGGTTAGTTTTGGTTTTGATCGTTCCCTACTTGCCTCAAACAGCTAGCTGCTACACTGGATTTTAAAAAGAAAAACTACGTAATATTATGCCTGTAAATACATTTCCATGAAGCATTTTTCATATACTCAAAACCTCCCTGACAGACCGTAACAGTGCTGTATAATTGTCCAAGGTTTCCATTTCCATTTTAAGAATTACCTATTAGTCTCAAAATGAATATTAGCCTATATAAGAACTTGTAATTTTGAGAAACGACATAACTCAGTGAGGTTTTTTATAAATGATTAAAGGACTCATAAAAATCAGTTCAGCCAAGACCTTACTACTCTGGGCTGGGGAATTTCTTTAACTTCTCCGTGTGTGTTTATATCTTAAGTTTTTAAAATGCTTAAACGTTTGATAATGAGGACTTCCAGGGTTCCTTTGCTTTTATTTTTAATAGTCATACACTCAGTATATATTTACTCACTGACTAATGATAATACCAATGAAAAGAGGTTAAGGTGAAGAGGCTGTGATTGGGAAAATGTAACCTTCATATAAGTGAACTTATCAGAAGGAAAAGTTGAAAATAGCTTAAACATTTTAAGAAAACCTTTCTTTTTTTTTTTTTTCTTCCTGACGTTGTTGGGCTTGTTGGACCAGGGAAATGGGAGGTTCTGTTTGGCCAGAGTGCTGATGCCAGGCCTGCCCCCACTCTGATGACAGCTTCTTCCTGAACCAATAAACAGAGGCCGTGAGCACTCAGGGTCAGTGTCAAAGGAAGAAGCCCAGAGGTCACTAGCTCTGGCTTGCACCGTGGTAGTTCAGTTCAGGTAACTGCAGATGAATTTATTGAGCTAAATCCTGGGGGTTGAGGAAAAGAGGTACAGAGAGAAATAAGAATAACTGTCTTTTATGAGTTTAAATACAATCTCATACACTTGTATTCAGGAAATAGGGCTCTTAAGACTGGGATGAAGGAGGCAAGGCAGAGGAGTAAAACGACTGAGATTTGGGGGCTTTGCCTTTAAACTGCTTCCTTCATTCCTATTACATTTGTGATATTGTGGTTTTTTTTTTTTTTTTTTGCCGTACGCGGGCCTCTCACTGTTGTGGCCTCTCCCGTTGCGGAGCACAGGCTCCGGACGCGCAGGCTCAGCGGCCGTGGCTCACGGGCCCAGCCGCTCCGCGGCACGTGGGATCCTCCCGGACCGGGGCACGAACCCGCGTCCCCTGCATCGGCAGGCGGACTCTCAACCACTGCGCCACCAGGGAAGCCCTGTGATATAGTTAAACAAATTCTTCAATCTCCCATTTTCCATTTGCAATTTGGAAGTAGTTGGTGCCTTACTTCACAGGAATATTGAAAGTTAAGTGAAATACTGCAAATAGCAACTAGAAATTTTTCTTTTTCAAGAAAAGGCCATTTGTAAATCCAGAGTGTATGTGAATTCCAGGAAAGCTTCCATGACATGGTACATTCAGCACACAGAGTACTCACAGATTGAACCTGGAGCTGCAGCTCATTTTTCTCTATCAAGAGAGTCACCATTTTTTCTTCCAGTTCCTTCCTTTTTGCCTCTGACTTGGCAAGTTCATCTTTAGTTTTCTGGAAATCTTCCTTCATGGTGGTCATCTCCTTCTCTGTTTCCGCACTCTTGAGGAGGGGCTTGATCTTGAAGAAGAGTTTCATCCAGGGCCAGTGCTTGACGTTCATGAAGGCACGTACATTATACTGGATGCAGAAAAGGGCTTCTCTGAAATGACCGAAAAGTAGCAGTGTAGACTGATCCATTAGAGACAATGTTATTGTTAGTATTATTTTTTTTACATACAAGCTCCCCTTTTAATGACCCCGGCACATGTAAGTGATGTGTCAAATTCTGTGTATTTTATATGCAGGACACACACGCACACACGCACACACACGTGCCCTCACACTCAGAGCGGTCCTCAGTATGACCACTTTGCTGGTGTGCACTGCTCATGCTGAACGATCGTGTGTGCTCAAGCCCCTGTCACATTAGCAAAGAAGCTGACTTTAGAGGAGGAGTACTTTGTATATATGAGCAACACATACCATTTTAAGAACATTTGAGAAGTCACAATATTAGTGACTTGGGAGTGGGTGTGGCAGGTGTAAGTTAACTGTGCTGCTTGGCCTTCGGCACACTGATGTGACCTGTGAAAGGGCATGGCTTGCTTTCCTAACTGCCCACCTAAATTGAGCTTATGGTTTATCCTGTTTTCCTTGAAACCTCTCCTTTCATTTTAATCGCTGCTGAATTATCTACTCCATAAACAACTTCTGTTAGTTTCTTCACATAATAGACTGGCTTTTCTCAAGTCCTTTCAAATGCCTACTTCTTATCTGCTCAGTTAGATTGTTAATGTCTGCAGAGCATTTAGCGTGGATTGAGCTACGAAATTTGTTTTATTTAAATAACATTTTAAAATATTAATAAAAGATACTCCTCCTGCACACTGTAGCAATAGACTGGCAAGGTTTACCTGCCTTATAACAATGTGTTTGCCTCTTCAAGCTTGTTAAAATGGAGATTCTATTTCTATAGGTCCAATTTATAAGAACCATATCTCTGAGAAGGCAGATTTCATGACATAAACTGTAATGTTGACACATGGAAAAGACTTGGGAACACTTATACCACAGAAGTAAATACGTACAGATGAGCAAAATGAATGCAAAACGTGTGTGTAAGGACAGGGAATGCAGTAGTGCTGGGTGAATGGGTTGGATGAGGTTAATTAGAGGAAGCAGAAATGGAAGCCTTGAATTGGCAAAGAGATAAATTAGGCTGGGGGGGGGAAGGGCTTGTGCAAACAGGAGAGAAGGAGATAAGCACATTGTTTAGCCTGGCTGGAAAAGGCTGTGCGGTGGGAGATTATAGATGAGGTGGGGAGTAGAGAGTGGCCTTGACAGACACACAGGCAACTTGAATTTGATGTGGGAGACCGTGGGGAACCACAGACAGATACGGCGTGGTGAAAATAGTGTTTACTGCAAATGATTCCTGCTGCTGTATGTGAGATGAATGAAAGGGAGAAACTGAGGGAGGAGAGAAGTTTTGAAGGGAATCCCAGCGTGAGGGGTTAAGCAGAGGCTGACGTGTTGTAAGAGTGAGTTCCGAACTGGGTGAGACGTGCATATTACCCACAAGATGAAAGAGTTAATGAATAAGGAAGAGCGATGTAAAGTCCCTAAGAGACCTTACAGTCCTCATCCTCTGCATGGTTACCTCCTTTGCAGCATCTTCTGATACTCTGCCCTCATTAGGAATCCCCTACAGATGGCTTGAGTTCTTGTTATAATCTGGGCCAACTTTTCATCTCTCATTTCTTCCAGAAGACCCAGCAGGCCAGCTTTGAAGAAAACCTGGAGAGAGGAGAAGTTACAAATCATCCCCAGGCTACAGGAATACAGCCATGGCAGAGGACTTGGGTCAGGGGTAAGTAATAGCCATACCTTTGTATGTCCAAACTTGTACTGGGTGTGATCAATATCAATAGAGGCGAGAAGTTTCTCAGAAGCCTTCTTGCTGTCAATGAACTGTCCGTCTGGAATAGCACTTGCATTTAAAACTTTGTATCTGTTCAGAATGATTAGGAAGGTGTGATCATATATGAAAACCAAATGACACCGAAAGAAAACGTCAGTAAAAAGAGAAAAAGCAAAAGTAGAAAATCCAACTGTCCTTTTAGGTTCAGATAGTAAAACAATATGATTTTTCCACAAGCTAATGCATGCTTCCATCCTGTTTTTAAGAAATGCCACCTTCTCTGGCTTGTATTCTGTTCTAGCACCACAAGACTATATTATTTGACTTAATTTCATAGTATTGGCGAAGCAGGATACATAAAAACAATGAACAGAGGACAACAGTGAAAATGATCAATTAGTCACAGCATTCAGTGAAATATGACAGAGGGAGACTGGCCTTTGTTTAAAATCCCCATATAAGATTCTGCTTGGGAAGCCCTTCCTGCAGATGCGGATGCCCTCCAGCACCCCGTTACACCTCAGCTGGTGCAGGACAAGATCGTGATCCATGGCCCCTAAAAATAAATCAGAGTACTGACTACTGGGCACTGAATGCTCAAACTTGCGCCTGTTTGATTATTTCATGCTCTTAGATCTTACCAGGAGTTTTGGTTTCATTGGGAATGATACACCGTACGAAGTGAGGGTGTGTGCTCTTCAGATTGGTCATCAGTTTACTTAAATTTTCCTAGAAAACCAGGTAGAAGGGACTTGATGAGAAAGTTCTCTTTCAGGTTGCTGTTTTTGGTAACTATATGGAACGAACCTAGGTACTTCTTTAACTATAATCGGTAAAAGTCTGTGAGGCTTCGGTTGCTCTGTGTTTTAAAGGCCTCAAGAATTCTAGCCTGCCAAGTAACCGAAGGGCTAAAGTTCTGGGAAGAAATGCAGCTCTCCCTGGAATTCATTTATGACACCTAGGATCTCTGCTGTAAACAAACTGCAAATTCAGTAGCCTTGACACACAGGAAGTATTCTTGACCGAGAATCAGAGGACAAGAGTCTACAGTCTCGCTTTGCCACTAGTGAGCTGCTTGACTCTATGAACTCCCTTTTCTCTTTCTGGGCCTCATCTGGAAATAGTTGGGATTACCTCTACGGCCTCTTCCATCTCTCTCAGTGCTAATATTTTTCGCGGTAGTAGTTTACAGAGGTAACCTAGGTTAGCCACTGTCCCAGTGTTTGCCGTTCCTTCCTTGAGTGTATTATCTCCCTGGGACCTGTAACCTCTTGTTTTTCGGGTTTTTTTTTTTTTGGGGGGGGGGGAAGAGTCTAAAGTCATAAGGCTATATGACCTTGTGTGAGTGGATCTTGGGTACCTGAGAATGATCACAGTCTGAAGCATATGGGGGGAGTTATTCCAGAAATAGAGTAACTGATTATGACAGACAGTGGTGTTTTACTCCATCACAGAAAACTAGCAAGTAGCTATTTCTCAGTATTTCTTAGGTATATTCGTTGAGAAGGCGGAGGTGCTTTATTTTTCATATCTCAGTTAACTATTAGGAAGTAAACAAAATAAGTTATGTGAGTTTCTAATCTTGCAATTATGTACAAGGATAAGTTGATGAAACAAGGGCATATTTGGTGAAATAATGCAAATTGGTAGTGAGAAAAGAAGGAACAGGGCTGTTTTCTTGTTTAGGTCATACATAGTATCTGCATTTTAGTTCTAAAAAGAACGAGACTTAGCCCCAGAAATCCTGACAAAGCAGCCATTAGACCAGATGCTCCGCATGTTCCCCTTTAGAGGAGCCAGTTTTTTTTTTTTTTTACGGGCTTAGTTGCTCCGCGGCACGTGGGATCCTCCCGGACCGGGGCACGAACCCGTGTCTCCTGCATTGGCAGGCGGACTCTCAACCACTGCGCCACCAGGGAAGCCCCAGAAGAGCCAGTTTTTAAGCCATCTAAGAGAATCACATTATTTGTAGTAATGTTATTATTACTGTTATTTTTCTATCTTAATCATCCATCTAAATCACTAGGTTTGGCTTTAGATAATTTTCAGCTATCACCAAAAATTAAATCCACCTCGGAGGACAAAGATGTGATTTGATGGAAGGACGTCCTAAAGGGTGTGTCTCGGGCTCAATCGTCAGAGGGGAACTCAGGAACATTCTCAAGGGCAGCATTATTCGTGCCATAAAAATGCGGCTTTCCACAGGGCGACCTCTGAAGTTCAGCTGTGCTTCCTTAAAAATCGGCCATATTATATAACGAGAAAGCTTCTGAGGGCATTTCGGAATTCCTGAATACATTAGATGAGCATAATAAGGAATAAGAGGTGCAACATTCAGCCCTACGGGAGGAGGATTGCTTTGGCTGTACCCTGACAAGAAAGCATATTTGAAGGAATTCCTATTAACATTCCATTCCCTCCTATTTTATTCTAAATCCTTTACTCTTATCCTAATTATGATAAGTCATAGAAACTGAATAGACTTTTCGAATTAAATTTGTACTTTACCCTGAAAAGGGCTGACACAGTCTGGAAGGAAGACCCCTTCTTCTTAGCACTTTTCTTTGTGCCGCTGTCTAAGATAAAAAGAAAACCCATCAACGGAAGTAGAATCCCAGCGGCTGGAATGGTATGTGAACATTCTGTGGGGATAGGTGAAGTTAGATCAGGGGCCCAGAAAGTACCTGCTTCAGCACTAGCGTATGTGGAAAAGAGGCTGGCCAGAGTCTTCATTGCGGACTTCTGGTACAGCCCGACCACCGTGTCGTTCAGGGGGTCCTTGTTCTTGTCCAGCCAGCCGGTAATGTTGTAGTCCACGGTGCCCGCGTAGTGGATCAGCGAGAAGTGGGCCTCGGCCCTGCCCTTGACCACCTTGGGCTTCTGGAAGTTGGCAGACTTGCCCAGGTGCTGGTCATACAGCTTGTTCTTGAAGGAGGTGTCTGTGGCCTTGGGGAACATGCACTCCTCTTCCAGGATGGAGAAGATGCCCAGTGGCTGAATTCAGAAAAGTAGACATTGGTGTCAACCTATCTTGTCTCAAAAGATGTAGACATAGTGGCCGTCATTCGATTGAATTATGAGCACTCCTAATTAAATATATTTATAAAGTAAACCAGGGTCATAGCGCAAAGAGGTCCTTTTGTTTTCACTAGAATGACTTTTCCACTATTCTTTCTCACATTCAATCCATAGCATTGTTTTCAATTAAAAGAATAGCTGGATATAAACTCCAAATGTCAGCACTGCATAAGTGGGGGCGACTTATTAAAATGTTCCGTGATTACCACATTTTCCCCTGTTTGGTGAATTAATCTATTGTCAGAGTTTTATTTTTCTATGGAAAGGACTTACTGACTTAGAATGATGTTTACTTTATATATGCAATAACTTAACAGTATAAATAATGCAAACCTTATTTAAGACATTTTGTGCATTTAATCCCTTAAAGATAGATTATGAAGAAGCATTGCAACTTGACTCTTAACTTCCAAACAGATTACCTTTGATATAAACCCTAGCTGTGTTACCTGTGCATTAATTTTGATTTAGAAAGCAGTTATTTCTATTGTTGACATCTTGGATCATAGTGGAGATAGATTTAGAACAAATGAGGTAGTTCTTCTAGTGAAGCAGACCATCTCAATAGAGATGCTGCTTTAAACTTGGATCTGAGTCAGTGTTAGAACAGATCTTGTTACGACAAAATGAAGCTAAACACTCTCTGATTCTCCTTACGTAAAAGTTGAAAAGAGAAAGTCATTTCTGAAGTAATTTTCTAACTTGTTCTGATATCAGTCTATTTAAGATTACAGTAGTACATTCTGGAGTTGCTTAAGGCACTTGGGGAAGTTATCCTTTCAGTTCGGGTTTCCTTTAGAAGTCAAACGGACCTTCTCGATGAGCTCAATGCAGGCGGCCAGGTCCATGCCGAAGTCGATGAACGTCCACTCGATGCCCTCCTTCTTGTACTCCTCCTGCTCCAGCACGAACATGTGGTGGTTGAAAAACTGTTGCAGTTTCTCGTTGGTGAAGTTGATGCACAGCTGCTCCAGGCTGTTGAACTGCACAAAACCAAATTTCCAACATTAAGGGGATTTTTATAGCAGTAGAATTCATCACTGAAAAATCTTTTATTGAAAATATGTGGAATACAGTAATGAAATAAAGTTTAAACTGATTGTTGTCTCTTCAGAAATCCTGGGGGAAAAAATGATCATTTTTGACATGAACCCTTTTCATGATTTCTGAGCATTATTTAAAGGCACAGCTGTCAATCACATAGCAAGAGTTCTGGTACAATCTACCTCTTTCCACCTCTGAAGATTGCATGGGCAAAAATGTGCTTTTTGCATGGGCATTAAAAGTATAACCATGATCCTGTGAGTTACGGTTCAGTTTTAAGGGTGAAAGTAATTCATTGCAAAGCCTCACTTCTTTTACCCCCCCCCCCCCAATTCAAGATAAAGGTCACATTTTCACTTTTGGCATCACATTATTAAGGAAAGCTTTTCTTAAGACCTTTAGTTGATGTGCAGAGTGAAATTAATAGGCTAATTGCTCTTCTATTCATATCAGACATTTGGTAAATCCTCATTGTCAGGTCTGTGAAAGTGGGGACCTGGCGTGGTACAGAAATTGAAGATCTGATGGAGTCTTTATAATAATTGACACCCTCATTTTATAGATGATAAGGCCGATGCCCCAGAGGGGAAATGGTGTGTGTCAGATGAATCTGGAAAAGGGAGGACTATGGACTGTCACCACGCTTCTACCTCTAGGCCATTTCTCCTCCGTGGGAGGTGCCTTGTGTATGGACCAAACATTGCATAGCCAGGTTCCTGGCGTGGCTTTGCCTTATATGGCTGGAGGATCTTTAGCACGTGTTTTGATTTTCTTGCATCTGTTTCTCCACGTGTAATTAGAAGTAATATTAGTTACTCCTTCATGGGTTGTTGTGAGGATTAAATGAGGTAACATTTTGAAGTGCTTAGTAGAGTGCCAGAAATACAGGCTTCGTGATAAATGTTAGCTATTATGATTACTTCTGTTATTATCCAGTTACTTCCTGGCTATTTCGTTCTAGCTGCCATGCTGGAGAAAGCAATGTAAGCACTACAAGTGTAAATGAAGGATAATACTCAGTACATCCAAACCCAGATTGCCTTTCTCCCACTTTTTATTAACATGAAGATACACTCACGTCAAAGATCTCAAAGCCCGCGATGTCCAGGACGCCAATGAAGTGCTGCCTGGGCTGCTTGGTGTCCAGCTGCTGGTTGATGCGGGTGACCGTCCACAGGAACATCTTCTCGTAGACGGCTCTGGCCAGGGCGCCCACCGCGTTGTACACCTTCACGGACAGAGTAAGGTTGTTGGCACTATGAAAGGCCTGGGAAGTGTGAGATCCTCTGAGGCTGCGCCATTACCTGCTGCACAGTCTGGCCTTTGGTGACGTACTCATTGCCGACCTTGACCCTGGGGTAGCAGAGGGCTTTGAGCAGGTCAGCAGAGTTCAGACTCTGGAGATAGGCAGCCTTGTCAGCAACTGCAGAGACACAGTTCACGGAATGTTGTTCAACAGCAGATCCTTCTTCAAGGTCGTCTGTCCACTTTCCTCCATCCATTTTCGTTATTATTTAAATTAAAAGCTTTAAATAATTCTATAGAAGATCAGGTGAGGCTCTCTGTATATTAGAGCATACACTTGCTAATAAATGGTCAGGCAGTTACCCTGGCTTTTGGTGAATTGTTGCAAGCAACTCCTGAGAAATTCAACAACAGTAAAAACTTGTCCAGTGTTTATGGAAATAATTTATGTAACACAAAAGCCAAGAGTCCCTGCTCTTAAGACACAGTAGGTGGGGGTGGAAGGTAAGATAAATACACCTTATCTCAATTTGGCTCCTCCCAATTTAACCTCAACGAATTAGCTTCTTTATCTGAAAATGTGAGGCTTAAATTTTAGTGCATGATTCCTACAGAGTCCCCTTCTAAAATTTTGTCAGTGACTATGATGTAAATGAGGGAGAGAGAATGTCAAGCCAGGGGGGTCAGGAAAGGCTTAAAGGAGCAGATAACTTTAGCTTCCATGGTAGATCCTGTAAGTTCCATGTTCTTTCCATACATAGAGTGTATGATTTTTCTTTCTCAGTTTCTTTTTTATCTTACTTGTTGCCTAGATTGTCTGAGGGTTAAATGTAGACAACGCACACACACGTGCACAGATGTCCTCCAGCCCCAGCTCTGTGTTTGGGCAAGACCCTGTATCCCTCCACTAGGTTTACCCAGCTGGTGCTGAAATAGACCAATATGCCAAGTTATCCTGTATACCTTCTCGCCACTGCTAAGGCAAAGCAAGTCAAGGCTCTGTCTCATTCCCTCTCTAGTGATCTGGCCCCAGGTTGTGCTTTTTAGATATATCCTTACAAGTGGCTGTTAGGGTTCATTTGGGCTGCATAGAAAGATGGAGATATGGAGATGTGAGGAGGGAAGGGGGGTGAGGAAAGCCTGCAGTGTGTGTAAATGTGTGCGTGCCCCTCAGAAGTCCAGCTACAAAGGAAATGTGAGTTTAGAATAACCTTTTTTTTTCCTTGGCGTATTCTCTAATTTAAACCCCGATGGAGGTTCATTTGGTACCTTCGGTGCCATCTGGCTCCGCTTGCTCCTCACGCTGCTTTTGCTTGAATTTCATGTTCCCATAATGCATCACAGCCCCCGTGAGCTTGTAGATGGACACTTTCTCCTCAGGAGTAAAGCCCAGGATGTCAATGGCTCTCTGCCAGGAGAAATGATAGGACAAAGATAGGGCAGAAGAGACTAACGTATTTTGGAGAATTTACACTCTATTCTAAGGTAACCACACTTATAGTGTGGTTGCTATTGTCATTTCCGTACATAATGGATTTTTTAAAAGTGAGTGTGTGTCTTACATCAGTGGCCATCAGCTCTTCTTGGTCATCAATGCTGGGGACTGTGATCTCCCCTTGACTGACGAAGGCGTAGTCATATGGGTTGGTGGTGATCAGGAGCGTTTCTGGGTACATAGAATTCAGGGTGTATGTTTTACATGAGAAGTTGTCAACAAAAATATTAACTTTTGTCTGTGAATTTCAGTTCATCCTTACCAATCAGATCTGGCTTCTTATTGGAAGTGATCTGATAAAAAATATGGTAGCTTCTTTCTGCCTTTAACTGGAAAGTAACTCGAGACTTTTCTAGAAGATCTGGAAAGAGAGGGAAATAGACATTGAATTAGAAGAAATATCAATGCTGCTGAGATACTAAATGAAGTGCAGTGTCTTTGGCTAAAATTGGGGACATTACATTAGGCTCCATTGAGATGTCAACGTGATGATCAACCCTGTCGGTACTACGTGTGAGAATTCCAAACACGTATGGCAATTACCCACGGTCCTCACCATCTAAGAGCAGAGAGTGAGGTATGCACGCTCCAGTAAAAATCGACTTTGCATATGGATGACCTGCGACCTCTGTATCATGATTGATCCTTAATATCCCCTCCGTCCTCAGATCACCTTGGATTCTTTGGTGAGGGACGACCTTGGAAACACCTACCAAAGCTCAGATCAAGAGCAAATCACAGAAATGTATTGTAAGCCTATAGATAACTCATAGGAGTCCGTAGATAGTCCTACTGTTTTTCCTGGAGAAAATGTCATAGTTGCTTCTGAGGCAGGAATTGCAGAATGTGTTATAGAGCCATCAGCCTGAGACTGAGGTAAATGGAGCACACAGCGATTATGGGTAAGTCTGGCATGAGCTCCCGGGCAGCACTGCCAGCAGGCTCAGTGCTCAACGAGTGTTGCGAAATATCCCTGCAGATGACATCACTTGTTTCTCTGTTTGATTTTCAATGGTCCTGTTACTCACATGTCTCAATATCAGCAGAAGCCAGTTTCCCTGTGGTACCGAAGTGGATCCTGATGAATTTACCCTTGCAAGTGAAAAAGACGATGTGATGTTATATACAACACTGTTAGCACACGAGTAAGAAGGGATTGAGTTAGTAACTCAGACAGGCCTTTTTGGGCATTTAAGGCCTGAGAAAACCCTTCTGTGACCCAGAGACTCACAAAGCGAGAGGAGTTGTCGTTCCTCACGGTCTTGGCGTTGCCAAAGGCCTCCAGCAGCGGGTTGGCGCTGATGATCTGGTCTTCCAGAGTCCCCTGTGAAGGCAAGAGCAGTCCTCACATCTGGCGCTTCCTGTGCGCCCTGCCAGTCTTGGTTCTGAGCCGCCGGTCAGACCCACCTGCATTTTGCCAGAAGTAGCTTCGTCCTTCCTCTTCTCCCCAGTGACTGCAATTGTTGCAAAGTACTGGATGACACGCTTCGTGTTCACCGTCTTCCCAGCCCCGGATTCTCCGCTGTCAGACAGAAACCAGAGAAGAGATCAGAACTACAGCTCACGTTGTCGACATCTAAGACAGTCACCACAAACCAGAGAAGAAGAAAAAAAATCACATACGTGATCAGGATGGACTGGTTCTCACGATCTGTAAAAAAGAAATCAAGACCCTCAGTTTTTAAAAATAGTACACATTCAATACAAAGATTATTGACTCTGTAAAGATTAATCAGTTTATCCTTTTTAACATTTTGAAGATGTTGCCTGTGATCTTGGTTTTGTGTGCAGCTCCCAGATAGTACTTGCCTCTTGGAGTAAAATTTGTGAAAACGAGAGGCAAAGAATCATCTGTTTCTTCTGAAAATATTATTAGTTTTAAAACTTATGGGACGTTTCAAACGTATACAGAGGTAGAGGCAATAATGTATAAAGAGCTCCTATGTACCCATCATACAGTTTCAACAGTTATTATTTGGCCAGCTTTGTATAACCTGTACTCCCATCCTAAACTCACTTGGTTATTTTAAAGAAAATTCCAGGCATCATATAATTTCATCTGTAACTACTTCATTAAGAATCATACAATTCTGAAGTTTCATTTAACAGATGAAGAAACAAACCCAGCGAGAAATAAGTTACTTTTCTAATAGTTACATAGCTTATCAAGATGTTTAGGTCTATTTGACTAACAGTTTATATATTTTTCTGCTACCTGGCCTCCTCCCGGTTTTTCATATTAATTTGACAGCTGGTAATACTAAAAAAGGAAGGGATCTGGAATTGTAAATGTTGGTGTTCATTTACTTTTATTTTCCTCTTTATTTTATGCACGTTTCTAGGTAATAAAACCAAAAATTGTCACTAGTTATATGACTGATATGTTGGATATATACCAATTTTCTGATTTGTTAAATCTTTAATTCTATACTGATATAGATTTTAGAGCATTCTCAAATCTAAAAAAATCTATTCAGAGAAATAGATGCTAATTTGGGTGCTATTTAGATGTGGATATAGACTTTAGAGAACTTCAAAGCTCTATTCAGGGAAGTAGAGAGAGATTTTGGAACATATTCAGGTTGATTTCTTTTTCCAGTAGAAGAAAAATCAAGAAAGATATCACATCTAGTGGGAGCATAGATAAGAAAACAATGTTCTAGTCTCTAACCTGGTCAAATGCCACAGTTTTGGGTGGTTTTTTTTTTTTTTTTACAAAAATCACATTTGGAGATAAGTAATCTTGAATTTGGAGCAGTCCCAAAACTTGGGGGCGTGGGGACCTCTGTAGGGGTGGTGGTGTACATAGCAATGTAAATGCAACTGCTAAGTGTTAAAACCTCTGGAATGAGCCCACATTTGGATAATTTCTGGAAGGTAGCTAGCTTCTGCTGACAACCAAAGAACAGTTTCCTGGCATGATATCCTTCTCCTTTAAAAGACAATTTAAAAACAGTGCAAAAAAAACAAACAATCAAATAAAAAAAAACAAAAAGGAACAGAATCTTCTCCAGTTTCTAATATCTCATGGAAGAACAGGAAACTCAGGAATTTAGAATATTTCCAAAGGCAATACATTTGATGTGTGCCGATAAAAGGTTTTCATGCTGTATTGGGGCCTACAGTTCACATCAAAGTCTGTTTGTTCATTAAAGGTTCTGTTTCCACATTTCTGTAAATATAGATGCATCACTCACTCACCAGTCAGCATGAACTGAAAGGCGTTGTCAGAGATGGAGAAGATGTGGGGCGGGGCCTCCTGGCGCTTTTTGCCTCTGTAGGCAGCCACCACCTCGGGGTTGTACACCGGCAGCCACTTGTAGGGGTTGACGGTGACACAGAAGAGGCCCGAGTAGGTCTGAGAAAACCAGAACATTCAACATGAGGGATTTGTTTTTACTTGGAGAGACAGGTGGAATAAAGGGATATTGAAGGGCGCTCACGTAGATCATCCAGGCCGCGTAGCGCTCTTTGAGGTTGTACAGCACCCCTGGCTCGTGCAGGTGGGTCATCATGGCCATGTCCTCGATCTTGTCAAACTTGGGAGGGTTCACGGGGAAGACCTGGTCCTCTCTGACAGTTAGAGTCTGGCAAGTAAAGTAAGAGACAAGTTTGTATTAACAGTTGGAGGTAGGATTCATGTTTATCTGCTTTAATTATAAGACTACAGTGGTGGACACTTTCCATTTTATTATTCGGTGTCCTTTAAATAAAGGCATGAAAATACATTAATCTTAGCATTTGATGGTAAGAAAATCTGTCCCCTCTGATGAGCTAGAATACTTACTACTCTTTAAAAAATACTTTTTTCCTCCCACATTTCCTTGTCCCAGGTTTATTTATCAGTTTATATCATTTTACTTAAATGGGTTTAATTTTTCATTTTTTCTGGCCATTTATTACAAGAAACTTCAATTTGGGGGGAAGTAATGGGGATATTAACACATTGTTTATCTAAATAGATAGTAATTGTTTTGATAGGAGAAGCTAGTTTTTATTTCTCCCAACTTTGGGGATTTAGACTGGGAAGTGAGGAATTGAAGGAAGGTGCTGGAGGCCAAGCCTCGTGGCTTTAAAGTCCTTTGGGTAGTTGGGAAAGGGAGAAATGAGGTTACTGCTGAGAATGTCTTTTATCTTCCAAATCTGATGTCTGTTAATGGACCAGAAGGGTGTCTGTATTGGCACAGGCTTAGAGATTGTGAGCAAGGAAGGCTTCAGTTTGAAGCGAGGAGGTGGAGGAATAAAGCAGGGAGTGTCTTCTCCTTCTGTTTTTACTTACTGCTCCACACTCTGTCTTTACAGTTACTTTCCCTCCTTCTTTGCTTTGTATGATGCTCTTCACATAGGATTCCTTGGGCTCCACCACAAAGACTGATGCTTTAGCATCGAAGGGCTTGTTTTGGGCTTCAATCCGCTCCTTTTCCGATTTTCGAAGGTAGGGAGCAGCTTCGCCAAAAACAGCCATCTCAGCATCCAAACTCGCACTCATGGCTGCGATTTATTCAGAGAGAATGTTGCCTTGGGGGAAAAATGAGGGAGAGGGGAAATAGAAACCACAAGTTATACATGGGAGCTAGGATTTGAAATGCAAGAAACGTTGAGGCTCCGTCGCCTGCCTGGGCTGTTAACTATTCTTCCAAGCTGTTGCTGACCAGTGTTCTCATACAGTAACCCAAGCACGGGGCTGGTTTGGAATGACCAGTGTGAGGCTTCATTTTTAGGGCCTTGAAAATTTCCTTCCCAGGTGGCATATCTTGACCTTCAGGGCTAGGGCATCTACAACCGAGTGAGAACGGAATCCTTGCATGTTTTATTCTCTAAGCTGTAACAATATCTATAGCTAAGACTGTTGTTGATGGATTGTTTTCTAGCAACTGTCATTCTTTAATCCCCACTTTTCCTTCTGCTTAATGTTTGCATCTGCCATTTGCCAGGACAATCGTAGAGTTAGGAGGGAAAGTTTGTTTTGTGCAAATGGAGATTGATATTTTCCAAGCTATCGAAAACATCTTTGCCTTTTAGATGGCCATTTTTTCCTCTCATGAGCCAAATAATTATTTTTAACATCTACTTTATGTTAATATTTGGTGTTATATCTCTTGGTGGGTCATTAAAAAACCCATAATAAATTCTTATCATTCTAGGTTTTTTTTTTTTTTTTTTATCATTTGGGCTTGTTACCAAGAGACTTAGCATTGCCTTAATTCCAAAATCTCTTTTAACATTCTCCTTTTGGCATGAGAGATTTCACCTGTCAGTTAACAGATCTAACCACAGAGAAATGAGAGCTTCAGCACGGAGAAGTTTCTTCATCCCACATAAATTCCATAGGCTTCTTTTCTTTCCATCCAGAGAAAGAAAAGAGACAAAAATTTAAGAGTTCAGCACATGTATGTGAGCCATGGTCCTCCGTTGATAGCTACGTCTCTCAGTGTTGGCGTGTTACTCCGGTTGGGTCTCTCCTTTGCTCTCAGGCAGTGAATTCCCTGGGGGGAGGGCCAGGATCTCTTCTAAATTAGGTATGATATTTACCCCTCTGTGGGTGTAATACTTGTGAGTTTTTAAACGAACAATAACACACCTTTCTAAAAACGACAGTGAATCATGGAAAAGTAGCTAAAATACTATGGTTTTAACAAGATGTTTGTTTTTGCTTACATTTTTAGATTAAGAATTTTTCTGAGCATTTAAAAAAAATATTGGTAACGTGTATGAGTATTCAGTGCTTGTCTGGAGGGGGAGGTTGGCATGGAATAGTCCATTGCCCCTGGACAGTTCTAAGTGCAGCTGAGAACTCACTGTCAAAATTCATTCTTTCCTAAATGGTCCTTTAATCCTGGAATTCAGATGCGGGTGGTCTCTGAGCATAAGAGATTCTGAAAACATGATTTCCCAGCATTTATAAGCAGACATTTGGAAGCACAGTCTATTTACATAACTGCAAAAATACGGAAATGGTGTACAGTGAAGAGCTGTTCCCAGCTTCGTTACCCTAAATGAATCCCCTCTGCCACCAATAAATGAGTAAAGCAGAGTCTTACCTCTGGATTGCAGGTTCAGAAGCGCTTAACACTGTAAAACAAGTTTCTTGTTAGCAAAGCTCTGAAGTTCCAGTCAGATAGTTACAGAACTAAAATATTTCCCTGGCCTAAAACTTGGCTGTATGAAAATAAAAGTCAAAGTTGGGGGGAACAGTCTCATGCTCAGAGATGGGCCACGGGGTAAGCTGTCTCTGCCCCCAGAGCCCTTCAGGTCCCAAGGCCCCCATCACTTACCTCTGGGTTCTTGGTGGAGATGAAGCAGGAGGGCTCCTTTGTGCTTATATAGGGGCTGATGTGCTGATGCTGCAGCTACCTCCTCTTTGTTAGAGCAAGACATTTGGCAGCATGAACCCTCAGAATAATTTGTACTAACATTTGTCATGTTTGGATATAATTAGAAGTATTCATATTATTTTGAGTATGTGAACCAATCTCCTATAAATAACTTGACAGCGACCAATCTGCTGGCAGAGAATGCTTTCTAGTGTGCTGGGAAGGGAATCTTTGACAGTGCCTGGTGGGGCCTCCTAAAAGCTATATGCGTTTTGGCAAGCCCTCTCGCACATGCCTGTGGTGACCCAGTGATCACATACCCAGCGACGCATTGCTTTCGGGGCCCTATAACCACTTTTCCTTCTTTGGTACCACAGGAGCCCCCACCTCCTCCACACCCTTGGGCCGCTGCCAAGGCTCCCCCTTGGAGTCTGGGCTCGGGCAGCAGGGCCAAGGTGAGAGGAGATGCTATCCTGAGTCTCTACCGTCGGGTCAGTGCCCATCCACCCAACACTGAAAAAAATGATTATTTATTACAAAATAATACATATTCATTGTAGGAAAAAATACAGGTAAGCAAAGAGAAAAAATGTCTATAATCCCAATATGCAGAGATAAGATATAGACACATAAGTACATACATGTCTTACAACCTACTTTAAAAATTATATCACAGGTAATTTTCATACCATTAATGAAATTTACACCCTTATTCTTTTTTAAAAAAATTAATTAGGGCTTCCCTGGTGGCGCAGTGGTTGAGGGTCCGCCTGCCGATGCAGGGGACGCGGGTTCGTACCCCTGTCCGGGAAGATCCCACGTGCCGCGGAGCTGCTGGGCCCGTGAGCCGTGGCCGCTGAGCCTGCGCATCCGGAGCCTGTGCTCCACAAGGGGAGAGGCCACAGCAGTGAGAGGCCCACGTACCGCAAAAAAAAAAATAATAATAATTAATTAATTTTGGCTGCATTTGGTCTTCGTTGCTGCACACAGGCTTTCTGTAGTTGTGGCGAGCGGGGGACTACCCTATGTTGTGGAGCACGGGCTCTAGGTGCGCGGGCCTCACTAGCTGTGGCATGTGGGCTCAGTTGCTGTGACTCGTGGGCTGTAGAGCGCAGGCTCTGTAGCTGTGGCGCACGGGCTTAGCTGCTCCGCGGCTTGTGGGATCTTCCCGGACCAGGGCTCAACCTGTGTGCCCTGCATTAGCAGGCAGATTCTTAACCACTGTGCCTCCAGCGAAGTCCCTACACCCTTATTCTTTAAACAAATTATATTATAATCATTCTTTTAAAATTAGAATCTTTTCTTTTTTTAATGGCTAGGGATATTGAGGTATAATTTATATACAGCAAAATTGACTCTTTTTAGGTGACGGTTATATGAGAGTTTTTCTGCTGCTATTTAAAAAAATTTTTAAATTTACAATAAAATTCACTTCTTTTGTTTTATAGTTCTGTGAGTTTTTGCATGTGCACTCTTTCTTGTGACCACTGGTGTAGGCAGGATGCAGAACTTCATTTCTGTGAGTTTCGATAAACGTGCTGTTGCGTAACCTCTTACGTTCTAATTGTATGAAAAATTAAAGCCTTGTAGATTAGACTAAAATGAATTGGATTGCATCTAATGTTTCATCAAATATGATATTTGTTGTATACTTTATATCTGGTTTTCTGATAATTGTAATCATAAATGTGAATTAAACTGTTCCATTCCAGATATAAGGCCAAGAGAATTGAAAACATACGCTTATACAAAAACTTGCACATAAATGTTCATAACAGCATTATCCATAATAGCTAAGTGGAAACAACCACATGTCCATCAACAGACAAATGGATAAATAAAATGTGGTATATCCATACAGTGGTATATTATTCAGTCATGAAAAGGAATGAAGTACTGATACATGATACAGCATGGATGAACCTTGAAAACACTAATGCTAAGTAAATGAAGCTGGATGCAATGTGTTCATATTTGAATAACAAGAACAGGCAAATCCACAGAGACAACAAGTAGATTAGTGGTTGCCAGACAATGGTCTGGAGAGGAGAGATTGGGGAATGACCGCTAATGGGGTTTCTCTTTGAGGTGATGAAAGTGTTCTGGAATTAGATAGTGGTTATGGTTGCATAACTTTGTGAATCTACTAAAACCACTGAATTGTTCATTCAAATGGTGAATTTTATAGTATGTGAATTATATCTAAAAAAATGCATTGGATTTTACCAGTGTTTTGGTTTTTTGTTTTTTTTTGTTTGTTTGTTTGTTTTTTACAGTACACGGGTCTCTCACTGTTGTGGCCTCTCCCGTTGTGGAGCACAGTCTCTAGACGTGCAGGCTCAGCGGCCATGGCTCACGGGCCCAACCGCTCCGCAGCATGTGGGATCTTCCCAGACTGGGGCACGAGCCTGTGTCCCCTGCATCGGCAGGCGGACTCTCACCCACTGCACCACCAGGGAAGCCCTTCACCAGTGTTTTTTCTGTATCTATTGAAATTATATTTTTTTCTCCTCTCACTTGTTAATATAATGAACTGTGTTAGATTTCCTCACTTTTACTGTTCTGCAATTTATGAAATAAAACCTATTGATGTAATGTTTAATTTCCTGCAGCTTTAAGTTTACGCATTTTTTTTTTTAATGTGGGATTTCTGCATCTGAGTTCATGTGGAACTAGGCCATAGTTGTCTTTTCTTGTGCTGTCCTTTTCTGGTTTTGATATAGGATCATGCTAGTTTTGTAAAATGAGTGCCTCCCATTTGTTTCTATTTTCTTCAACAATGTGTTTAGGATGTGAATAATCTGTTCCATGAAGGATTGGAAAAGTTCCTTCAGGAAACTCTTTTTGCCTGTAGCCTCTTTGGAGGAGAAATCTTTCACTCTAATTTAAGTTTTTTCATGACTATTGATTAGTTTGTTCAGAGTTTCTACCTTTTTTTTTTTTTCCCCCATTTGGAGAATTTATATTTTCCTAGAAAATTGCCCATTTCATGTGGGTTTTTAGATTTTTTTGTGCCTATCTTTTTTTTTTTTTTTTTTTGCGGTATGCGGGCCTCTCTCACTGCTGTGGCCTCTCCCGTTGCGGAGCACAGGCTCCGGACGCGCAGGCTCAACGGCCATGGCTCACGGGCCCAGCCGCTCCGCGGCATGTGGGATCTTCCCGGACCAGGGCACGAACCCGTGTCTCCTGCATCGGCAGGCGGATTCTCAACCACTGCGCCACCAGGGAAGCCCCGCCTATCTTTTTATAGTTAAAAAAACTCCTGTGTAGGCATCTATTCCTTTTAATTTTTTTTAACGTATTTTAATTTTGTTCTTTTTATTTTAAACCGTATTTGCCAAAGTTTTGTCTTTTGTGTTGGTCTTTTAAATTTCGATTTACCAAATAAGTTTTGTTCTATTTTATTATTGTCTGCTTTGAATCTTATTTATTCCTTTATTTCTTTAAGCTTATTATATTGGTCTTTAATCTACCATCTTGAACTGAAAGCTAACTTCATTTATTTTCATTCTTTCTTGTGATCTTGCATGTTTATTTATGGTTATAAATTTTTCTTTGGTTACTACTTTGGCAAAATCCCATGGGTTGATATGTAGTACCCTTGTATGATTGTCCTTCAATTATAATTATTTTAAAGCTTCTATTTCCATTTCAACTCCCAAATTATCTAAAGTTTTTTTTTTTTAAATTTCCAGATGTATAAATTTGGGCTTTGGGGGGAGGATTCTCTTTTAGCTGATAGTCCTTTTTATCGTGTATGTGTGTGTGTGTGTATGCATGTGCAGTTTATTTCCTAGTAGGTCCAATAGGAATGAGGGACCTCATGTGTTTATTTTTGTGCGTGTAAGCAATACAGTAATTCAGATAGCATCCAGATCAGAATATTATCAGCACCCCATAAACCTCTCTTGATCCTCCTCATTATAACTCTTATTTCCCTCTCCTAAAGGTAGCTATGCTTTTTTTGGTTTTTTTTTTGCGGTATGCGGGCCTCTCACTGTTGCGGCCTCTCCCGTTGCGTAGCACAGGCTACGGATGCACAGGCTCAGTGGCCATGGCTCACGGGCCCAGCTGCTCCGCGGCATGTGGGATCTTCCCAAACTGGGCCATGAACCTGTGTCCCCTGCATCGGCAGGCGGACTCTTAACCACTGTGCCACCAGGGAAGCCCGTAACTATGGTTTTTACTTTATTTTTTATTAAGAAAAAAAATTTTAAACATCTTTATTGGAGTATAATTGCTTTACATTGTTGTGTTAGTTTCTGCTGTATAACAAAGTGAATCAGCTATATGTATACATATATCCCCATATCCCCTCCCTCTTGCGTCTCCCTGCCACACTTGTTATCCCACCCCTCTAGCTGGTCACAAAGTACCGAGCTGATCTCCCTGTGTTATGTGGCTGCTTTGCACTAGCTATCTATTCTACATTTGGTAGTGTATATATGTCAATGCCACTCTCTCACTTCGTCCTAGCTTACCCTTCCCGCTCCCTGTGTCCTCAAGTCCATTCTCTACATCTGCATCTTTATTCCTGTCCTGCCCTTAGGTCCTTCAGAACCATTTTTTTTTTTTTAGATTCTGTATATATGTGTTAGCATACAGTGTTTGTTTTTCTCTTTCTGACTTACTTCACTCTGTATGCCAGACTCTAGGTCCATCTACCTCACTACAAATAACTCAATTTCATTTCTTTTTATGGTTGAGTAATATTCCATTGTATATATGTGCCACATCTTCTTTATCCATTCATCTGTTGATGGACACTTAGGTTGCTTCCATGTCCTGGCTATTGTAAATAGTGCTGTAATGAACATTGTGGGTACATGGCTCTTTTTGAATTATGGTTTTCTCAGGGTATATGCCCAGTAGTGGGATTGCTGGGTCATATGGTAGTTCTATTTTTAGTTTTTTAAGGAACCTCCATACTGTTCTCCATAGTGGCTGTATCAATTTACACTCCCACCAACAGTGCAAGAGAGTCACCTTTTCTCCACACCCTCTCCAGCATTTATTGTTTGTAGATTTTTTGATGATGGCCATTCTGACTAGTGTGAGGTGATACCTCATTGTAGGTTTGACTTGCATTTCTCTAATGATTAGTGATGTTGAGCATCCTTACATGTGTTTGTTGGCAATCTGTATATCTTCTTTGGAGAAATGTCTCTTTAGGTCTTCTGCCCATTTTTGGATTGGGTTGTTTGTTTTTTTTTGGTATTGAGCTGCATGAGCTGCTTGTGTATTTTGGAGATTAATCCTTTGTCAGTTGCTTCATTTGCAAATATTTTCTCCCATTCTGAGGGTTGTCTTTTTGTCTTGCTTATGGTTTCCTTTGCTTTGCAAAAGCTTTTAAGTTTCATTAGGTCCAATTTGTTTATTTTTGTTTTTATTTCCATTTCTCTAGGAGGTGGGTCAAAAAGGATCTTGCTGTGATTTATGTCATAGAGTGTTCTGCCTAAGTTTTCCTCTAAGAGTTTTATATTTTTTACATTTAGGTCTTTAATCCATTTTGAGTTTATTCTTGTGTATGGTGTTAGGGAGTGTTCTAATTTCATTCTTTTACGTGTAGCTGTCCAGTTTTCCCAGCACCATTTATTGAAGAGGCTGTCTTTTCTCCACTGTGTTTCCTTCCCTCCTTTACCAAAGATAAGGTGACCATATGTGCATGGGTTTATCTCTGGGCTTTCTATCCAGTTCCATTGATCTATATTTCTGTTTTTGTGCAAGTAACATACTGTCTTGATTATTGTAGCTTTATAGTATAGTTTGAAGCCAGGGAGACTGGTTCCTCCATCTCCGTCTTTCTTTCTCAAGAATGCTTTGGCTATTTGGGGTCTTTTGTGTTTCCATAGAAATTGTGCAATTTTTTGTTCTAGTTCTGTGAAAAATGCCATTGGTAGTTTCATAGGGATTGCATTGAATCTGTAGATTGCTTTGGGTAGTAGAGTCATTTTCACAATGTTGAGTCTTCCAATCCAAGAACATGGTATATCTCTCCATCTGTTTGTATCATCTTTAATTTCTTTCATCAGTGTCTTACAGTTTTCTGCATACAGGTCTTTTGTCTCCTTAGGTAGGTTTATCCCTAGGTATTTTATTCTTTTTGTTGCAGTGGTAAACGGAAGTGTTTCCTTAATTTCTCTTTCAGATTTTTCATCATTAATGTATAGGAATGCAAGAGATTTCTGTGCATTAATTTTGTATCCTGCAACTTTACCAAATTCATTGATTAGCTCTAGTAGTTTTCTGGTAGCATCTTTAGGATTCTCTATGTGTAGTATCATGTCATCTGCAAACAGTGACAGTTTTACTTCTTCTTTTCCGGTTTTGATTCCTTTTATTTCTTTTTCATCTCTGATTGCTGTGGCTAAAATTTCCAGAGCTATGTTGAATAATAATGGTGACAGTCGGCAACATTGTCTTGTTCCTGATCTTAGTGGAAATGGTTTCAGTTTTACACCATTGAGAACTGTGGCTGTGGGTTTATCATATATGGCTTTTATTATGTTGAGGTAAGTTCCCTCTATGCCTACTTTCTGGATAGATTTTATCATAAATGGGTGTTGAATTTTGTTGAAAGCTTTTTCTGCTTCTGTTGAGATTATCATATAATTTTTATCCTTCAATTTATTAGTATGGTGTATCACACTGATTGATTTGTGTATATTGAAGAATCCTTGCATTCCTGGGATAAACTCCACTTGATCATGGTGTATGATCCTTTTAATATGCTGCTGGATTCTGTTTGCTAGTATTTTGTTGAGGATTTTGGCATCTATGTTCAGTGATATTGACCTGTAGTTTTCTTTTTTTGTGACATCTTTGGTTTCGGTATCAGGGTGATGGCAGCCTTGGAGAATGAGTTTGGGAGTGTTCGTCCCTCTGCTATATTTTGGAAGAGTTTGAGAAGGATAGGTGTTAGCTCGTCTCTATATGTTTGATAGAATTCGCCTGTGAGTCCATCTGGTTCTGGGCTTTTGTTTGTTGGAAGATTTTTAATCACAGTTTCAATTTCAGTGCTTGTGATTGGTCTGTTTATATTTTCTTTTTCTTCCTGGTTCCATCTCAGAAGGTTGTGCTTTTCTTAGAATTTATCCATTTCTTCCAGGTTGTCCATTTTATTGGCATATAGTTGCTTGTAGTAATCTCTCGTGATCCTTTGTACTTCTGCAGTGTCAATTGTTACTTCTTCTTTTTCATTTCTAATTCTGTTGATTTGAGTCTTCTCCCTTTTTTTCTTGATGAGTCTGGCTAATGGTTTATCAATTTTGTTTATCTTGTCAAAGAACCAGCTTTTAGTTTTATTGATCTTTGGTATCGTTTCCTTCATTTCTTTTTCATTTATTTGTGATCTGATCTTTATGATTTCTTTCCTTCTGCTAACTTTGGGTTTTTTTTGTTCTCCTTTCTCTGATTGCTTTAGGTGTAATATTAGGTTGTTTATTTGAGATTTTTATTGTTTCTTGAGGTAGGATTGTATTGCTATAAACTTGCTTTTTAGAACTGCTTTTGCTTCATCCCATAGGTTTTGGACCATCGTGTTTTCATTGTCATTTTGTTTCTAAATATTTTTTGATTTCCTCTTTAATTTCTTCAGTGATCCCTTGGTTATTTAATAGCATATTGTTTAGCCTCCATGTGTTTGCATTTTTTACAGTTTTTTTTCCTGTAATTGCTATCTAGTCTCATGGCGTTGTTGTCGGAAAACATACTTGATATGATTTCAGTTTTCTTAAATTTACCAAGGCTTGATTTGGAACCCAAGATATGGTCTATCCTGGAGAATGTTTCATGAGCACTTGAGAAGAAAGTGTATTCTGTTGTTTCTGGATGGAATGTCCTATAAACATCAATTAAGTCCATCTTGTTTAATGTGTCATTTAAATCTTGTGTTTCCTTATTAATTTTCATTTTGGATGATCAGTCCGTTGGTGAAAGTGGGGTGTTAAAGTTCCCTACTATTATTGTGTTATTGTAGATTTCCCCTTTTATGGCTGTTAGCATTTGCCTTATGTATTGAGGTGCTCCTATGTTGGGTGCATAAATATTTAGAATTGTTATATCTTCTTCTTGAATTGATCCCATGATCATTATGTCGTGTCCTTCTTTGTCTCTTGTAATAGTCTTTATTTTAGTCTATTTTGTCTGATATGAAAATTGCTACTCCAGCTTTCTTTTGATTTCCATTTGCATGGAATATCTTTTTCCATCCCCTCACTTTCAGTCTGTATGTATCCCTAGGTATGAAGTATGTCTATTGTAGACAGCATATGTACATGTCTTGTTTCTGTATCCATTCAGCCAGTCTATGTCTTTTGGTTGGAGCATTTAATCCATTTACATTTAAGGTAATTATTGATATGTATGTTCCTATTACCATTTTCTTAATTGTTTTGGGGTTTTTTGGTTTCTTTTTGTTGTTGTTGTTGTTTGTTTGTTTGTTTTTTTGCAGTACTCGGGCCTCTCAGTGTTGTGGCCTCTCCCATTGGGGAGCACAGGCTCCGGATGCGCAGGCTCAGCGGCCATAGCTCACGGGCCCAGCAGCTTCGCGGCATGTGGGATCTTCCTGGACCGGGGCACGAACCCGTGTCCCGTGCATTGGCAGGTGGACTCTCAACCACTGTGCCACCAGGGAAGCCCGTTGGGTTTGTTTTTGTAGGTTTTTTCCTTCTCTTGTGTTTTTCTTCATAGAGAAGTTCCTTAGCACTTGTTGTAAGGTTGGTTTGGTGGTGCTGAATTCTCTTAACTTTTGCTTATCTTTAAAGGTTTTAATTTCTCCATCGAATCTGAATGAGATCCTTGCTGGGTGGAGTAATCCTGGTTGTAGGTTTTTCCCTTTCATCACTTTAAATATGTCCTGCCACTCCCTTCTGGCTTGCAGAGTTTCTGCTGAAAGATCAGTTGTTGACCTATGGAGATTCCCTTATATGTTATTTGTTGTTTTTCCCTTGCCTCTTTTTTTTTTCTTTATATGTAATTTTTGATAGTTTGAATAATATGTGTCTCAGCATGTTTCTCTTTGGGTTTATCCTGTATGGTAGTCTCTGTGCTTCCTGGACTTGATTAACTATTTCCTTTCTCATGTTAGGGAAGTTTTTGACTAAAATCTCTTCAAATATTTTCTCAGACCATTTCTTTTTCTCTTCTTCTTCTGGGACCCCATAATTTGAATGTAGGTGCGTTTAATATTGTCCCAGAGGTCTCTGAGACTGTCCTCAATTCTTTTCATTCTTTTTTCTTTATTCTGCTCTGCTATAGTTATTTCCACTATTTTATCTTCCAGGTCACTTATCTGTTCTTCTGCCTCAGTTATTCTGCTATTGATTCCTTCTAGAGAATTTTTAATTTCATTTATTGTGTTGTTCATCACTGTTTGTTTGCTCTTTAGTTCTTCTAGATCCTTGTTAAACGTTTCTTGTATTTTGTCCATTCTCTTTCCAAGATTTTGGATCATCTTTATTATCATTACTCTGAATTCTTTTTCAGGTAGACTGCCTATTTCCTCTTCATTTGTTTGGTCTGGTGGGTTTTTACCTTGCTCCTTCATCTGCTGCGTATTTCTCTTCTCATTTTGCTTAACTTACTGTGTTTGGGGTCTCCTTTTTGCAGGCTGCAGGTTTGTAGTTCCCATTGTTTTTGGTGTCTGCCCCCAGTGGGTAAGGTCAGTGGGTTGTGTAGGCTTCTGGTGGAAGGTATTGGTGCCTGTGTTCTGTTGGATGAGGCTGGATCTTGTCTTTCTGGTGGTCAGGACCGCATCCAGTGGTGTGTTTTGGGGTGTCTGTGATCTTACTATGATTTTAGGCAGCCTTCTCTGCTGATGGTTGGGGTTGTGTTCCTGTCTTGCTAGTTGTTTGGCATGGGGTGTCCAGCACTGGAGCTTGCTGGTCGTTGAGTGGAGCTGGGTCTTAGCATTGAGACAGAGATCTCTGGGAGAGCTCTCGCCAATTGGTGTTACGTGGGGCCAGGAGGTCTCTGGTGGTCCAATGTCCTGAACTTGGCTCTCCCACCTCAGAGGCTCAGGCCTGACACCTGGCCGGAGCACCAAGACCCCGTCAGCCACATGGCTCAGGTGAAAAGGGAGAAGAAAAAGAAAGAAATAAAAATAAAATAAAATAAAATAAATAAAGTTATTAGAATAAAAAAATTTTAAAAATATTATTAAAAAAATAGCAACCAAACCAATAAACAAATCTGCCAGTGATAACAAGCACTAAAAACTATATCAAGATAAACATATAAATCAGAAAGCAGTCAGTCGCATACAGCAACCCCCAAGTCTACAGTTGCTCCCAAAGTCCACCACCTCAGTTTTGGGATGATTTGTTGTCTATTCAGGTATTCCACAGAAGCAGGGTACATCAAGTTGACTGTGGAGATTTAATCCGCAGCTCCTGAGGCTGCACAGAGAAATTTCCCTTTCTCTTCTTTGTTCACACAGCTCCCAGGGTTCAGCTTTGGATTTGGACCCACCTCTGCATGTAGGTCGCCCTCTAGTGTCTGTTCTTCGCCCAGACAAGAAGGGGTTAAAGGAGCGGCTGATGAGGGGCCTCTGGCTCACTCAGGCCGGGGGAGGGGAGGGTACGGACTGTGGGGCGAGCCCGCGGCAGCAGAGGCCAGCATGACGTTGCACCAGCCCGAGGCGCGCCGTGCGTTCTCCCGGGGAAGTTGTCCCTGGATCCCGGGACCCTGGCAGTGGCGGGCTGCACAGCCTCCCGGGGGCAGGGATATGGAGAGTGACCTGTGCTTACACACAGGATTCTTGGCTGCAGCAGCCGTGTTAGCATTTCATGCCCGTCTCTGGTGTCGGCCCTGATAGTCGCGGCTCGCTTCTGTCTCTGAAGCTCGTTTAGGTGGTGCTCTGAATCCCCTCTCTGCACGCACCCTGAAACGATGGTCTCTTGCCTCTCCGGCCGCTCCAGACTTTTCCCGGACTCCCTCCCGGCCAGCCGTGGCGCACTAACCCCCTTCAGGCTGTGTTCACGCAGCCAACCCCAGTCCTCTCCCTGCGATCCAACCGAAGCCCGAGCCTCAGCTCCCAGCCCCGCCCGCTCCGGCGGGTGAGCAGACAAGCCTCTTGGGCTGGTGAGTGCCGGTCGGCACCGATCCTCTGCAGGAATCTCTCCACTTTGCCCTCTGCACCCTGTGGCTGCGCTCTCCTCCGTGGCTCCAAAGCTTCCCCCTCCCCGACCCCCCATCTCCGCCATTGAAGGGGCTTCCTAATGTGTGGAAACTTTTCCTCCTTCACAGCTCCCCCCCAGAGGAGCAGGTCCTGTCCCTATTCTTTTGTCTCTGTTTTTTCTTTTTTCTTTTCCCCTACCCAGCTACGTGGGGAGTTTCTTGTGTTTGAGGAAGTCTTGAGGTCTTCTGCCGGTGTTCAGTAGGTGTTCTGTAGGAGGTGTTCCACATGTAGGTGTATCTGTGATGTTTTTGTGGGGAGGAAGGTGGTCTCCACATCTTACTCTTCCACCATCTTGAAGTTCTTCCCAATTTTTACTTTTTTGATAATAGTTTCTCTGCTTTTCTTTATAGTTTATTATTTCTGTATGCTTCCATAAACAATGCATATACATTTTCCTTGCCCCCACCCCATGCATATACATTTTTTACCTGTTTTTAAGCTTCATATGAAGACAACTTTATTTATTCTTTGGTGTCTTGCTTCTTTTGCCCATCATTATTGTGAGATTTTTTTTTTCCATGAAGTTACATGTAACTGTATTTTATTTTCATTACTGTATAGTACTACATTGTGTGATAATATATTCATTCTACTGTAGACAAAATTTGGGGTTGTTCCCAGTTTTTTCTATAGTTTAAATTTTATTTATATTTTGCAAGATGAATAGTGACCGTCATGTCTGTGATATCTTGTTCTAGAAATAGTTGATACTTCTTTTGTGGCTTTGTACATGGGTCAGGTGTTGTTCCTCCCCTTCCTCCTTCTCCTCCTCTTCTTCTTTTAACAGGTTCATTCAGGTAGAATTTTATATGCCTTAAAGTCATTCATTTTAAGTATATAGTTCAGTGAGTTTTAATAAATTTATGCAGATGTGCAGCCATAACCACAATCCAGTTTTATAACACTTCCATCAACTGAAAAAGTTCCCTTTGCCCATTTGTCATCACGTTCCAGCCCAGACTCCAGGCAACAACTGATATGCTTTCTGTCTCTATGGTTCTGCCTTTTCTAGAAATTTCATATAGATGGAATCCTACAGTGTGTAGTCTTTCCTGTCTGGCTTCTTTCCCTTAGCATGCTCTTGAGTTCATCCATGTTGTTGCATGTATCAGTAGTTCATTCATTTCTGTTGCTAAGTAGTAGCCTATTGTATAGATGTGCCACATTTTCTTTATCCATTCAAATTGATGGACATTTGAATTATTTCTAGTTTTGGCTCTTATGCATAATGCTAATGATAATATTCCATACAAGTCATTGTGTGGACATTTGTTTTCATTTCTCTTGGGTAGATAACTAGGAGTTGAATTGCTAGATTGTATACAGCTACTTTCTTAAGAAACTGCCAAATTCTTTCCCACCATGGCTGGACCATTTTACATTTCCACCAATAATATGAGGCTTCCAGTTTTTTTACGTTTTCACCTACACTTGTATTGTCCTTCCTTTTGGTTGTAGCCATTCTAATGAGTGTAGAGTGGTATCTTACTGTGGTTTTAATTTGTATTTCCTTAATGAATAATGATTTTGATTACTTTTCATGTGTTTATTTGCCATTCATGTATTTTCTTTAGGTGAAGAGTCTATCCAAATCTTTAGCCCATTTTTAAAAATTGGATCATTTTTTAATTTACTTATTAGAGGTCTTTATGCATACATATATATATATATGTTTTGATATAAGTCCTTTATAAGATATATGATTAACAAATATTTTATTTCAGTCTGTGGCTTGTCTTTTTCTTTTTCTATTTATTTATTTATTTGCATCTGGTCTTAGTTGCAGCAGGTGGGCTCCTTAGTTGTGGCATGTGAACTCTTAGTTGCGGCCTGTATGTGGGATCTAGTTCTCTGACCAGGGATCAAACCTGGGACCCCTGCATTGGGAGCGCAGTCTTATCCACTGTGCCACCAGGGAAGTCCCTTCATTTTCTTAAGGGTGCCTTTTGAAGAGCAAAAGTTTTAAAATTTGATGAAGTCCAATTTATCAATATTTTCTTTTATAGATCATGCTTTTTGTGTCATACCTTACAAATATTTCCTAATGCAGAGTCACAATATTTTTCTTGTATGTTCTTTTGTATGTGTTTTATATTAATAGCTCTTACTTTTAGGTTTATATACCATTTCAAGTAAATTTTTGGGTCTGGTGTGAAGTAAGGGTCTAGGTTCATTTACTTTTATGTATAGATGTCTAGTTGTTTTAGTACCATTTGATGAAAGACTATCCTTTCTTTACTAAATTACCTTAGTATCTTTGCTGAAAATAGTTAATGACTTTTCTTGTTTTAAAACTGAAACTATTTAGTATGAGAAAACTACTGAGTTTTCCTCCCCAGAGTCAACAACAGTTATCAGATTCTTGTGTGTCCTTAACAGGTATTTTATGCATGTATAAGCAAATATAGTTATATTCTTTTTCTCCCCCTACATGACTCAATTTTTGTGAATGTTTTAGATCAGTGTTTTTAACCTTTTTTTTAAATAACTGCCTACTGAAGAGAAAAATTAAATTTATTAAGTTTAATTTCTCTTTAAGAAATGAATACTAAGTAATAAGATTTTAATTAAATGGATTTAAATTAAAACTTTAATTTCTCCATAACAAAAGAGATTAAGCAATACGGTTTTTTTCAGATAGGCTTGAGCGTTTTTCCTGGGGGAGAGGAGCGGCACAGACTATTATAATACTAAGACATTTTTGCTCCCTTAAGTACTAATTTTTACTTTCTAAGGAGTGATGTCACCTCCATTGAGAATGTATATATTAGATGTTTGAAAAGCATTTATGTTCCCTCATTGTTGGCTACAAAATTTTGTTTATCTTTACAATTCAGCTTACTATTTGTTTTTCAAATCATCTGTATTTTAGTTTTGTCTCCTTGAGCTATGATTTTTCTAATAGGTGTAAGTTAAAATACTCCACTCTGATTATTCTCAGATTGTTCAGATTTTTGTTTGTGTAATTCAAAGATAGTTGCCAACTCCAGAGAAATTTACAATAATTTTATCTTTCTGGTAGATTGTACCTTTGAAAAATGAAATATGAACTATCCCTGCTGCTTTTAGTATTATTTTGCTTTGAGTTGTGTTTTTGCTAATACTTTGCTATACTGTGTTGCTTTTACTTTTGGGTAGCATATATACGGATTATCTTTTCCCATACCTTTATTTTCAGCCTTTCTGAGTATTTTATTTTACGTCTAACTTAAAAAAATCAAGTAGCTACTTTAAAAATTCATTATGCAGGGCTTCCCTGGTGGCGCAGTGGTTGAGAGTCCGCCTGCCGATGCAGGGGACACGGGTTCGTGCCCCGGTCCGGGAAGATCCCACATGCTGCGGAGCGGCTGGGCCCGTGAGCCATGGCCGCTGAGCCTGTGCGTCCGGAGCCTGTGCTCCGCAATGGGAGAGGCCACAACAGTGAGAGGCCCGCGTACCACAAAAAAAAAAAAAAAAAAAAAAAAAAAAAAAACTCATTATGCAAACTTCTTTTAATAAGTAAGTTTCAGAGGCAGCAAACTGGCTGGTGTGCATTTTATGGTGTGCACAGTGTTTTAAATATCCATGTAACTAGCCAGACATAATTTTTGTATGATTTTAGGCAAGTCACCTAACCTCTGTAAGTTTCAGTTTGTTCATCTGTTAAAGGAAAATTATAATAATTTCCCACCACCACACAGGATTAATGAGAAATATAATTAATCCTCACAGGATCTGTGAGAAATACATGTAAAGCATCTAGCATAGTATCTGGCATTGTAGAAAGTATTTGATAAATATTGGCTATTACCACTCTATTTAAAACCATGTAAAAGATAAGGCTCTATCACCATGGGTCATGGGATATCACTGGAGTCTTTTAAACAAGGAACTGATGTTATAAGATTTGCATTTTAAACACAATTATGGTAGCATCATGGAAGATGGATTAGAGGAGTGCAACAGAGATAAAGAACCTCTGCAGTTGTTGTACTATTTTAGGAAAGAGCTAAGAACCTAAACTAAGCCAGTAGCTCTTGGAAAAGAAAAGAGGTGGGGAGTGGGGAATTGTAGGCTTCACTGTGCTTGCTGCTGGTGAAATAGAAATAATTTTAGATGTTTAGGAATCCTTTAAATTTATCCTACCCCAAGACAACAAAAACTAAACTGAATTTCCTGAGATTAGGCTAATGTTTCTCAGTGGAAAGGGAACAGACTTGGAAGTAATAGGCGAAGGATAGAGCTATAATTCAACGGCAAATTGCAATATTAGGATTTGTAGTAAAAGAACGAAAGTTTCCAGGAATAATAAACTTTTACCAGACGATGAAGTAGCAAGCCACCCTACCTGACATCAAACATATTTTAGAAATGTGGTGATGAAAGCAGTGTGAAGTTAGTGTAGGTGAAGGCAAGTGGATCAGTAGAACATAATATAGTCTAAAAATGGGTTCTTGCATGTATAGAAATTTAGTATATGAAAAGGTGGCATTTCAAATCACTTGGAGGGAAAGAAAGGACTATTCAATACATGGCATTGAAACTTAAAAAAAAAATTAAATTAGGTCCTTGCCTGACACCATTTATAAAAATAAATTATAAATGAATTGAAGTCTTAAGCATGAAAACAAAGCAAAACCGTAAAAATCAAGAGGAAAGGGAGAGACAAGCAAATAGAAAAAATAGCCAAAAGATACAAATAGACAATTAATGGAAGAGGCAATACAAGTGGTCAATAAACTTGAAAATACTCAACCTCAGGCGGTGTAAGACCAAATAACAGCTGGTATATTTCACCTATCAGATTGAACAAAACCCAAACCAAAAACTGTTAACCAAATTTCAGAAATGGAGACTTGATTGAAATAAAGAGGCATTATCTTGGGGTTTAGCCGGGGAGACACAAATCCAAGAAGCACTGGATTTAGTTCCACTGGACTACACAATGGGGCGGGCGTGTACAGGCAAAACCCCCACAAGGTCGCATAAATTGTTTGTCAGGAAGTAGGATTGGAGAGGTAAGGTGCTTGTGAAGCAATGATTGGTTGGGGTCTGAAATGATTACATGGTTGGGAGAGTTCTTTGAAACTCTAAGGTTGTAGCTAGTAGCTGCTAGCAGGTATTGTTTTGAAAACACCTGTTGGTGTCCTTGAGTTTGATACAGTTCAGAGAAAATTCAGGTTCTTTTGTAGGAATGTGTCTGAAACCACATCCACAATGTCTACCTGGCTCCATTTGGGATGGCTGAACCATGGTTACTCCATTTTGATTTTTCAATGATCTTAAAAATGTCATCAAAATTGGTAGTAGCAAATGATGGTGTGGGGGAGTGGATGCTGTCATATCCTGTGGATAAGGGTGTAAAATTCCAGGGCGATTTGTTACATCTTTTGAAATTTAAAATTGCAATAATTTCCCTCTTACTCTCTTTCCTATGGAAGCATAGGGAGACAAGAGGTATGCCAAGGTTATGCATTTAGCATTTCTTCTAATAGCAAAACTTTAGAAACAAATGTCCTTTCAGTTACTGCATAATAAATTAAGTGGCCACCTGTTGAGTGGTGGTGCTCTGGTTATGTGGTGAGTGGTTGAAACCTAACACTTTAATCTGAGATTTGGATCAACATAATGTATTTTCCACTTGTTTTCTTTGAGATGCAGCCCTGAAAATGGAAAACCTTATTTAAAATGACAAACAGTGAAGTAAAGAGTTTTAATGGGTGATATATAAGAAAACTAAACTATGAGCTATATTTTGCTAAAGCTTATTTATTGGTATATTCCAGTCTTTCTCCAATGCAGATCTCTCTCTTTTAAAAAAAAATATTCATTTATTTATTTATTTTTGGCTGCGTTGGGTCTTTGTTGCTGCGTGTGGGCTTTCTCTAGTTGCGGCGAGCCGGCGCTACTCTTGGTTGTGGTGTGCAGGCTTCCCAATGCGGTGGCTTCTCTCGTTGCGCAGCATGGGCTCAGCTGCTCCGCGGTGTGTGTTTTTTTTTATAAATAAACAGGTTGCTTCCAGATCCTGGGTACGAGCTCATCCTGTCATGCTCTAGAGCTATAGTGAGAGTCAATGTCAGTAATTACCTCAAGGTGAGGCCCTGAATACCGTGCTAAAGCGGAAGCGTGTATCAGTTTCCATGATGTTTTAGTCGCAGATCTGCTTTATTTTAAAGTTACTACGCATTTGCTGACACTTTGGACCCTCGCGTGGGAACTCTATTCCGTACAAAGCAGTGAGTCCCGGACCAAGGCTTGAACCCGTGTCCCCTCCACTGGCAGGCGGATTCCTAACCACTGAACCACCAGGGATGTCTGCAGATATCTCTTATATAATTCTTGTGTGACAAGTCATTTCTTTTAACTTAGAGCAAAAGCTTTTCCAGGGTCTGGCTTATATCCCTTGTCCTTGCTCTTCTCGCTGGTATGTGCTTACAGTTAAGCCCAGAGTCAGCATTATGTTACTGTATCTAATGATCCTTCTGCTCTGAGAGCCCTTGCCAAAAATTAGTTTACAATTCCCAAGACTCTCTTTGCCCTAAGGATTTCTCTATCTTTCTCTCGAGTGAGGAAAAGCAGAGGAATTATAGCCACTTAAGGCATCTCTACCTTTCTGATATGAGACTGCATTTATCTCATCTTCAACCAAAGGAAACAACTACTCTCTTTTCATGACTCATGCCAAAGAGGGATGTTGTTTAGATATATCTATGTTCTTCCATGTACTTCATTTCTTTTTATTGATGAGAGGTTTTCCATTGTGAGGATTTACCATATTTTTTTTTTTTTTTTTTTTTTTTTTTCGGTATGCGGGCCTCTCACTGTTGTGGCCTCTCCCGTTGTGGAGCACAGGCTCCGGACGCACAGGCCTAGCGGCCATGGCTCACGGGCTTAGTTGCTCCACGGCATGTGGGATCTTCCCGGACCAGGGCACGAACCCGTGTCTCCTGCATTGGCAGGCGGATTCTCAACCACTGCGCCACCAGGGAAGCCCTACCATATTTTTTTCATCTATTCTCTTGCCAGTAGATATTCTTTCTTTCTGTGGACATATCTTTCATTTCTTTTGGTTAAATCCAAGGATTGAAATAGCTATATCAAAAGGTATAAAAGTATGTATTTAATTTAAAAGAAATGGCCAAATAATTTAAAAATAGTTGAACCATTTTACATCCTCACTAGCAATATATGAGAAATGTAGTTGCTCAACATCCTTGTCAACATTTATCATTGTCAGTCTTTATAATTTTAGCCATTCTTATGGACATGTAGTAGAAGCTCCTTGTGGTTTTTTTTTTTTTTTAAACATCTTTATTGGAATATAACTGTTTTACAATAGTGTGTTAGTTTTTCCTTTACAACAAAGTGAATCAGTTATACATTATGTTCCCATATCTCTTCCCTCTTGCATCACCCTTTCTCCCACCCTCCCTATTCCACCCCTCTAGGTGGTCACAAAGCACAGAGGTGATCTCCCTGTGCTATGGGGCAGCTTCCCACTAGCTATCTAATTTACATTTGATAGTGTATATATGTCCCTGCCACTCTCTCACTTCGTCACAGCTTACCCTTCCCCCTCCCCATATCCTCAAGTCTATGCTCTAGTAAGTCTGTTTTATTCCCATCCTACCACTAATCTCTTCATGACATTTTTTTTTTTACTTAGAGTCTATATATGTGTGTTAGCATACGGTATTTGTTTTTCTCCTTCTGACTTACTTCACTCTGTATGACAGACTCTATCTAGGTCCATCCACCTCATTATAAATAACTCAGTTTCATTTCTTTTTATGGCTGAGTAATATTCCATTGTATATATGTGCCACATCTTCTTTATCCATTCATCTGTTGATGGACACCTAGTTTGCTTCTATGTCCTGGCTATCGTAAATAGAGCTGCAATGAACATTTTGGTACATGACTCTTTTTGAATTATGGTTTTCTCAGGGTATATGCCCAGTAGTGGGATTGCTGGGTCGTATGGTAGTTCTATTTGTAGTTTTTTAAGGAACCTCCATACTGTTCTCCATAGTGGCTGTATCAATTTACATTCCCACCAGCAGTGCAAGAGGGTTCCCCTTTCTCCACACCCTCTCCAGCATTTATTGTTTCTAGAGTTTTTGATGATGGCCAATCTGACCGGTGTGAGATGATATCTCATTGTAGTTTTGATTTGCATTTCTCTAATGATTAATGATGTTGAGCATTCTTTCATGTGTTTGTTAGTGATCTGTATGTCTTCTTTGGAGAAATGTCTCTTTAGTTCTTCTGTCCATTTTTGGATTGGGTTGTTTGTTTTTTTGTTATTGAGCTGCATGAGTTGCTTATAAATTTTGGAGATTAATCCTTTGTCAGTTGCTTCATTTGCAAATATTTTCTCCCATTCTGAGGGTTGTCTTTTGGTCTTGTTTATGGTATCCTTTGCTGTGCAAAAGCTTTTAAGTTTCATTAGGTCCCATTTGTTTATTTTTGATTTTATTTCCATTTCTCTAGGAGATGGGTCAAAAAGGATCTTGCTGTGATTTATGTCATAGAGTGTTCTGCCTATGTTTTCCTCTAAGAGTTTGATAGTGTCTGGCCTTACATTTAGGTCTTTAACCCATTTTGGGTTTATTTTTGTGTGTGGTGTTAGGGAGTGTTCTAACTTCATACTTTTACATGTAGTTGTCCAGTTTTCCCAGCACCACTTATTGAAGAGGCTGTCTTTTCTCCACTGTGTTTCCTTCCCTCCTTTATCAAAGGTAAGGTGACCATATGTGTGTGGATTTATCTCTGGGCTTTCTGTCCTGTTCCATTGATCTATATTTCTGTTTTTGTGCCAGTACCATACTGTCTGGATTACTGTGGCCTTGTAGTATAGTCTGAAGTCAGGGAGCCTGATTCCTCCAGCTCCATTTTTCGTTCTCAAGATTGCTTTGGCTATTCGGGGTCTTTTGTGTTTCCATACAAATTGTGAAATCCTTTGTTCTAGTTCTGTAAAAAATGCCAGTGGTAATTTGATAGGGATTGCATTGAATCTGTAGATTGCTTTGGGTAGTAGAGTCATTTTCACAATGTTGAGTCTTCCAATCCAAGAACATGGTATATTTCTCCACCTATTTGTATCATCTTTAATTCCTTTCATCAGTGTCTTATAGTTTTCTGCATACAAGTCTTTTGTCTCCTTAGGTAGGTTTATTCCTAGATATTTTATTCTTTTTGTTGCAATGGTAAATGGGAGTGTTTTCTTAATTTCCTCTCAGATTTTTCATCATTAATGTATAAGAATGCCAGAGATTTCTGTGCATCAGTTTTGTATCCTGCTACTTTACCAAATTCATTGATTAGTTCTAGTAGTTTTCTGGTAGCATCCTTAGTATTCTCTATGTATAGTATCATGTCATCTGCAAACAGTGACAGCTTTACTTCTTCTTTTCCTATTTGGATTCCTTTTATTTCTTTATTTTCTCTGATTGCTGTGGCAAGAACTTCCAAAACTATGTTGAATAAGAGTGGTGAGAGTGGGCAACCTTGTCTTGTTCCTGATCTTAGTGGAAATGGTTTCAGTTTTTCACCATTGAGAACAGTGCTGGCTGTGGGTTGGTCATATATGGCCTTTATTATATTGAGGAAAGTTCCCTCTATGCCTACTTTCTGCAGGGTTTTTATCAAAAATGGGTGTTGAATTTTGTCAAAAGCTTTCTCTGCATGTATTGAGATGATCATATGGTTTTTCTCCTTCAGTTTGTTGATATGGTGTATCACGTTGATTGATTTGCGTATGTTGAAGAATCCTTGCATTCCTGGAATAAACCCCACTTGATCATGGTGTGTGATCCTTTTAATGTGTTGTTGGATTCTGTTTGCTAGTATTTTGTTGAGGATTTTTGCATCTATGTTCATCAGTGATATTGGCCTATAGTTTTCTTTCTTTGTGACGTTTTTGTCTGGTTTTGGTATCAGGGTGATGGTGGCCTCATAGAATGAGTTTGGGAGTGTTCCTCCCTCTGCTATCTTTTGGAAGAGTTTGAGAAGGATAGGTGTTAGCTCTTCTCTAAATGTTTGATAGAATTCGCCTGTGAAGCCATCTGGTCCTGGGCTTTTGTTTGTTGGAAGATTTTTAATCACAGTTTCAATTTCAGTGCTTGTGATTGGTCTGTTCATATTTTCTATTTCTTCCTGGTTCAGCCTCGGCAGGTTGTGCATTTCTAAGAATTTGTCCATTTCTTCCAGGTTGTCCATTTTATTGGCATAGAGTTGCTTGTAGTAATCTCTAATAATCTTTTGTATTTCTGCAGAGTCAGTTGTTACATCTCCTTTTTCATTTCTAATTCTATTGATTTGAGTCTTCTCCCTTTTTTTCTTGATGACTCTGGCTAATGGTTTATCAATTTTATTTATCTTCTCAAAGAACCAGCTTTTAGTTTTATTGATCTTTGCTATTGTTTTCTTTGTTTCCATTTCATTTATTTCTGATCTGATCTTTATGATTTCTTTCCTTCAGCTAAATTTGGGGTTTTTTTGTTCTTCCTTCTCTAATTGCTTTAGGTGCAAAGTTAGGTTGTTTATTCGAGATGTTTCCTGTTTCTTAAGGTATGATTGTATTGCTATAAACTTCCCTCTTACCTCTGCCTATTTTTTAATCAGGTTGTTTATCTTTTGGTTGTTGAGTTGTATGAATTCTTTATGTATTTTGGATATTAACCCATTAATGGACATATGATATGCAAATATCTTCTTTCATTTGGTAGGTTGTCTTTTTCTCTCTCCTCTCTTTCTGGTACTCCCATTACACATATACTGGTGTGTTTAATGGTTTTTCATGTTTCTCTTAGGTTCTCTGGTTTTTGTTTTTGTTTTTTCCATTTTTTTTTCTCCTCTGTTCTTTGGTTTGCGTAGTCTCTATCACTCTGCCTTCAAGCTTGCTTATTCTTTCTTTCTGTTCAAATATACTGTTAAGCTCCTGTAATGAATTTTTATTTGTTATTGTGCTTTTCAATTCCAGAATTCCATTTGGTTCCTTTAAGATAATTTCTATCTTTTAAAAAACATATTTATTTATTTATTTATATTTTGACTGCTCCGTGGTTTTTTTACAAATTTATTTATTTTTGGCTGCATTGGGTCTTTGTTGCTGTGCGTGGGCTTTCTGTAGTTTCAGTGAACCGGGTCTGCTCTTTGTTGCGGTGCACGGGCTTCTCACTGTGGTGGCTTCTCTTGTTGCAGAGCACGGGCTCTAGGCGCCTGGGCTTAAGGAGTTGTGGCTCGCAAGTTCTGGAGCGCAGGCTCAGTAGTTGTGGCGCATGGGCTTAGTTGCTCCACGGCATGTAGAATCTTCCTGGACCAGGGCTCGAACCCATGTCCCCTGCATTGGCAGGTGGATTCTTAACCACTGCACCACAGGGAAGCCCCCGCACTGGGTTTTAGTTGCAGCATGCAAGCTTCTTAGTTGCAGCTTGTGGGCTCTTAGTTGCAGCAAGGGAATCTTAGTTGTGGCATGCATGTGGGATCTAGTTCCCAGACCAGGGATCGAACCCAGGCCCCCTGCATTGAGAACGTGGAGTCTCATCCACTGGACCACCAGGGAAGTCCCAGTAATTTCTATCTTTTTTTTTTTTTTTTTTGTGGTACGCGGGCCTCTCACCGTTGTGGCCTCTCCCATTGCGGAGCACAGGCTCCGGACGCACAGGCGCAGCGGCCATGGCTCACGGGCCCAGCCGCTCCGCGGCACGTGGGATCTTCCCGGACCGGGGTACGAACCCGCGTCCCCTGCATCGGCAGGCGGACTCTCAACCACTGCGCCACCAGGGAAGCCCTCTATCTTTTTATTGATAGTTTCTGTTTGATGTGAAATTGTCATCATGCCTTCCTTTACTTCCTTTTATCATGATTTCTTTTATCTCTGTGAACATATTTATAATTGCCATTTTGATGTCTTTTATGTTAAATCCAATATCTGGTTACTGTCACTGGCAGTTCGTGTCACCTTCTTTTTTCAGTGTACAAGTCATAATTGTTTCTTTGTATGCCTCATAATTTTTTGTTGGAAACTAGACATTTTAGATAATATGTTGTAGCAGCTCTGGGTACTGCCACCATTCTCGGGGCATGTTAGTTTTGTTTGCTTGTTTGTTTTTAACTGGCTGGCTTGTTTTAATGAAGTTTATTTCCTACCCACAGACGTAACTCTCTGATGTTACTGCCCTTTGAAGTGCAGTTTTGGTATGCCTACAGTCACCTTAGGAGGGCAGTAGTTTTGATACAGCTCTTTTTCTCTCTTTTCCTGACCACATTTGGCTGTTAAACTCCACTAATTTCTGGCTGATTACTTTATTGCTTTTAATAATGCCCTTGGGCATAGATTGTACAGATTAATCCAGTAAAATTCTGGCTCCTTTAAAAAAATAGCTTCTGAGGTCAGTGTTTGATATTTGTTCTTACACCTGTAGGACTCCTCCTAACTATAGTATTCCATAGTTTCTCCTGAATGCTAGCTGGCCTGCAGGTTAACCTGTATCATGCATCTTTCCCAGTCTCCTTTCATTACTTCTGCTGTCCTTGAGAATGAAGTTAGGCTTGAACTTCTCTGCCCTCTTTTGCAAATGAAATCGGTTCCTTTGGGTAAATATTAGGAGCTCTCTGTTTTATGACCTGCTTCTCCCCTCAGGCAAAGTCTCCGAGCGGAGGCTTTGGAGCTGGTGGTAGGCACAACTGTAAACTTCTCTCCTAGTGACACTCCTACTGTAGGAGCTGAGCACTTGCTGGTGCCTGAGGTCCTCTTGGCTTATCCCTCTTGGAGTGGAACCAGCACCTTAGAAGGCAGATGTAGGTTTAATCAGGGCCTCGGTGCTCTAATCACACTGGATCCATGCAAGAGCCTTTATTCCATGAGGGATGGCTGGGAAGGAGAGAGCCCCCACCTCATGACTGCACTTTCCAAGGACTTAGCCTCAGAAACAGGTAGCTGGAGGGAGAATGAGAAATACTCATGTCTTGTCCTTCCTGGGAGGAAAGTGTTCTGTCTGGGAGTAGCCTGTGTTCTTGGCTTTAGTAATTGGGAGTGGAGTCCCTGTTTCTCTGAGATGGGAGGGTGGAAGAGAGGAAGTGATCTTGATTCAAATATCGCAGACCCTTAGGGACTTCCCTGCTGGTCCAGCGGTTAAGACTCCACACCTCCAATGCAGGGGTTGGGGAACTAAGATCCCACGTGCTGCGCGGCAAAAAAAAAAAAAAAAAAAGAAAGAAAATCACAGACCCTTACCTTTCTTACAGAATTTTTATAGATTTTCTTGATAGACATTTCTTCATTTGCTGTTTTCCCTTAGGACCATTTCCAAAGGCTTTCAATATTGTTGTTTTTAAAGTAATTTTCAGCAGTTTCACTGGGCAAAGGGTCAGTGGGATTCCTCAGGCTGTCTTGCCAGAAATTGGTCCTTCCTACAGTGTGTGTGTGTGTGTGTGTGTGTGTGTGTGTGAGTGTGAGTGAGTGAGTGTAGGTGTGTATTTCTTTGCATGTCATTTTTGTAGTTGCTTTAGGTATGTATATAGAAAACTTATCATTGTTTTCTTTTGTTGTCATGTTATCAGTTCAAGTGAAATATAGGAACTTTACCTCCCTATAAGTCCCTTTGCTCTCCCCTATTTATGGGTACAATTGTCTTAAATATTTCCTCTTACATATATTTATAGCCACATCAGACAGTGATATAACTTTTGCTTCAATCATTAAACATAACTTAGAAAACTTAAGAAGAGAAAGCCTGTTGTATCGACTACTGTTTTTGATTCCTGTTTTCTTTCCCTTTTGATGTTCCAGGGTTTCCTCCTTTATTGTTTCCTTTAGATTTAGAGGACTTTCTCTAGCCATTCTTTTAGGGTAGGTATGCTGATGACAATTTTCTTAGTCTTCACTCATCTGAGAATGCCTTGATTTTCCTTTCATTCCTGAAGCATATTTTTTTTCCTGGGCACAAAATTCTGGGTTGACAGTTCTTTTCTTTTAGCACCTGAAAAATATCCTTTCACTTCTTTCTGGCCTCCCCGATTTCTGGTGAGAAATTCTCGATTATTTGAATAAATGGTATCTCTGGCTGCTTCCAAGATATTTTTCTTTGCTTTTAGTATCCAGAAGTTAATGATATGTCTTGCTGTGGATTCTCTGAGTTTATCCTATTTGGATAAACTCCTTATTAAATCTGTAGGTTATGTCTCTTGCCAAATTTAGAACTTTTCAGCCATTATTTCTTTGAGTACTTTTTCATTCTCTACCTTCTCTTTATCTAGGGCTCTGATAACATGAATGTTATATTTTTTTGTTATGGAGCCACAGAGCCCTGAGGCTCTGTACATTTTTCCTATCTATTTTCTTTCAGTTGTTTAGATTGGGTTATTTCTGCTCTGTATTCCAATTCACTCATTCTTTCCTCTGTCCCCTCCATGTTTCCACTGAGCCCATTTATTGAGTTTTAAAAATTAGTTCTTTATTTTTCATTTCTAAAATTTCCATTTGTTATTTTTAGATCTTCTATTTTTTTGCTGAGACTTTATTTTTACACTTGTTTTAAGCAGGTTCATAATTGCTCCTTGAAGCATTTTTGTTGTAGATGCTTTAAAATCTTTGTCAGATAATTCTGATGTCTCTATCATCTTGATTTTGGCTTTTTCCTTTCATGAATCCTTTTTCATTCAGTGCGAGATCTTCTTGAATGGTGAGTGATCTGCAGCTGCAGCCTGGACATTTTTGTATTACATTCTGAGATTTTGGATCCTATTTAAACCTTTTAATCTGGTTTCCTGTGACATTGTTCTGTCAAGGTAAGGGGGGTGTTGGCACTTCAGTACTTCCAGGTACGAGTCCAGGGTTCGTTCTGTTGACACCTGAGAGGGAAGTCTCCTTATTATTCCTGGGTGGGGATGGGTGGCTCCCATGTGTTCTCCTCTGACACCACAGTTGGGAGGTGGTGGCCTCATTACCACTGGGCAGTGGTGAAAATGCTGACTTTCTACGAGGCCTCCTCTGACAGTGAGAAGGACAAGAGGTGCCTTGTTGTTGCCCAGTGGTTGAGAGTCACGGATCCCCATGTCATTTTTTTTTTAATTTTGAAAAATATTTAGTAGCATGGGTACATGTTCACAATACAATCTTAACTGAAAAACACAGCATATAACGTTCTTTATTTATTTTCTTTTTTCTTCCTACTGTAATGCATGCTCACTGTAGTAAGTCACCTCGCAGTTTGTAGTAAGTCAGGTCGTATCACTCCATGACCCAGTTAATAGTCAGTGTTAACAATTTGGTCAGTTTCCTTCGCACCTTACTTCATGCTTATGTAAACATATACACAATTATATACATATATACAGTATGTTCTTAATTTTATAAATCTATTTATAGATTTAAAAAGTACTGGGTGGAATCCAGTACTGTATGGAATCCAGTACTTTTTAAATCTATAAGTAACTTGGATGGAATCCAAGTTATTTCTGAGAAATTGGATTAGGAAATATTTTTTATTTTTCTGTATTTTCCAAATTATCTATATAGAACATTAAAAAAACACTGAGTGAAGCCATACCTGAGTTAACCAGGTATTTTTTGTTTTGTTTTTTTAACATCTTTATTAGAGTATAATTGCTTTACAATGGTGTGTCAGTTTCTGCTTTATAACCAAGTGAATCAGTTATACATATACATATGTCCCCATATCTCTTCCCTCTTGCATCTCCCTCCCTACCCCACCCCTCTAGGTGGTCACAAAGCACCGAGCTGATCTCCCTGTGCTACGCGGCTGCTTCCCACTAGCTGTCTATTTTACGTTTGGTAGTGTATATATGTCCATGCCACTCTCTCACTTCGTCCCAGCCTACCCTTCCCCCTCCCCGTGTCCTCAAGTCCATGCTCTAGTAGGTCTGCGTCTTTATTCCTGTCTTGCCCCTAGGTTCTTCTGACCATTTTCTTTTTTTTCTTCTGTATGTTTTGTTTTTTAGATTCCATATATATTTGTTAGCATACGGTATTTGTTTTTCTCTTCCCCATGTCATCTTTACTGGCATCATTTGTGGGGTCCCATTACTGGCTAGCAAGCATGAAAGTCTCATCTCCCTTGAATGCTGTGAAACTGTCTAACTTCCTCAGTGCTCTTCTGGGCCTTTCTTTATACCACTGTTGGAACCCTGCTTTCCTTCTGCGTTCTTATTAATTTCTGTCATTGTCATCTCTAATGTGGGGCTATAGTACATCCTATGTAATTCCTTTGTGAAATACTTGGTCATAATGTAGAGCCGTGGTTTTCAGAATGTAGTCCCTGGACTGGCGGCATCAGCATCTCCTGGAACTTGTTGGAAATGCAAATTCTGGGGCCCCGACACAGACCTACTGAGTTAGGAACTCTGGAAGTGGGACCCCAAAATCTGTGTTTTTAACAAGTCCTCCAGATGGTTCTTATGCGTGCTACACTTGAACACCACTGATGTGGAGGTTCGCATAATCCCTTGGCTCATGAGGAAGGATGCTGGAAGTCTTAATGCTCAGAGTCACCCCTCAGCAAAATAGTTAATAAGTGGCCTTTGTGGACATATTTTCTTATCTCCCCCTTGCCCTCCCTCAGGGTTGCCTGCCTTCAGGTCCATCTCAAGAGACCTCTTTCTTTAGATACTTTCTTAGTTGATTAGCCAATAATTCCAGCTAGGGTATTAGCTGAAATTAGTATATTTTCAATTTAATAAGAGATTAAAGTGAACATCCCCCAAGATGCCAAGTATTCAGTCTCTAATAGGAAACTATTGAGATATAAGATTGATAGAAGGGGAGGTAATGTTTTGGAGTAATGTTTGGAGGAAACGTTTTGGGATTTCTTCTGTTCTTGCTATCTCTTGGTTATGTGAACAGTTATGAATTGAGTCGAGGGAAGAAGATTCATGGTATTTCCAAGTGTCAGTATTGTCAGTGGCCCCAGATTTTGGTTTCAGTGACCATGGCCTTTAAGGCCTCAGAACAGAGTGGTAAAGAAACTGGCCTTGGGGCTTCCCTGGTGGCGCAGTGGTTGAGAATCCGCCTGCCGATGCAGGAGACATGGGTTCGTGCCCTGGTCCGGGAAGATCCCACGTGCCGCGGAGCAACTAAGCCCGTGAGCCATGGCCGCTAGGCCTGCGCGTTCGGGGCCTGTGCTCTGCAACGGGACAGGCCACAGCAGTGAGAGGCCCGCATACCGCAAAAAAAAAAAAAAAAAAAAAAAGAAAGAAACTGGCCTTAGTATAAATTCTTAGGAGATTTTATTAGTTTAATGATACCTGGTTGGATACCAAAAGCACTAGGGCATGGTCGTCTCTGCCTAGTTCCCTATGTGTATATTTTAAATAGGTTCATCAGTAAGTTAGGGAAAATGTCCCTTGCCCTTTGTAACTTTTCACAGTCTTCTCCCAGAGTCTCAGTTTCTTTCCAATACAGTTAGTCTAAATGCTACTTATCAGGGAGGAATCAGACTTAAACTACCTCTATTTTTCCTGATTTAAAGTTGGTTTTGGAGACAGCCTCCTGCTCTCTCCTTGCTTGTATCCTGTTTAGATTCTCTTATCCAGTGTCAATAGTTTAGAAACAGTTCCCGAATCTCAGTGATCCCTCATATCAATTAAAGAAAATACAAAGAGTGTTACCAGTATTTATAGATGGTCATGTGTGGTTTTCTTGTAAGATATAAGGAAATAGGTCTGTAAATCACTGAATCTGTGAGGAAGATGAAGAAGAATATTAACTAGCATAGTTGTGACTCTAAATCCTTGCTGCTTTAATCGGGGACCCCAGAGTAATTGACCCCTAGATAATGAAAGCCACTCTAACTCTCTACATAAGCGATTATTTAAATAGTTAGGAGACGGAATAATAAAGCAGTTGCCCGTCGCTTTTGAGGTCGATAGGTTAACTCTACAGAGTTTAATTAAAATTTGATAATAACTGCCTACTCTAGGCAGGATATTTCATTAGTCTTCATCGGGGCCTAGGTAAAATATTCCTTATAATTATTTTCTACCCCTTTTAAATTCTCTCCTCATGAAGCAGGCTTCTTATCGCTAATTAGGATTCTCACACCGGGGAAAGAGATTCCCCCAAAGCAGCCTCCTCATTAGAAAGGGACATCCACCGCTGTAAAAGAATAAATTGGGGGCTTCCCTGGTGGCGCAGTGGTTGAGAGACCGCCTGCCGATGCAGGGGACGCGGGTTCGTGCCCCGGTCCGGGAAGATCCCACGTGCCACGGAGCGGCTGGGGCCGTGAGCCGTGGCCGCTGAGCCTGCGCGTCCGGAGCCTGTGCTCCGCAACGGGAGAGGCCACAACAGTGAGAGGCCCGCAAAAAAAAAAAAAAAAAAAAAAAAAAAAAAAAAAAGAATAAATTGGTATTCAACTATCTTATTTTTAAAACGTCTATACAGTGAAGCCCAACTGTAAGCTTTAAACCAGTATCACTGCTCCCCATCCCCCACTTCGGCAATAGCTATGATAAAATTTCAGTCACATTCTTTCTGATACTAAGAAATTATTTTTCTGGGTCCTGCTTAAAATATGTATGGTACTGAGAAAATTTAGGTTCCTTGGTAAGCAGAATTGTATGTAGAAATTAGGCCAACAGGAAGATTTATCTAAAAAGTTCTGTCCTTTTTCTTGGAGAGGTATGTGGTTCAGAGGGAAAAAAATTCCCCCAGATGGAAATAAAAATCTATAACCACGAAGTAACTGGGAATGCTGTCCAACTGTGTAACCTCCCCAGTGCTCTCCTGGGCCTTTCTTTATGCCAGTGTTGGAGCCCGGCTTTCCTTCCGCATTCTTGCTCATTTCCGTCACTGTCGTCTCTAGTTTATCTCATTTAAAAAATGAGATAAAGCCTCCATAGTATTTCCAGGCTCTGGTCTTTCCTATCCCCCTCCATCCTCCGCACCACTGCCGGAATTGCGTCAACTCTCCTCCTTGTGAAATTTGACCGGTTAGATACGTGTCCTAATTCCTTAGCCCTGCGTGTGCGGCTGAACCCCTCATAGGCAGGTCTCACCTTAAACAGCTTGTTCTTGAAGGAGGTGTCTGTGGCCTTGGGGAACATGCACTCCTCTTCCAGGATGGAGAAGATGCCCGTAGGCTGAGAGCAGGCCACAACACAAAGTTACAATTCTATATAGGCGTTTTTCTTCGTCTACAGAACGAAACAAGGTGCAGTGAATGATTTCGCTCTCACGAAACACAGTTTCCAAAGCCTGACACGGACCTTCTCGATGAGCTCAATGCAGGCGGCCAGGTCCATGCCGAAGTCGATGAACGTCCACTCGATGCCCTCCTTCTTGTACTCCTCCTGCTCCAGCACGAACACGTGGTGGTTGAAAAACTGTTGCAGTTTCTCGTTGGTGAAGTTGATGCACAGCTGCTCCAGGCTGTTGAACTGGGTATTTAGAAGACCAAAGAGTTTGAGTGAGTTTGGCAAATCCAGTGGAGACTCAGCAAAGCAGACACAAAGCGGAAGGGTGCTTTGAGGCTCGTCATTGATCCAAACAACTCACATCAAAGATCTCAAAGCCCGCGATGTCCAGGACGCCGTACTGCCTGGGCTGCTTGGTGTCCAGCTGCTGGTTGATGCGGGTGACCGTCCACAGGAACAGCTTCTCGTAGACGGCTCTGGCCAGGGCGCCCACTGCATCGTACACCTTCACGGACAGAGTAATGATTGCTGCTGTTGTTAAAGACGTGTCCTGAAGGCCTGGGAAGTGTGAGATCCTCTGAGGCTGCGCCATTACCTGCTGCACAGTCTGGCCTTTGGTGACGTACTCATTGCCGACCTTGACCCTGGGGTAGCAGAGGGCTTGGAGCCAGGTCAGCAGAGTTCAGACCCTGGAGAGAGGCGGCCTTGTCAGCAACTGCAGAGACACGCTTCAGACATCCGACATGACCTACTATGACCCCGCTGTTCCTAGAGGCAGAGTAAGGAATGAATCATTCCTGTGTGGGGTTAAATTTGTATGTGGCCATCAGATGCTCAGGTACAAAGGAGACATGAGTTTGGAGTGGGCTTATTTGCCTGTATTCTCCCATTTAACCCAGTTGGAGGTTCATTTGGTACCTTCGGTGCCATCTGGCTCTGCTTGCTCCTCAGGCTGCTTTTGCTGAAATTTCAAGTTCCCATAATGCATCACAGCCCCCGTGAGCTTGTAGGCGGACACTGTTTCGTCAGAAGAGAAGCCCAGGACGTCAGTGGCTCGCTGCCCGGAGAGATGAGAGGGCAGAATTAGGGCACAAGACACCAACTTACCTAGAAGAACTTACACTGTGTCCTTATTCACATCTGCAGCAGGTTGTCGTTGTCAGTTCCATGCACAATGACTTACTTTTAAAAAACTGCATGTGTAACTGACGTCTGCGGCCATCAGCTCTTCTCGGCCATCCGTGCTGGGGACTGTGATCTCCCCTTGACTGACGAAGGCGTAGTCCCGTGGGTTGGTGGTGATCAGGAGCGTTTCTGGGTACATAGAATTCAGGGTGTATGTTTTACATTAGAAGTTGTGCTAATAAAAACATGGGCTTCTCACTTAATAAATTTAAGCTCTTTCATACCAGTTAGTTCTGGCTTCTTGTCAGACATGATCTGATAAAAAATAGGGTAGCCTCTTAATGCCTTTAGCTGGAAGGTGACTCTAGACTTCTCCAGAAGATCCGCAATGGAAAGCAGACATTGGATTCGAGGGAAAAATGATAAAGTTCGTGGAATGATTTTGGAACTTGGGGGTCATAAGCTAAATCTCACTGGCCCCATGAGATTTCAGCTGAATGGTCCCATGAGGTATCACCTGTTACGTCTCTACCACTGCGGTTGCTCTTGCCACCTCTAGAAGGAAAGTGAAGTTGCCTGGCTCGAGGCATATTCATTGCTCATACGAAGATCCTTGACTTTTCAAATATAATTGATTCTTGGTAACCTGTTCCTCCTCAGGGTCTCTTCTCGCTTTAGAGCAGAGGGGTTGCTAAGAGCAACATTTATCGAGGCTCACACTAGGAAGAAATCACATATGCTAAACCCAAGCTACATACCCCCAGGCTTCGTTTCTTCTTGGAAAAATTGGACATTTCTTCTGAGGCTGGCATCCTTCAGATAAGCCCAGCAACTCCTGGCAGTTTCTAGAGCACCGCTGGCCCCTGACCGAAGTGGGCGAAGCACGCTGTGGGCTCTGGGTAAGACGGGCATTACCCACAGGCATGTTCGGCATGACAGGTGTTTCGCGGGCGCCAGGCTCAGCAGGAGCTGGAAGACCTTCCTCCCAACCATCATTTGTCATCCTTGGATTCTGTTCAGGAGGTCCTGTTACTCACATGTTTCAATATCGGCAGAAGCCAGTCTCCCCTGGTGCCGAAGTGGATCCTGATGAATGTACGCTTGCAAGTGAAAAAGATGCTGTTATATACAAAACTGTTAGCACACGAGTAGGAAGAGATTGAATTAGTAACTCAGCCAGCCTTCTCTGGCATTTGAGAGGACACCTGAGAAAACCCTCTGTGACCCCCCCCAGAGACTCACAAAGCGAGAGGAGTTGTCATTGGTCTTGGCGTTGCCACAGGCCTCCAGCAGGGGGTTGGCGCTGATGATCTGGTCTTCCAGAGTCCCCTGCGAAGGCAAGAGCAGTCCTCACATCTGGCGCTTCCTGTGCGCCCTGCCAGTCTTGATTCTGACTCGCCGGTCGGACCCACCTGCATGTTGCCAGTTTCGTCCTTCCTCTTCTCCCCAGTGACTGCAATTGTTGCAAAGGACTGGATGACACGCTTCGTGTTCACCGTCTTCCCTGCCCCGGATTCTCCGCTGTCAAGCAGTGATCAAATATGTGTGAGAAATTAGGCTCTGTGACAAAGGAAACGACTTCCTCCGTTAGCATTTACCGTCTTATGCGCCTGTCTTTATATGTCTTTGTCAGAGTCCCCTAGATCTTTCTCTTCAGGCCACATTTAGCCCATATTATTTCTGTTGCTTTGCACTGATAAACATCTGAGACAGTCGATCATTAATCATGCAGCACTGATTTCTTGAGTGCTTCAAATGTGTCATCAGGCTCTCTTCTAGGTGCTGAGGCCGGGTTTCAGGGGTCCAAGAAGCAGCTCCTCGAGCACTATGTAGTAAATGAAACAGTAAAAAACTCTCTGAAGCAACGCATGTGTTCTTCAGCTTCCTTAGACTAAAGGTATTCCCAAATTAGGTCTTTGAAGGAATAGACATTCCTCAGGTAGGCCTTGAAAACGAACCACTGGTAACATTCGCCAGCCGCCCAAACTTCAAGCCGTGTGTGTGCCCACTGTCCAGTACTGGGTTCTGGCCACGTGTGGACATGGTGTTTTATATCTCCTAGTCCCTGGAAAGCTCTGGAACTTTTAAGACTGGACTAGCAAACGATGTAATGTGGGACGTTGTTATTTTATATTTGGATGCAATCTGAGCGCTATAATAAGTGATAGCAATATTTAGTTCCAGGCTGATTATGCCATTGCTTTAGTATATGGGGCATGAACTAATTTCTTCTTTTGGACTGTGATTTTCCCAGTGAAAATAAAATAGGAATAAGTCTCAGAATAATAATACATGCGTGATTAAGATAGACTGATTCTCTCGATCTAAAAGAAGGACAGTGGACAATCAGCATATCTACTAGTTACACAAACAAAACTTTCTATAGGGCAACACTGAGGGCATTGAGTGTAAGTGTCACATCCAGTGGAGTTTTTCCGTATATTACTGTAAAGTTACACATGGTGTTGTTATTATGTCTCTTAAGTTGGAGAAGAGAAACATTAAAATGTGTCGTATTTTTAAACTCCTTACGCCCCACAGGAAGTGTGTCCTTCTGGTTTAAAAGAAAGAGCAATCCTTTCCAGAGACACATTCCCTAGTTGTCATCTATAGGTTCCAGTGGCCTGCTCTTTGCTAATGAATGCATATAACTGAAAAATGCACAATATGCTAAGGATTTGGACTGTATTTCATAGTTCAGAAGAGTGTTAATCAGGCCAAGATTGAGATTTAGTTTCTAAATGGATTAATTACACACAACGCGCGCACACACACACACACACACACACACACACACATCTCTGTCTCAGGGTCCCAGACTGCAACCCTAATTCTGCTCAGCCTCCCCAAAGCATGCTATTGGGTCAAAGAAAGATCAGGTAAGAGAGGGTGCCTCAATCAGAATAAAGTCCTTTTAAGGGGGGACAGTGACAACTTCCTTTTGAATGCAGTAGTCCCCAAATACCATTTTCATTCAGAGAGAGGCTGTTATCTCTGAAATGGGTTCTGGTGACTTTAAGGACGTAACAATACTTCTTAAAGTACCTAATTCAAAATCAGCAAGAAACTTAGGTAGTAAAGTGATGAGCATGTGTTTTTCATTTCTATTCAGCTGTTAATTTAACCTTTGTTGTTACTTAAATATATAAAATCATGTATGTCTAAGCAAGGAGACTGTCAACCAACTTACTAGGGTTGGAGTAGTAGCATAGGCTGGTCAAATCGTGGAGGTCGAATCCGGAGAGCCGAGTTTTAATCCCCACCTGACAATGTGTACCTCTCTGTGCTTTAGTCACCTCTTGTGTGCAACTAGGGGGGTGGATTTGAGTATTTCTAAAGGTCTTTTTAACTTTTCCGTTTTGTGATTATAGGTGGTGAAATAGTTTGTATGAAAAACAGTCAAGCCACTCACCAGTCAGCATGAACTGGTGGGCGTCGTCAGAGGTGGAGAAGATGTGGGGCGGGGCCTCCTGGCGCTTTTTGCCTCTGTAGGCAGCCACCACCTCTGGGTTGTACGCTGGCGGCCATTTGTAGGGCTTGACGGTGACACAGAAGAGGCCTGAGTAGGTCTGCACCGTAAAGGAAGAAAAGGAATATAGTTATTTCATGGGGACCTTCATAACATTACTATTTTTCAAAATATTACCCACCTGCATGAGCAGAGGCCGTGAGAACAAACTCACGTAGATCATCCAGGCCGCGTAGCGCTCTTTGAGGTTGTACAGCACCGCTGGCTGGTGCAGGTGGGTCATCATGGCCATGTCCTCGATCTTGTCAAACTTGGGAGGGTTCACGGGGAAGACCTGGTCTTCTTTCACAGTTACCGTGTGTCAAGTCAAGTAAGAGAAGCCAGGTCGACAAAGGAGTGTCAGCTCCCCTAACTGGCAGTGGGGCCCAGTCTAATCCCCTCCAGATGTTTTACTCTGAGCTCCAGCTTCGGTCTTGGCTGTCAGCTTCCCTCCTTCTCTACTCTGCACGGTCGCTCTCACAAAGGACTCCTTAGGGTCGGCCGCGAAGACTGAGGACTGGGCATCAAAAGGCCTATTAGGGGCCTCCGTGCGCTCCTTTTCGGCCATTTGGAGGGAAGGAGCAGCCTCCCCAGAAATGGCCATCTCCGCGTCAGAACTCATGGCTGTGGGTTATCTATGGCAGCCAAATCAAAGACACTGCCAGGCAGAGGAAGGAAAGACATTGTAGAAAATCAGCAACTGGACCATTCGATTCATGTTAAAAAAAAAAAAAAAAAAACCCAAGACATTATTCCTTGACAAGTTGAGCGCTAGCATCTTGTTGGGTATGGTCAACTCCCTGGCTTGGCTGGAGGTGAAATGTCAGCCTCCGTGTTCTGTGCCAGTGGTGATAGATACTTATTCTTGCATTTGGAAAGAGACCGTTGTTTCTGACTCATCTGCTTTACGATATTGTAGCTCCTTTCTCTGTTTTGTTTGCATATTAATCTTAAGAAGCCTCCTATCATCAGCTTTTGCAGAACACTATGCTAGGATGACTGCAGGATTTCTCCAGCTCTTTCACTTGCAGTTCTTATCTTCCAGTGGGATTATAAGCACCTTGCAGACAGGGAGTGTTTTCCTTCTACAGCACCCTTCACACCTCTTAGAACACATGCTGGGTGTGGGGAAGGACCAAAGTTGGCTTTAAAAATTAAAACATCAATAGAAATACGTTGCTAAAGTTATAGGAACTATTTAGTACCTGGTGAAAACCTTTTCATTATAGATTTGGGATTTACAAGGACTACCTAATAAAGGACAGCAGAAATGTGAGGAGCCTTGTTTTGCATTGTTTAGTTAAAAATATCCTATTGTACATCAACTGCTCTTCTTCCTGTGTCATAATTTTGACAAACTCAGTTTCTTCACCTGTCTTTAGTATTTCTCAAAGGCATTATAAAATGTTATTACCTATGTTTTCTTGCATTATTACTAGTAATCTCATAAAAATTTCAGAAAACTTTTTCTTTTCAAGATCTGTCTCCTGCCACTTTAACATTCATCAGTCCTGTGAATAATGATCATATATAACCTATTTTATAATAAAGATGTCTTTTTTTAACATCTCTATTGGAGCGTAACTGTTTTACAATGGTGTGTTAGTTTCTGCTGTATAACAAAGTGAATCAGTTATACATACACATATGTTCCCATATCCCCACCGTCTTGCATCTCCCTCCCTCCCTCCCTATCCCACCCCTCTAGGTGGTCACAAAGCACCGAGCTGATCTCCCTGTGCTATGCGGCTGCTTCCCACCAGCTATCTATTTTACGTTTGGTAGTGTATATATGTCCATGCCACTCTCTCACTTCGTCCGAGCTTACCCTTCCCACTCCCCGTGTCCTCAAGTCCGTTCTCTACGTCTGCGTCTTTATTCCTGACTTGCCCCTAGGTTCTTCAGAACCATTGTTTTTTTTTTTTTTTAGATTCCATATATATGTGTTAGCATACAGTATTTGTTTTTCTCTTTCTGACTTACTTCACTCTGTGTGACAGACTCTAGGTCCATCCACCTCACTACAAATAACTCAATTTATTCCTTTTTATGGCTGAATAATATTCCATTGTATATATGTGCCACATCTTCTTTATCCATTCATCTGTCAGTGGACACTTAGGTTGCTTCCATGTCCTGGCTATTGTAAATAGTGCTGCAGTGAACATTGTGGTGCATGTCTCTTTTTGAATTATGGTTTTCTCAGGGTATACGCCCAGTATTGGATTGCTGGGTCATATGGTAGTTCTATTTTTAGTTTTTTAAGGAACCTCCTTACTGTTTAAAAAGATATCTTTTCAAGGAAAACTCAAAAGCACTTGGGTAATCTTCTCAACATTTTTCTGTTCAAACTACAGTGATTTGGATAGCACAATTAAAATCCTTTATCTTGCTAAAAGTGCTCACATTTTTCAAATTATATTTCTTAAAATGTCGATTTTACAGAGTGTGAAACAATATGCAGATTTCAGCCACTTTTCTAAGGCAAGGGTTCAATCCATTCTATTAATCCATTTAGACATCATCTCAAGGTTTTTTATATTATATACAGTGGTGCATGAAAGCTGTGTATAGGAAGTTTATTGGTTTGGCCAAAAAGTTTGTTCAGGCTTTTCCATTAAGATGTTAATGGGGGCTTCCCTGGTGGTGCAGTGGTTGAGAATCTGCCTGCCAATGCAGGGGACACGGGTTCGAGCCCTGGTGTGGGAAGATCCCACATGCCGCAGAGCAACCGGGCCCGTGAGCCACAACTACTGAGCCTGCGTGTCTGGAGCCTGTGCTCCGCAGCAAGAGAGGCCGCTATAGTGAGAGGCCCGTGCACTGTGATGAAGAGTGGACCCCACTCGCCGCAACTAGAGAAAGCCCTCGCACACAAACGAAGACCCAACATAGCCAAAAATAAATACATAAATAAATTAAAAAAAAAAAAAAAAGATGTTACAGGAAAACCCGAACGAACTTTTTGGCCAATCCAATACATTTTCTCTGTTAATGAACAGTAACACTGAGAAATGTTGTATTGCATGTTGTAATTCAATTATTTAAAATATAATCTGCAATGCTGGAAATGGAAAAAATTGTATCTAAAAACTCCTAAAGATTCTGAGAAAGCCTTTCATTAATTGCAAAAGATATAAATTAATGAGAACCAGTTTCTAAAGTCTCCCTCAGAGTTTTTCAAGGGAAGCATGAACAGCCATAAAATTGAAATGCTTTTATTTTATAACCTCCACCCCCCCCACACCCCCGACCACTCTCCAAGCCATTGCAGATTTCTTGCTCCCTGCGAGGAATGAGAAACATCAGTATCTTACCTTAGAGATGCAACCTTGAAGTGGGTCAGAACTGTGAGAAAAAGAGCAAATTTCTTCTTATTAAATGCCAACAGTGCCCAATAATAGCACGAAGGATTCTGAATGGAGAAGCAGGAAATGACCGGGAACACCAGAACATCTAATTAAAATTGCAGCATCGTAAGTTGGTAATTCCCTGGCAGGGCCGCCATGGGCAGTGCAGGCCAGGACGTGCGCCATGCGTGCGGGCAGCCGGGCGTCCCTGCTGGCCCTTCAGACAGAGCCCCGTCCTCGCACACGCTTACCTTGAAGCTTTATGAGGAGAGACAAATCATACTCATTCCGAGGGTACTTTTATAGGGTCAGATACGGAAAACACGTAGCTTCCTCCTCTTTCTTAAATCATATTTGGCAAAACGCGTTTTGGGCGATGAAGGTCTCCCAAGTACAATTCCCCTCATATTAAAGATGTTTGGATATAATTAGAACTGTTTCCTCTCACGTTGGGTTAAGTGTATAAATCAGTCTACTATAAATAATTCGAGTTGTTGGCAACCTGGAAGTGACTGCCTTTGGAATGATGTAAGCTGTTGTTTCAAAGACGGCTGTGATCTGGATTCCCTGAACTTTGTTGCCTGCCGCTCGTGTGTTTCACCGAATTGCCCACGTGTAGTCTTTTGAACTGCCCGCACAATTGCCGATGTTATACTAGGGAGGAAAGTTTCGCTCTTTACCAGAGAGTCAGAGAAAGATTGTTAGTTTCTCCCAAGAAACCATGATTCCCCCCCCGCCCCATTTATTGTACTTTTTCAAGGATGCTTGGAAATTTAATTTAAAAACGTGCTTCATGAAGAGCAGCCAAAGATAGACAGCTTCTTTCGTTTCCTTCAGTCAGTCGCCTCTGATTCACTGTCAAATCATTACCCGGCTTCGCCGAGCTGGGTTGTTCTGCTTCTTTCACTTTTGTTTTTTAAATGTAAGTTGCTTGTGAAATCTCTTTTCCTCTATGAAACTCAACGTAGGAACAAACTAGAAAACAGGGCATTTCTCTGTCTAATTATGCAGCATCTGTGACTTCTCCATCAGTTATCCATGGTATATATTTCACATTTTGCTTACAAACAATGCCTGCGCGTTATTTTCTATTCTGATGTTTCATTTAAAGAAATATTTGTTTTATTGTCTCTGTGGTCTTGCATCTCTTATGACAGCATTGTCTATCTGGGGCCGAGACAAAATTTGCTGAATATACCCTGTATTGCAACCTTTCGTGTATTATTGTACTTATATTTCAGTTGATTTAATGGAAAGAGGCTGCCTTCTGAAAGCAGGTATCTGGAGATAGTGTTTGTAATGGTCACAGGATTTTATTGCTGTAAGGGACCATCTAATCCATATTCCTCATTTCACTAGTAAAGTAACTGAGATTCCGGGAATAGAAGAGAGTTCACAGATCACACAGCAGTGTAGACCTTGGTCGCCTGATTTGCAGTCCAGTGTGCTTGCTGGTAACACTCTTCTACCTCAGTAGGTTAAAGCCATCAGGAAGGGTCTTCCAGGAAACATGCGTCTGAGAGGGGCTTTCCTAGCCAACTCTTAACCTGCTTTGTAACCACAGGTACATCATTTTATCTTCTTAGACACTTTCTTTATCAGGCATCTGCAAAATGTCACAGTGTTCTCAGAAAGAGAGAACATTTTAATAATGCTCTCAATAGGATTTGATGGGAATTTTAAGAGAGCCTTTTGACTGCTCTGGATAGATTCTCCAATAAGTAGAGAATAGATGTTGGTTTTGGTTATTACTGCCAAGTTCTGAGGCACTTAAGCATTTACAGGTGACGTGGGAACACAGTGAAGGGGGCCAGTGCAGCGAGGAGCAATTCCACACCCTTCCTAAGGCCAGTGTGAATCCAAATTATCTGTGAACCTACTTCCACACATCTAATTAAGTCATTCTATTGCAGGGCCATTTAAACCAATATACTGTTGCTTTCTATTCAGATGGGAAGTTACCATTCAGTTTTTCCTTTACGCTGTCCAGGAAGGCTATATTTTTGGCTATGCATTGCAACCAAATCCAGCTTAAAAAATCTTGATTCTCGGGCTTCCCTGGTGGCGCAGTGCTTAAGAATCCGCCTGCTAGTGCAAGGGACATGGGTTCGAGCCCTGGTCTGGGAAGATCCCACATGCCGTGGAACAACTAAGCCCATGCACCACAACTACTGAACCTGTGCTCTGAGCCCGTGAGCCACGACTACTGAGCCCATGCGCCACAACTCCTGAAGCCCGCATGCCTAGAGCCTGTACTTTGCAACAAGAGAAGCCACCACAATGAGAAGCCCATGCACTGCAATGAAGAGTAGCCCCTGCTCGCTACAAGTAGAGAAAGCCCGCGCAGCAACGAAGACCCAACGCAGCCAAAAATAAATAAATAAAATTAAATTAAAAAAAATCTTGATTCTCTCAGGAAGCTCCTCTGAATAACTCAGATTGCTACCATAGCTAGTTTTTGCACCAAATTTATACGTATCATTATGTGGGTTTAATATACGTTTGAATAATTTATCTGGGGATCATATTTTATCGGTACTTTTATTCATTTATTTTGGCTCTTTACTTGATTACAGGGGGCCATGAAGTCTGAAAACATACTTGCCTATTGATAATAATATATAGAATAATTGTTCCTTTGTCTCCAGACTTTATAGCCACTTTGTAGCTTTCATATGGAGAAAGGTCACATCTCACTGTTTCATGTGGTACCTATTATCCCGTGCATATACTATGAATATATTGTATATATTACATGTATTAATGATGAAAATCTTCCTGTGCTAATAATACTACATTAAATTTGTATTAGTTATTAAGCAACGAGAATTAATGATATAGTTCAGGAGGCGTCCCCTGTGTGAAAATGTAACTAGTGCCATCCTTTGTATAGACCTGGAAAATAGGTTCATGTTAGGGGAAGCAGGAGCTTTCTAAGATCCTACTATACCCCAATATTAGGGAAAGGTTAGAAATAAAAATAACTTCCGTATTTCTGTGCATCAGAACAGGCTTCCCTGATCAGTGACAACTTTATGGTCTTAAAGTATTACTACAGACCTAAAATAAAAGCAAATACATAATTCCTTCTTAGTGGCAGGTCAAATGTGATTGTTTGATAGTCTTGTGATTATTCAAGTTTTGACATCGCTTCAGGAGAGAGAGAGAGAGAAAAGAAAAGACCAGTCTAAGGATATTGCTTGCACAGTGCCCTATGCTCTTTATTTCTTTTGCAGTAGGGCAGGACAGACAATAATTACAGAGAGAAATGACCAAAGACTTCACATTTTGTGCTTCTCTCCAGTCATTCCATAGCGTCAGGTCATGGTCACTCTTCACTTATGATTTTCGTTTGTACCTCCCGGCTCTTCACCCGCAGCTTGTTGACCTGGGACTCAGCAATGTCAGCTCTTTCCTCGGCCTCCTCCAGTTCATGCTGGAGCTTCCGGAATTTAGATAGATTTGTATTGGATTGTTCCTCCTGAGAATAAAAATGGAATTGTAAGTCACCCATACTGGGTATCTTTCTAGATTCTGTAGGCCTAAGGGAAGAAAGGACTTGCCATCTGCAAAAAAGTTAAAATACCCAGCGGGAAACCTCATTGTCTTACCACCTTCTGAATTTTGCTTATCATTGAAATTAACTTTATGATTTATTTGGGGCTTTGTGTCTCATAAATAATCACAACTCTACTTTTGCAACCAAAAGGTAGAAAAAAAATATGTACCACAATTAGAGTAAGAAAAATATAAGAGCAGAGAAGAAGGCAAGGATAAAATCATGCTTATTAATGCTTGCTGGAAGATGACTATTTGCTCGAGTTAGGTATTCTTTATCATTAAAGATGAATTTCTTAATAGCTTCTTTATATTGAAATAAATGCTGAATTTTATCATATGTCATTTTGGCACATTTCAAAACAGTCACTCTTTTTCTTCTAGTTTGGATGTAATGATTCTATTGACAGACTCCGTAATATTAAGTAATCCTTTTGTAGGAATTAAGCCTATTTAATCACTGATGGACAGCCTCCTTAATATTTATTTATTTTTATTTGGCTGCACCGGGTCCTAGTTGCAGCAGGCGAGCTCCTTAGTTGTGGCATGTGAACTCTTAGTTGCGGAATGCATGTGGGATCTAGTTGCCTGACCAGGGATCGAACCCAGGCCCCTGCATTGGGAGCGCGGAGTCATAACCAGTGGAGTGCCAGGGAAGTCCCGACAATCTCTTTAATAAAAGTAAGGGTTGCTGTAACTATACTCATGAATAAACTGCCTTTAGTGTCTTCCCCCCTGTTCTCTTTTGGACAGGTTTTGGTATGCGGGTTATGCAAGCTTCTTAAAATGATTTGGAAAGCTTTCCATCTTTTCCCATGCTCTGGAATGGCTCACATAGCTCAGGGATTATCTGTTCCTTGAAATTTTGAAAGACATATCTGGACCTGAGTCCATTTTCAGAAGTATTTCTGAAATAGCTTATTCAGCCAACTTAGTAATTTATATTCTCTTATTTCTTTAAGATTTTAACTCTCTTAACAGATTTATATTTTACATTTAAAAAATAACCTTTCTGGGCTTCCCTGGTGGCGCAGTGGTTGAGAATCTGCCTGCCGATTCAGGGGACATGGGTTCGTGCCCCGGTCCGGGAAGATCCCACATGTTGCGGAGCGGCTGGGCCCGTGAGCCATGGCCGCTGAGCCTGTGCGTCCGGAGCCTGTGCTCCGTAACGGGAGAGGCCACAACAGCGAGAGGCCCGCATACCACAAAAACAAAAACAAAAACAAAAAACAAACAAAGAAACAAAAAAACCTTTCTGCCTGTATGGTTTGTCCCATTTCTCATTTGTAATGTTGTGAGTTTGTATTTTCTCTCACTTTTTCCTTGATTAATCTAGTTATAAGTGTATTTATTTTATTAATTCCCTAGATGTTAGTGAGATGATCAAATTAGAAAATAGAATACTCTAATTCATTAATTTCTACCTTTATCAACACCTCTTTTGTTATTATTATTTATGATTTCTTTATTGGACTGTCAGTTTTCTTCATTTTTTAAAATTCTTGATTCATATGAAAGCATATAAAGCAATGAATTGTCCTTCAAGGACAGCTTTGATTACATTCTAGGCTTATAAAAGTCTCTTCTTCCTTGAAATTTTATTTACAGTTAAAAATTATTCAGTAATTATGTTTTTATTTAATTTAATCCAAACATTTTTTAGGAAAGTTTTTTAACATTTAAGTGCTAGGAAATTTTTGTCTATATGTTCTCATTACTTTACAACTTGATCACACTGTGGCTAGAGAAATGTGGCCTGTATTATTTCTGCTTTGAAATTTTTTGAGGTTTCTCTGTGGGTTGAATGTTAACTTTAAAAATTAATCTATTAATATTACAAATAGTAAGCAATAAGTTAAAAAATGTGCAAACGTTTTTAAGGAGTACACAGTCTTCTAGGAAGCAAACAGCTTATTTACTACAAGAAGTAAATAGTAAATCTAATTATTTATTTATTAGTTTTTCTTAACAGAGGACTTCTCCCTTCCCTCTGTCTTAAGGATACTTACAGCCTCCTCAGCTTGTCTCTTGTAAGATTTCACTTTTGTCTGAAGTTTATCTACCAAGTCCTGAAGCCTGAGTATATTTTTCCGATCTTCTTCCGTCTGAAAGATGATAAAAACCACAGGGCCTTACTTCAAAAGCACATGACTGTTGTATCAACTCACGTGACTCTTTCCCGTATATGCAAGGAGTGCTTAGCTGATAAAAACTTTTGCTGTACCTGGTAGGTGAGTTCCTTCACTCTCCTCTCATGTTTGCGCAGGCCCTTGACGGCTTCCGCACTACGCTTTTGCTCGCTCTCAACCTCTCCTTCCAGCTCACGAACCTGCGAATGAGTAGGTGGGCTCTTAAGAACTTTGATCCAGTAAGGCTTTGGGAACAGAAGGAAATAGATAGATATTGAGAGACCCACCCTGGCCTCCAGCTTCTGGATCTGCTTCCTCCCGCCCTTCAGGGCCAGCTGCTCAGCCTCGTCCAGCCGCTGCTGCAGGTCCTTCACCGTCTGCTCCAGGTTCTTCTTCATCCGCTCCAGGTGGGCGCTCGTGTCCTGCTCCTTCTTCAGCTCCTCGGCCATCATGGCCGCCTAATTAGCAGTAAAACAAAACCAGTGGAGAGAGCTGAGGTAGAGCATCAAGACTGTAGTTTGACCACCCCCGTGTGGCCCTCTGCTCACGTCAGTGATGGCCTTCTTGGCCTTCTCTTCTGCGTTGCGCGCTTCCTGGAGAATGTCCTCCATCTCTCCTTGCATTTGGGAGATGTCTGTCTCCAGCTTCTTCTTTGTATTGATCAGGCTGGTGTTCTGTTTAGAAGTAAGTTATATGTTAAGTTATATGTTCTTTTAATCATGTTACCAGTACTCAGTGGTACTTTTCAAAAAAAAATTTTCTTGAAAATAATTTCAGATAAAAATTTGCAAGTCAAATGCCCTTTAGTATTATTTTGTTATGCAATACAATTAATTAAAATAGAAATGTTATAGAATGTTTAACATTTTCAAGTACATAGTTCGTAATTAGACCAAATAAGTTTATAATTTTATAACCACCATTTACCAATGAGACACCACACTCAGGGATAAAATTATAACAGATGTTTGAATATTTCACTTTTCCACAATAAATATGTCAATATTGATAACCAGGGTCAGTAAAGATATTAACACAAAAGAATATGGGAAGCCTAAGAATATTTTAGGAAGTAATCTACAATAATATATACAAAATGAAACAGTGAAAGATTTCTCAGTAATGCATTGAAAATTGGGTAGAAGTATAAAACCTGACTGTCATATAAAAAAAATCAAGCTTATGTTTTCTGGGATGTAAGCATTTACTGAATGTGAATTCTTGGTGCTGAATCCCACCTGGGTGTGCAGGAGCTGGACGCGCTCGCTGGCGTCCAGGAGCTCCTGCTCTGCCATCTTCCTGCTCCTCTCCGTCTGCTCCAGGGTGGCCCGCAGCTCCTCGATCTCGGCCTGCAGCAGGTTGGCTCTGCGCTCCACGATCGCCAGCTGCTCCTTCAGGTCCTCCTGGCCCCGGAGGGCATCATCCAGGTGGAGCTGGGTATCCTGTGGAATGAACGATCATTGAGACCCCTTGTTCTCAGGGCTGCAGTCACCCCAACTTCCCTGGGACCATCTCCTGAGCCCACCTACCTTGAGGATGGCTTGGGTGTTCCTGTAGTTCTTCAGGGCCTCAGCAGCCGTGCGGTTGGCGTGGTTCAGCTGGATTTCCATTTCGTTGAGGTCCCCCTCCATCTTCTTCTTGAGCCTGATGGCATCGTTCCTGCTCCGGATCTCAGCGTCCAGCATGGTCTGCATGGACTCCACGACTCTAATGTGGTTCCTCTTCAGCTGGTCGATCTCCTCATCCTTTTCAGCAATTTTCCTGTCAACTTCAGACTTGACCTGGTTCAACTCCAGCTGGATACGCAGGATCTTTCCCTCCTCGTGTTCAAGAGATGCCTTAATGACAGCAAGGGGTGACATTAGCAGGGAATGGAAGCCTTCAGAAGTTTTTCTGCACACGTTCCTTCCACTAATTTTGTGCTGGTTCAATATGTGGCTAGTCCTAATTTTTTTTTTGACTCTGTTTACAATGCACATTTTTGACTTGTACCTCTGCTTCTTCTAAAGCAGCCTGAATTTCAGACTTTTCTTGCTCCACTTGTTTCTTTATTTTCTCCAGTTCATGCATACGTTTCCCTCCTTCTGCAATCTGCTCGGTGAGGTCAGAAATCTCCTCTGTTGTTTGGGTAAAAGACAGGTAGAGGTTTGAGCAGACAGAGGACATAAGAGGAAGGTTCCTCCAAGGCATGAAAATTACTGAAAGTGAAAGGGACTCACGCTGCAAGTTTTTGTTCTCTCGTTTCAAAGTTTCTAGCTGATCCAAGGACTCCTCGTAGGCGTTCTTCATCTTGAACAGCTCAGTGCCGAGGAAGCGGGCCTCCTTCTGAGCGGCCTCGAGCTCGACGTGAGTTTCCTCATACTTCTGTTTCCATTCTGCCAGGACCTGAAACACCCGCCGAGAGTGGTTACCTCCTGGAAAGGATAGAGGACGGTGGTGGAGAGCAGAGGCTGCTGTAGAAACTACCTTATCGAAGTTCCTTTGCTTTTTGTCCAGAGCCGCGCAGGCAGCGTTTGTCCTCTCCACATCGAGCATGAGGTCCTCGACCTCATTCTGGAGCCGCTGTTTGGTCTTCTCAAGGGAAGCGCATTTGGCGTTCACGGCTTCTACGTGTTCCTCAGCAGCCTGCAGCCGCTGGGCCAGCTTCTTCCTTGAAGATTATGTATGTTTGTAGAAAGAAGTGAACCAAACCAAGAATTAATGAACTGTTACCATGCTGAAAAATATGGGGAACTTCATATTAAAAATATCCATTCATTCACTCAGCAAGTATTGATGAGCTTCTTTTATGAACCAGATGCTGAGTACCCAGCAGTGAACAGGACAGAAGAGGTCCCTGCCTCGTGAAGCTCCCAAACAAGGGAGAAACAATAAGCACGTGAGAAAACGCATAACGACATATTGCAGATGTAAGTGCAGTGAAGGAAGATAAAATGGAGTGCGGCGTGGCCAGCTATTCTAGATACTCAGGGAAGTCCTCTCCGAGGAGGTAGCATTTGAGTCAAGATCTAAAAGAAGTCACAGAGTGAGCCAGAGGGAGATCTCGGGGGAGAGTATTCCAGACTCAGAGGGGCCCACAGGTGCACATCCCTGAAGCAGCAATGAGCTTGGTGTGCTTGACAACCAGCAATAAGGCTGATTATCTGTATAATTACTTGTTATTCTTAGTTTCCCTAACTAGATTTGAGGCTAGGAGGGTAGTGATGGTGTTTGCTTTATTCGCGTCTTATTCTCAGGGCCTGATAGTGCCTGGCAAATGGGAGCTAATTAATGAACGTCTGTGGGCTAATTCACTGAATCTTCAAGGGTTGTGTCTTTCTGATTGAACATCCAGCGTTCTCTGCACACTCTCTCCTATCTGCGCACATACTTGGCCTCCTCCAGCTCCTCCGTGCGCTGGATGGCGTCCGTCTCGTACTTGGTCCTCCACTGGGCCACCTCGCTGTTGGCCTTGGACAGCGCCCTCTGCAGCTCGGCCTTGGCTTCCTGCTCCTCCTCGTACTGTTCCCGCAGCAGGTCACAGTCGTGGCGCGAGGACTGCAGGGCGTGGGCCAGGGCGCTCTTGGCCTGCGGAGGTAGTCACACCTTCTTTTTGCTGTATATTTGTTTAATTCTTAAGTTTCAAAACCTTTCTCAAGTTGGTGTAATGGACTCCAGTTAGGGTCAGGTTAGGGGAAAAAAATGAGTCTTAGGACGATAGTTACCTTTATCTCCTCTTCAAGTTGCCTCTTTAACTCCTCCGTCTGTTGGGTAAATGCTTGCTTGCCCCTTGATAACTGAGACACCAAAGATTCTTTTTCATCTAGCTGACGCGAAAGTTCACCTGATAGGCAACAGAAATGGCACCGCTTTTTAAAGCAAAGAAAACCTTTCGCAAAAGCCCATATTAGAAATACGTTTAAACTCTCAACACCGCCTTCCGGTTGAGGACCCAGATGATTGACTTCTCTGTTGACACCTTCATGCTGATGTCAAATTTCGGATTTTCATGGTGAAACTTACATATTAACCTGAACGAATAAATAACAGCTTAAATTCTCTTTGTTCTCTCCATCACTGATTCTTTCAGGGTTATATGATATTGTGCAAAACCTGTGGATAACTGTCAAGGTAGCTAGAATGTCTAATTCTACATTGTCCCTGTTCCATAAGACTTTTGGGGGACTGGGTTGTCCATTGCCCTATTCAGGAATTTGGTTCACTCTGATCTAGATAAAAAGAAGCTTGGTCTAAAACAGAAGCCCTGGGCCCATGCCGGAGTGACTCCTGGTCCCAAGCATCCCCTCCATGTGACCAAATCCTCAGGGCCTTTGTGGAGCAGAGCTTGACCCAGTCCTATGGAAGTCTTCATCTCCAGCGTTGTCCCCAAGCGACCTTGCATGGAGGATGAGAGCCTGAGCTGCTCGGTGAATCACACGCGTTCTCAGTTGCTCTCATCAGGCTCTCACATCACCATAGCAGTTGTTTCTGACCACATCATCTCCACTTTTAGGCCTCACAGAGGAGAGAGTTACCAGATTCCGTCTGCAGGCGTCCCCTCTGGGTTGTCAGGTCACTGATCAGCCGCTGTTGCTCTTCCTCCTTCGATTTCAGCTCGCTCACTTGGTCTTCCAGGGTGCGGCACATTTTCTCTAGGTTTCCCTGCGAGAGGAAAGGTGGGAGAAGCAAATGAAGACATTTTAGTAACATTTTGCTACGGCTGCTATTTCTTCTAAAACAGAAAAATATTTATTTTGACATATAAAATAAATTATCTTATATGTAATACGATATATTAGAATTTTTTCTATATATTTTATGATTGCTGTCCTAAGTTGAAACTATACATTGGGGTTTTTTTTTTTTTTTTTTCTATATGCGGGCCTCTCACTGTTGTGGCCTCTCCCTTTGCGGAGCACAGGCTCCGGACGCGCAGGCGCAGTGGCCATGGCTCACGGGCCCAGCCGCTCCGCGGCACGTGGGATCTTCCCAGACCGGGGCACGAACCCCTGTCCCCTGCATCGGCAGGCGGATTCTCAACCACTGCACCACCAGGGAAGCCCTACATTGGGGTTTTTAAAAAGCTAATTGTGAAGCTTTGTTCAGTATTCCAGGTATACCTCATTTTGCTGCTCTTCACAGATACTGCGGGGTGGTTTTTGTTTGTTTGTTTGTTTTACACATTGAAGGTTTGTGGCAACCCTGTGTCTAATAAGTCTGTCAGCGCCATTTTCCCAATAGCATTTGCCCACTTCATGGCTCTGCATCACAGTTTGGTAATTCTCACAATATTCAGACTTTTTCATTATTATATTTGTTACCGTGATCACTGATCTTTGATGTTACTACTGTGACTCGTCGAAGGCTCAGATGATGGTTAGCACTTTTTCAGCAATCAAGTATTTTTAAATTAAGGGATGTATATTCTTTTAGACATAGTGCTACTGCACACTTAAAAGGTTACAGAATAGTGTAAACATAACTTTTATATGCACTGGGAAACCAAGACATTTGTGTGACTTGCTTTATTTTGATAGTTGCTTCATTGTGGTGGTCTGGAACCAAACCTGCAGGATCTCTGAGGTATGCCTATAATAAAAAATGTAAAGATGATGTACTAGGCCTTCCCTGGTGGCGCAGCGGTTGAGAGTCCGCCTGCCGATGCAGGGGACGCGGGTCCGTGCCCCGGTCCGGGAGGATCCCACGTGCCGCGGAGCGGCTGGGCCCGTGAGCCGTGGCCGCTGAGCCTGCGCGTCCGGGGCCTGTGCTCCGCAACGGGAGAGGCCACAGCAGTGAGAGGCCCGCGTACCGCAAAAAAATAAAAATAAAAAAAAAAAAAGATGATGTACTAAATTTAAGATTTTGTGAGAATTGAATGGCACGTTTTCTAAAAGCGTGTTTATAAATACTCGATTGTCTTTTTGTACAATGAAACTTTGCTTTTTGGACAATTGAGAATGTTGGAGCCCTGTGTTCTCCAGTTGGAGAACAAGAGAACACTCACAGCCTAGGCTCACCGCTGGCGCTGTCCTTTGTTAGTAGTGTTGTGGGGCCAACGTGCTTAACTTCTCTGAATATTAGTTTCTTCATATAATTAAGTGGAAATAATACAAATACTAATATCCTTCTTGCTCACCTGCTGGATCACTACAAAGAACAAATGACATGTTGTGTGTAAAGGACCCTGTGCAAACTGACATGCACATAAAGGGTCGCTGTTGTTAATGACAGTTTCTCAGACTGCGGTACCTTGGCTTTAGAGACCGTTTCTACATTGCTAGCAAGGTCGTCGATCTCCATCTTCATCTCGCTCTTCTCCTTCTCCAGCTTCTGCTTGACCCTCTGCAGGCTGTCAATCTGCTCCCCCAGCTCGGCCACGCTGTCCGCGTGCTTCTTCCTCAGCGCGGCCGCCGTGGCCTCGTGCTGCAGGGTGGCCTCCTCCAGGTCCCGGCGCATTTTCTGGAACTCGGCCTCCCGCTTCTTGTTCATCTCGATCTGGACCGAAGTGGCCCCGCCGGCCTCCTCCAGCCGCTCGCTGATCTCCTCCAGCTCCCGGGAGAGGTCCGAGCGCTGCTTCTCTGCTTTGGCGCGGGAGGCCCGCTCTGCCTCGATCTCCTCCTCCAGCTCCTCGATGCGGGCCTGGCAGTGACACAGCACAGTAACATGGACTCACCTCAGTTTCAGTTCTTTTGGGCGCAGAAGCAAATGGAGGTGAGACGACCCACCTGCAGCTCTTTGATCTTCTTCTGCAGTTGAATGCCAAGTGCTTGTTCATCTTCAATCTTGCTTTGCAAATTGCTAATTTCAAACTCTTTCCTTTTTGAAAAGTAGCGAAGGATAACAGTTGAGTCCATATGCAGCATTGGAAGCAAGTTCATAAGCAATTCTTTCATACTTACTTTTTGAGCTTTTCATCAAGTTGTTGTTTTTCATTTTCAATGTCCATTATGGACTCTTGGGCCAACTTGAGGTCACCTTCAAGTTTTCTCTTGGCTCTTTCTAGGTCCATGCGAAGTTTCTTTTCTTGCTCCAAAGACCCTTCAAGCTAAATACAAATAACGTTGAGTCAAAAGGATGGCCTAGCTTCCTTTCAAAGAAAATAATTTCCTTGATAATCCTAGACTTACGTCATCCACTTGCTGCTCTAGCTTGGTTTTAGCTTTGGTCAGGGTGTTGACTTTGTCCTCTTCAGCCTGGAGGTCATCCAGGGTCTGCTGGTGGGCCTCCTGGAGGGCCTTCTTCTCCTTGGTCAGCTTTGCGATGGTTTCGTCCAGACCTGCCATCTCTTCTGTGAGGTTTTTCACCTTAGGAAGTAAAAACACTTTGCATTACACGTAACATTTTGGTGGCTTCAGTTTTATGCTTGTTTTCCCTAGTAATAATAAAAAAGTAAACCTTCCTTGTATACGTTTCCTACCTTATTTTCCGTGGCATGTTTCTCCTTCTCAACCTTGGCCAGTGTCAGCTCAAGGTCATCTATGTCTTTCTTCAGTTCCGAACATTCGTCCTCCAGTTTCCTCTTCTTGGCCGTCAGCTCAGCGTTGATCTCTTCCTCATCCTCAGCTCTCTCGGTCACCTCCTTGATTTTGGCTTCGAGATGGATTTTGGTTTTGATCAGCTGGTCACATCTTTCCTCTGCATCAGCCAAGCCTTCAGCTTCCTTGAATTGGAAACAAAATCAAGATTGGGAAGTAAGAATGAAGTAGTTCACAATGGTAACGGAGTAAATCACCACTATTGGTTCTTTGGCTTAAACTTTTATGAACCACCTGCTGTGTGTGGTACAGGACGCTCCACACTGTAAGAAAAACAAAGTGTATCAGATATCGTCCTGTTCCTTTAGAAGAGTATATTCTACAGTAGATTAGAAAACTTAACCCCAACAAACTACCATTAATTCAGAAACCAAGTAGTGACATAAGAGATCAGAGAAGTTGTATCAGATATGGTTTCATGAATGAAGTGACATTTGAGTTGGGCTTTGAGAATGGGTAGGATTTGGCCTTGTAGAAATGAATTTATTGGGAGAAGGATCAGGAGGAGAGAAAGGATTCCAGCGGGAGAAATTCTAGATGTAGCCGCTACTGAATTATTTCCCTTTGTAGTCTTGGAGGATGATCCTGGTTAAGATGCTCTAAATTCTATCTGAGGCATAAAGTGATCAAGAAATTCCTAGCAACCTGTGTTTCTACTTAAGAGGGTTGGGGGTGGACAGGAAATGAGAGGGAAATTGATAGATACATTCATCAGTGAGCCTCCATATCAGTCGTTGAATACATAAAAGAATAAAATGTGCTGCAAATAGCCGGCTAGTGAGTATAGTGGTGTAGGACAGAGTCTAAGTGATTCCCGAGGGACAAGAGAAGAGAATTCAGGATAGATTTGAAAGGGGTGGGGACAGAGAGACAGCTCTTTTCCCTTCTGTAATCTAAAAGAAGGAATTATTACACCGCCCAAACTTGACAGAAGAGACCAATCTTAATCAGCAGGAAAAACATACGATTTTGTGACGAGCAAATTATACCAGGCCAATTCAGTTCACTCCAAATGAGAGACAGTCTTATAAATTACATTTCAGAGTTGATGGAAGCCATTCTAAAATACTTGGTCTGGGAGTCGCAGCAGGCTGGACGGAGGGAGAGAGTCGGGGGTAGGCAGAGCAAGTTAGGTACTGATGCAGCAACCGGGCCGTGCTGTGATACGGCACTGACTATGGAGATGGATTGGAAAGAGTAAATCTCAGTTTTGGAGATCAGTAACAAACAATAATTCAATAAAAATTGATGTAGAATACTGTCATTTGTTAGCTATACATGCTGTGATTTAAGACCCATAGACATCTAGAAGTTCAGGGGAGTTTCAGAGAAAACAAATCACTCTCTCCGTGCTATCCTCTCCTTAATATTTTATTTGGGCTAGCTTCATGTTAAGATCACGTTCAAGGACTGTCTTCATAGGGAAAAGAAGTTGTAAACCCTGTAGTTTGATGAAATTGTACAGAATGGAAGAAAATGGTCAGTTCTAGCTCGTGGCCCTGGTTCTGGTTTGGGGGCACTTGCTGGGTGACGAAGGAATAAGGACATCGTTAGTACCATCAGAGTGCTTTCACCTTCTCCCTCCAGTGAGTGTCTCTCACACTGACTCCACAACTCACTGCCTCTACTTGTGGCTAGAGTCATAGCGCTTGCATCCTGATTAGCAGTACACCGGATGATACCACTACTTACAGCCTGAACTTGGAGCTGCAAGTCATTTTTTTCTTTCAACAGTGACACCATCTTTTCTTCCAGTTCCTTCCTTTTTGCCTCTGACTTGGCGAGTTCTTCTTTAGTTTTCTGGAACTCTTCCTTCATGGTGGCCATCTCCTTCTCCGTCTCTGCGCTCTTGAGGAGGGGCTTGATCTTGAAGAAGAGTTTCATCCAGGGCCAGTGCTTGACGTTCATGAAGGCTCGGATGTTGTACTGGATGCAGAAGAGGGACTCCCTGAAATGTAATTGATGCAAATTAGATAGTGTGTGGATGATGAAATGAGATGAAATCTTGGCAGTGAGAGTTGGAGGTTCTGCCCTCCACCATGTTCCTCACCTACTTTCAAAAGCACAGACGAAAGAAATTATATTGGGGGATGGTGGTCAAGGACTCATTAATCATTCCTTTCTCTATGTTGGTGCTTCTCAAACTTTGGTGTGCCTAAGAATCGTCTAACTTCTTTTTTTAAATTTATTTTATCTTTTTGGCTGCATTGGGTCTTCGTTGCTGCGTGCGGGCTTTCTCTAGTTGTGACAAGCGAGGGCTACTCTTCGTTGCGGTGCGCAGGCTTCTCATTGTGGTGGCTTCTCTTGTTGCGGAGCACAGGCTCTAGGCGCACGGGCTTCAGTAGTTGTGGCTCGCGGGCTCAGTAGTTGTGGATTGCAGGCTCTAGAGCGCAGGCTCAGTAGTTGTGGCGCACGGGCTTCGTTGCTCCGCGGCATGTGGGATCTTCCCAGACCAGGGATCGAACCCACGTCCCTTGCATTGGCAGGCGGATTCTTAACCACTGCGCCACCAGGGAAGTCCCTCATCTAATGTCTTGATGACCTCATCTCATCAAGTACTGATTCCTGGACCCTTTCCCCAGAGATTCAGATTCTGCAGATATGAGGTGGGGCCTAAAATTTGCATTTTTAACAAGTTTGCAAGAGATACTGATGGTGTAGGTCCAAGGACCACCCTTTGAGAAGCACCTGCTCTGCTTTAGTGCTTCACAGACTTTCCTATATGAATACCACTGAGAGAAGTGAGGGGGGAAGCGGACCCCACAGGGATGTGGGGCATGGGATGACGGGACTCATTGAAACTCAGAATTTCTTCGAAAAATCTCTGGCTTTATATTTTAATGTTGTATGATTTTTGCATTCTACTCTAATCTCATCACATATGTTTTAATCTAAATTATTTTTAAAAACTCATTACCTTCAAATATGGGCAATTAATTGCCCCAATATATATGTATATATGTCTACATATATCTATCTATATAAATATATATATAGGTTCATGACCAAACTTATTATTTTTAATGAAATAGAATACAGTAAAAGATATTAGCAAAACTGCAGGTGATAGAAAATCTGTTCCATGTAAATTATTTATATATTTACACACATGTACATGTATGCATGGATATACAGGTGGCAATATAAAATGCATTTCTCCCTATGGATCCCGCTCATATGCGTCCTGCAGTTTGAGACACCTGACTCGTAGTCTGAGAACTCTGTCCCTGCATCAAATTGGATCACTAAAAAGCCAGGTACCTCGGTGAAACCGTATTAACTGACTGAAAAAAAATTTTTTTCACCTATTTTGCCCTTAATAATTTAAATCATAATAATTCAGTAATAGAAATGATCAGATGAAGAAGCTGTTTCTGCATCTTGAGTAAAACCACTGTTGAAAATACTGTCTGCCATGCAGTTCAGTGTATCTTATTTAATGATCTACCCGGTAAATTCATATTAGACCCAAATGCTAGGGCAATACTTTGTCTCTGCTTACTCAATAGTATGTTTTCTCTTGTTAGATAAGACCTACACATCTCTCTCTCTTTTTTATTATGCTTCCTCCCTCTCTCTTTTATTTTTTACCCGAGCATTCGATGTGTTCTGTGGTGATGATTCCTACCTTAACTTTTCTGGTGCGTGTATATCTCCACTTCAGCGTCAGACTCTTATTCATCCCTTCTTACTCTGGTGGCCTTATCATATCTGAGCCTTAACTGTAAGCCACCTCAAATATGCTTCTGAAGGATGTGACTAGACAAGCAATATGTTTGTATACCTCCTCTCCACCATCTTCTGGTACTCCACTCTTGCCAAGAACCCTTTGCACCTGGCCTGGGTTCGAGTAATCAGCTGGGCCAGCTTGTCATCTCGCATCTCCTCTAGGAGCCCCAGAAGGCCAGCTTTGAAAAACACCTGTGTGGGGGCAGAGTTGCAGATCAGAAACTTCACATAGACTCTAAAGGGACGGGCATAGGGTCTGGTGGGCCTTAGAGACTGTTACCTTGGTGTGACCAAATTTATACTGGGTGTGGTCAATGTCGATGGACCCAAGGAGCTTCTCAGAAGCCTTCTTGCTGTCAATGAATTGTCCTTCAGGGATTGCACTTGCATTTAATACCTTGTATCTGGTAAAGTAAATATAGTTTTTTAAAACTTGGTTTATTGATAAGCCTAGTGGTAGCTGAGTATTAAATGATCCATTAAAAAAAAACCCAGAGCTTTAAAACAATTATTCTTCCTTCACAGGAAGGACGTTGTATACATAGAGGGTCAATCTAGTATCTACTGTCTATTTTTATTCCATTTTACCTTCCTGCACAGTTGCAACTTTCCTTTCTGCCTCATCTGACCCTGCTCTCAGGAAAGTATTCTACAATTTTGTTCACATTACTGTGTAGATGACCAACAAAATATAACATATTATCCTTGCTAGATGCATTTGCTATTGATAGTACTTACCTCTACTGAGTTTTTGGAAGGATTAAATGAAATAATCCAAACATATTAAGCACTCAAAAATGGTTTTTCTCATAATTATTGAAGTTAATGTAGACATCTATGAGCTAAGCCAGGAGCATGGTAAATCCAGCGAAGTCCCTATAGAGTGTATGTGGTACTTACTCTCTAGAGTCTCAAGTGTAGTATGTCGTATATCTGTGTTTTAAAGGTGTTTTGAGGCTTATAATTTTTTACTCTTTTTGTAGCAAATTAGAAATAACAAAGGCATATTTTTCACTAAATTGTTTTGCTTGCACTAAATACATTTACACTAAACTCCAGGAAACACCATAATTAGGAGAGTCTGACCTCTGTTTGAAGTCTGCATACAGGATTCTGCTTGGGAAGCCCTTCCTGCAGATGCGGATGCCCTCCAGCACCCCGTTACACCTCAGCTGGTGCAGGACAAGATCGTGCTCCATGGCCCCTAAAAGAACCGCCATATTTATCGCACTGCAGAGTTTTGTTAAAAGGAGGCATGGCAGTCACGCTCTGTGCTCCCGCGCGAGAGCGCCTTACCAGGAGTTTTGGTTTCGTTGGGGATGATGCACCGCACGAAGTGGGGGTGCGTGCTCCTCAGGTTCGTCATCAGCTTGTTCAGGTTCTCCTGTGAAAGCAGGCAAAGTCCTGTTATCTGAGATTTAGACACGGTTATGAGCATCTGGTGATGGCTGTAAAATCAATGTCCATGGCCGCGTTGAATGGTCCTCTGTACCGTTTTAACTTAAGGTACCAACTTGGTAAACTTCTCCTGAGATGCAGTTTCCTCCTCAATGCCTCCTTCTCCGCTTGAGTTGGCAGGAGTTACACATACAAAGCAGGCTGTCAGGTGATTCTTCTCAGTGTATACAAGCTCTGTCCTCCTTCCTACCCTTGTCCCTGGCCACCCACATACATTTACAAAGCCATTGCCTTCCCATCCTGGATGGTCACCCTTTCTTCTACCAAACTCTGTGGTTCTCCAGGAAGGAAATACAAGCCTACACTACATTTGGACTTATTCTCATAAATCTAGCTTCCCCTTTCCAACTCTGTCAACTTTCAGGGCATAAAGATTATCTATAAGGGGAACAATCCTACCAGTTAACTTGAGAATTGACCAGATTATGAACACGGATACCATATTAGGTTCCTTAAAGCCTAGCTGTTAGATTTTCATTAGTCCTACTGATGATTTAGTGTCTTTGAGCAGATGCCGTGGCTTATTTCCACGACTCAACTAGGTTATGCATAGCAGAGCATTACATTTTATAACATTTCCTATAAAATATTTTTTATTATTTGGCTTAGCATGAAAGATGACCTGATAATTTCTGAGTAATTTAAAGCTCTTCTCTTCAAAGCTAGGTGAACAGAAGCCATTAGTTAAGGTCAGTGCTTTCCTAAATGACTTGCGGAGAGAAGGCTTTGTGCTTTTAAAAACAAATTCCCAAAATAACAAGAGAGTGTCAAAAACAGTTTCTTTCTTACTCTGAAAAGGGCAGACACGGTCTGGAAAGAAGAGCCCTTCTTCTTACCGCCTCTCTTGGCGGTCCCACCGCTCGCCTCTGGAGAAAAAATAAGAAAAGGTGTCATTCAAACATAGTTTTGAATTGACAGGGTTATTTCTTGCCCATTTGTTGATTTCTGTGCTCAGATGGAACATCTTTTCCAACACAGACGGCCTCTCTGTTTGAGCCTGAATGAATCTTACATGTCAACTAAGTTTGCATCCACTTTTCAGTGGTGCTCAATAACCAGCACATAGGGAGGAAAAAGCAGGAGAGAATCGTAGTAGCCAAGCCTTTTCATTGGTTGAGATGTTGAAAGTTCCTTTCTGACTCCTTGCAGTAGGGCCTCTGTCAGTGCTGGAGTGAATGTCTAATCACAGTGCAGCCTAGTTACTCAGGACTGGGAGGCATGGTAGATTTGGCCCTGCAACACTTCGGCCTGGGCTATGATATCACTAGCCTCAATCTAACATCACATTTTGTAATATCAGGAGAACATGCTGGGATTTTTTGGAGCATTACCTGCTTCAGCAGTTTGAGCCCCAGAGAAGAGGTAAGCTAGAGTTTTCATTGCGGACTTCTGGTACAGGCCGACCACCGTCTCGTTCAGGGGGTCCTTGTTCTTCTCCAGCCAGCCCATGACGTTGTAGTCCACGATGCCGGCGTAGTGCACCAGGGAGAAGTGGGCCTCGGCCTTGCCCTTGACCACCTTGGGCTTCTGGAAGTTGGCAGACTTTCCGAGATGCTGTTCGTACAGCTTGTTCTTGAAGGAGGTGTCTGTGGCCTTGGGGAACATGCACTCCTCTTCCAGGATGGAGAAGATGCCCATAGGCTGCGAGCAGGCCACAACACAAAGTTACAATTCTATATAGGCATTTTTCTTTGTCTACAGAACGAAACAAGGTGCAATGAATAATTTCGCTCTCACGAAACACAGTTTCCAAAGCCTGACACGGACCTTCTCGATGAGCTCAATGCAGGCGGCCAGGTCCATGCCGAAGTCGATGAACGTCCACTCGATGCCCTCCTTCTTGTACTCCTCCTGCTCCAGCACGAACATGTGGTGGTTGAAAAACTGTTGCAGTTTCTCGTTGGTGAAGTTGATGCACAGCTGCTCCAGGCTGTTGAACTAAATAAACAGATGCGTTTACTTTTCTCTCAGCAAATAGAGCATTTTGAGATATAGGGCTTTTTAATTTAAAAATGTAGAATAGCCTTTAGATTATGGGTGTCAGAATCCTTGGGGGGGCTGTGAAATCTACTGTTGTCTCTGCTGCCATTTTATACAAAATCCTAAATCATCATCATTATTAATGCTCTTGCACTTGCTTAACTTGACTCAGGTGTGTTTCTGAGTTCCTGCTTAATCATTCCATGTTTATTCCCATCATCTTCTGCAGTTTCTATCCACTCATTTAACAGCCAATTGAAACCTGTTAGAAGCTGATTGGGAGGAGTCCGTCGCGTGGAAGCCCTCCTGGTCAGCGTGGCAAGGGAGCGATAATTGCCACCCTTACTCTTTGATGTGAAGCGAAAAAAAATCAAGCTTCCAAATATTATGTACAGTATATTAACACACACTCATATTTTTTCAAAAGCCAAGATGTTAACATTAACTAGATGATATAAATAGTGGAATTAATAAGGACTCCTTTTCCTTGATTTTCCATAATTTCTGCCATGCCTAAGTTTTGCATTTATAATTAGAAAAAGATAAACTTCTTTAAAACCATAAGCAGGAAAAATGTGTTTTATAATCAAATATGAGTTTTTATCCCATATCACATTGATGAGAATTAAGAGTTCCTTGCATTGAATTTATTAATGCTGACTCTAAGTTACTGACCTTTTCTCATCTCTTATTATCTGCCTAAGTGTTTCTGAATGGTTTCCCTACCATATATTCAGAGCATATTATGCGCTGCACAGGTTTATTTTGATATTTTTATATTAACTCCACTTTGCATTGTGGGATTTTTTTAAACCCCTCACTACAACAACCTAATTCCTAACTCCCTTTGGATCATGTAGCAAGTTAAAGAGTCCTCATTAAGTAGCTTATTTCTCATAGAAGTGGGATTGCCGCCCCTGCAATGAATGCTTAGCTGCCCAGTCACTGTCTTTTAAATTTTAGCATAACTTTTTGACGTTGGTAATAAAAGGTTATAATATTCACAGATTTCTTCTTGTTGATGTTTCCATTGCTTTACTGGAAAAACCCCTTAGCAACCAACGTACTACCAACTCACATCAAAGATCTCAAAGCCCGCGATGTCCAGGACGCCAATGAAGTACTGCCTGGGCTGCTTGGTGTCCAGCTGCTGGTTGATGCGGGTGACCATCCACAGGAACATCTTCTCGTAGACGGCTCTGGCCAGGGCGCCCACCGCGTTGTACACCTTGAAAGACAAAGGTGTTATCCCTTGAGGTTCACAGAGGACCGTAAAATGCTTGCATCCCTGGCTGTGAATTTGAATTATGCACCTACCTGCTCTACAGTCTGGCCTTTGGTGACATACTCATTGCCGACCTTGACCCTGGGGTTGCAGAGGGCTTTGAGCAGGTCAGCAGAGTTCAGACTCTGGAGGTAGGCTGCCTTGTCAGCAACTGAAAGGAAGAAAAGGATAGAATGATGTTATTATGGCCCAAAGCAACCCACTTCCTCAAATAAAAAAAACTTTTTTTTAAGCTATAGGCATTTTGTGCTGTGTTTTCATAATATCTTTTTGAGTATTCTTGCCCATTTTTTCCTCTAAGTTCAAGACCTTGGTTATGGGTAGTGTTCCCTAAAGAACTTCAGAAATTGTAGGAACATGTGTCTAATACCCATGCCGCACATATCTTATCTAGGTATACTTTCAAATGCAGTTCTTGGAAATGAATTTGTCTTCCCAGGAAAGCTCAAGGGTAACAAGTTAAGAATGTGATTTTTGGGCTTCCCTGGTGGCGCAGTAGTTAAGAATCCACCTGGCAATGCAGGGGACACAGGTTCGATCCCTGGTGCAGGAAGATCCCACATGCCGCGGAGCAACTAATCCCGCGAACTACAACTACTGAGCCCGCGCGCCACAACTACTGAAGCCCGCGTGCCTAGAGCCCGTGCTCTGCAACAAGAGGAGCCACCGCAATGAGAAGCCCCTGCTCAATGCAACTAGAGGAAAGCCCACATGCAGCGATGGAGACCCAACGCAGCCAAAAATAAATAAATTAAATAAATAAATTTTTAAAAAAAATAGTGTGCTTGGGCTTCTCTGGTGGCGCAGTGGTTGAGAGTCCGCCTGCCAATGCAGGAGATGCGGGTTCGTGCCCCGGTCCGGGAAGATCCCACATACTGCGGAGCGGCTGGGCCCGTGAGCCATGGCCACTGCGCCTGCGCGTCCGGAGCCTGTGCTCCGCAACGGGAGAGGTCACGGCAGTGAGAGGCCCGCATACCGCAAAAAAAAAAAAAAAAAAAAATAGTGTGCTTTTCAAACCAACATGAAGTCAGGTGGATGACTCAGGTGATACCTTCGGTGCCATCTGGCTCCGCTTGCTCCTCACGCTGCTTTTGCTTGAATTTCAAGTTCCCATAATGCATCACAGCCCCCGTGAGCTTGTAGATAGAGATCTTCTCTTCATTAGTAAAGCCCAAAATATCAACAGCACTCTGCCAGCACAACCAATAGAATAGCTGTCAGGTTATGATCCACATGTTTACTATTAATAGTTCACCTTTGCATACTTCCTGATTTGTTGGTCAGACGGAGGAAACTACCAGTACTGATGGAGCAAGGAGCTCCTTAGATTGGGTGTCTAGGGAGCTAGTCAACTAGAAGCCGGCACAGAGCATTGGCATCACAGGTACATACCCTCTGAAGATGCAAAAAGGAAACTTAAAATAGAGAACAAGGATAGTGAACTTATTATTTTGAGAGGTGGTCTGGATTTAATGCAAGTAGATCATAAAAAGAATGGTTGAGGGAAATTCAGAAAGGATAGCTCTTTAAAAGACTATCGCGGGAGAGTGAGACGTTGCAGGGGCACGTCCCAGTCTTTTCAGTTGACTCCACGTGGCACGTCCACGCCCATCTTTGAATCTTCTTTTGTGATTTCTACGAGAAGCTGAGTATTTATCTAGCGGGACCGTTGCTCTGACCCCAAATAATCATTCTCATTTTCTTGTGTTCTACTTACATCTGTGGCCATCAGTTCTTCCTGATCATCAATGCTGGGCACGCTGATCTCCCCTTGACTGACGAATGGGAAATCATATGGGTTGGTGCTAATCAGAAGCATTTCTAAGTACATGGAACGGAGCAGAGGTAAGCAGAAATATCCTCTTCATTAAAATAACAGATTTCTAGACAAATTCTAAGGCACTAGGATGGAAAAAGCCATGATATGTTATTGCTCAATGAAAGAGATTACGGAAGAGCATGTGACTGTGATTCCAGTTACTGTATGTATGTATCTGTTTGTAAAGATGTATCTACAGAAGACGACTGGAATGATATTCAGCCAAGTGTTTATAGTGGCTATTTTCATAGTGATAGGATTTGGAGGTGTTATTTTCAGTTTTCCCTTTGAAGTTTTATAATGAGCACACACATTTTGACCAAACTTAACAAAGCTCTTTTCAAAAGTCAAGACAATGTGTACAGTTGACAGAATTCCATCGTGGAATACTGAGTCGGACCAGGCATTGCCAGGTGTGGGTGTAGTAATTTTGAAAAGGAATTATGACATTTCTTACCAATTAGTTCTGGTTTCTTGTTTGATGTGATCTGATAAAAAATATGATAGCTCCTTTCAGCCTTAAGCTGGAAAGTAACTCTAGACTTCTCTAACAGATCTGGAAGGAAATAAATGACAAAGAGGAAAAATGTAAAAATTCATATGAGATGCAAATTTTAGTCAGTATTATAGGTCATAAGAAACAGAAATTATTGTAAAGTGTATCCAAGCACTTACATGTTTCAATATCAGCAGAGGCCAGTTTTCCTGTAGTGCCAAAGTGGATTCTAATGAATTTACCCTTGAAAGAAAAATGAACATTACTACTTTGTTTTTGAATCATATCAAATCTTCGAGAAACTCAAAACACTTGAAGTGCTAACATTTTAATATTAAATCAATTCAGAGACAATTGGTTTCAGGTAGAAAAAGGTGTATCTCCTATGTTTTAGGTAAAATAATTTTATCTTTAAAATTTAAAAATTGTGGATAATTGTAAATAGTAAAAGATAAGAACGCAGATATAGGGTCGTATATGTTTTTAGACAGGACTTGGATCCATGTTATTGCATGCTCGGAGGAAAAGGAGAGAACCGTGGTATAATATAGTGAAGTTGGAATGGCGTGAAAAGGACTCAGAGAATGTATTCACAAACACCCCGTAAAGGCTGACCCGTGAGCCGTGTCTGTAATTGTGTCCAAGAGACTCACAAAGCGAGAGGAGTTGTCGTTCCTCACGGTCTTGGCGTTGCCAAAGGCCTCCAGCAGCGGGTTGGCGCTGATGATCTGGTCTTCCAGAGTCCCCTGCAAAGGCAAGAGCAGTCCTCACATCTGGCGCTTCCTGTGCGCCCCGCCAGTCTTGGTTCTGAGCCGCCGGTCAGACCCACCTGCATTTTGCCAGAAGTAGCTTCGTCCTTCTTCTTCTCCCCAGTGACTGCAATTGTTGCAAAGTACTGGATGACACGCTTCGTGTTCACCGTCTTCCCAGCCCCGGATTCTCCGCTGTCACATAAAAACCAAGTCAGCAGAGGTCCCAAAGCTGGTAGCTATTGCAGTCACGAAAGGAAAGCATCAAATCTACTTACGTGATCAGGATTGACTGGTTCTCTCGGTCTACAAAAGAGAAATTAAGGGCGGTCACTGCTGGCTGACATCTTACAGAAAAACCCGAACAGACGTTTTGGGCAACCCAATATTTGTAAGTGGAAAGTACATAAAATGGGATATGGACTTAGTGTTTTTCAGCAATCCTGAGGACTAGGTGGCCCTATGGGCCTAGCGCCTTTTCCGGCACCCCTCTCTCCTGCTCCCTGTGGTTCCCCCCCCACCCCACATTAGTTATATAGCCTACCATCTGAAACAGAACGCTGCAAAGCAGCAGCAGACTTTCTCTTTTTATACTCCACCACTAAGTACTCACCGAAAGTGGACTTTGGGGTCTTCAGGTGGATTTAGATTTAGATGACAAGTTAGTAGCATGTTTATTGTAGGTACAAGAAGTAATGAAAAAATAAGCAGTAGAGATATTTTCAGTGCGTGAGAAGGAGTAAATATAGTAAAGGTGGTAGCTTTGGAAATAATCATGGCCTTAGTCATAGTCTTAGGGAAAGTCAAAGTTCATTTTGATGTTTTACTCTCTCCAAAGGGGAAATCTTCCAGCCCTTTCCCCAGCGTGCCGTTGTACCTCAGATTGACCTAGCTCAGACAATAGTCTAGGAATAAGACGTACGGTATAACTGTCTTAATACCAGATATACCTTAAAATCTGGAGTGTGTTTAGGTTGGTTGTGGGCAAAGGGCCATAGCATTTAGGGGACCACCTCGAAGAGTGTGCTGAGACAGGTAGAGTCTCCTTCTTCTATGGTCCTGTTCTAAAAAGATGCACAGAATATCCAACTCACCGGTCAGCATGAACTGGTAGGCGTTGTCAGAGATGGAGAAGATGTGGGGCGGGGCCTCCTGGCGCTTTTTGCCTCTGTAGGCAGCCACCACATCGGGGTTGTACACCGGCAGCCACTTGTAGGGGTTGACGGTGACACAGAAGAGGCCCGAGTAGGTCTATGCAAGGGAATAAGAAAGAATAACTAGCCGAACACCCTTCCTGTGATTTGTGCAATTCACCCGTTCAGTGCATTTTCACTGAAAGGAACACTTTAATTAAGTGCTCTACATGTCTTCAAGGCATCAGCACGACCTAAGTACTCAACAATATGGAATGGTTAGGTGAACTATGGAAAATCTTCTTAAGATACTATGATCCAGGCATTTAAAAAGGCACACATGAAGGTATGCAGCAATGCTGGGGAAATATTTGCAAAATACTACTGAGTTATAAAGATACAGAACACAAAATGATGTAAATACATTATGATTACAACAGATGGATTTCCAAAATCTTTGACAACTGGTCTAGGATAAGTACCAACCAGTCAGAATGGATGCTGACTCTGAACACCAGGTACACTTGTGTAGGTGTGGTCCAGCTGAATAGCAGCAGCGGCTGAACTATGCGGAAGTGCCGGGAATTCCCTGACGGTCCAGTGTTTAGGACTCTGAGCTCCCGTTGTAGGGGCCGCGGGTTCGATCCCTGGTCAGGGAACTAAGATCCTGCAAGCCGTAGGGTACGGCCAGAAAACAAAAACCAAAAAGCAAAAAAAACCCTACACAGAAATGTCAACCTAACATAATAGATTCAATTAGAAAGTACTACTGAGTTTGTATGATGTGCAGAGCCTCTGCAAGGCCCTAAGAATGAAACATAAATGAGATGTTGTTCCTTGAGGAACTTGCAGTCTATGTAGGAGACAGACACGTAAATGACTGATGGTGGGAAAACATTGCCAGGGTTATTGCAGAGACAGAAACAACAGGACACAACATCCAGCTGTGCCTGGGGAAGCTGGAAAGTTTTCATCAAAGAGGCATTCCACACGGAAGGGACCAGAACACAGAGATACAAATTGTGGTTATTTTGGAGGAGTGAAGATTGGTCTTTAAAAACATTATTTTTAAGTGTTAATACATGAGTTTATATTTTCCTTCTGAATGATTCTGCATCAGGAATGGGGATGAGGGGAGATGTAAGTAGGTGGTTCAGATATAAACAGGAGCTGCTCCAGTGTTTGTTCAGGGGCTCTCTGGCAAACCCAGTCCTTGTGGACAGTGGCCTTGCCTGGCTTTGGGTGAGAAGACGAAGGATTAAGTGCCAGCTATTGGAATGTGCCTTACAACAGCAATCGCGAACTTTTTAACCAGTTACATTACTAGTGAAAGTGCAATGAGTCACTACTTGTAACCCATTTATACTATAATGGGCTGACAGGGTCCAGGGATAAAGCCCACTTTGGGGGTGGGGGGGACTCACGTAGATCATCCAGGCCGTGTAGCGCTCTTTGAGGTTGTACAGCACCCCTGGCTCGTGCAGGTGGGTCATCATGGCCATGTCCTCGATCTTGTCAAACTTGGGAGGGTTCATGGGGAAGACTTGGTCATCTTTCACTGTCACAGTCTGGTAAACAGGAAGGATAACTGTTTGTCAACTGAGCGACCATAACAAAATAATCAGGAGAATGTGGTTGGCTCCTGGGACTGTACTCACTGCGCCTGCTTCGGTCTTCACTGTCACTTTCCCCCCTTCTCTGCTCTGGATGGTCCCTTTGACAAAGGATTCCTTGGGGTCGACCACAAAGACGGATGTCTTGGCGTCAAAGGGCCTATTCTGGGCCTCGATGCGCTCCTTTTCAGACTTCCGGAGGTAAGGGGCAGCCTCCCCAAAAACGGCCATCTCCTGGTCTGAACTCATGGTTGCTGGACTCAGAGGTCCTAAAGGAGATGAAACATTGCATGCTAGAGATTCCAGATTGTCATCTATATCCACAAATCTCCGTCTTGATGATATTTCACAGGCCCAGTGGAAAATTCCATCAGGCGGGCGCACTGTACTCCATGCTACAGTTAGTGAAACAAACGCATTACAAGGACTCAAAGGCATCAGGGGTCACTGTGTACCCAGCACTGTACACAGTGGCTTTTTATCTTCTTTCATCCTTCAAGAACGGCATTCTAACGAGAGGGCCGGGCGGTAGCCTCGCACGCTGCTAAGGAGCGTGTGATCTTGGCTTTGCACTGGATCTCTCCGAGCCTCAGTGTCTCCATCTTTAGAAAAGGGATTATACTACTGCCTTTCTGAATCCACAACCCATGAGATAGAGTGAAGGCACTTTGAAAAAGAAAAGTTAATATAATGACTGAGAAAGCAAATTGAAATAGTTGAGGCTACTAGATATAAAATGTCATTTATTATAATGCAAGAGAATTACATTTCCTGCCGTATAACGTAAGAGAACTTTATTTTCTCCTTGAGATGTTCAGCTAGAAGTGCTCATGTTCAGCGGATTTGGCGGGGGGGGGCGGATTATAATTTTGTTTACTTTTTTTTTTTTTTTTTTTTTTTTAGCTGGGCGCTTAGTAGAGTTTGTCTAACATAATTTCTTTGCATATTAAATTCAGTTAATCAGTTTAACCCAGTTAAACTAATTGGGGATAAAAGCCCCAGCAGACGTCATCCTCATTCTTCCACATTAAAGTCTCCCTCTGCTATTTCCACATTTCCTTCCGCAAGAGGCAGGCTCCAGCGGCTCCATTCTGTGTTGTCAGCAGGTTGCCGGTGGCATCAGTAGAATGAAAGGTTTAGCAGAGGATGCTGCTTCAGTCATTACGTGATCAAATTACTTGAAACTCATTTTAATCACCTTCGCACCAGTCTCTCTCTTTAGAAATGCAGTGTGTAGTAGTGGGGCAGACTAATATCTTTACTGTCTATGTGACGAAAACGTCATAGTGTTTTGGTTTCCTACAACACTCAGCACTGGATAAAGTAACTTTTAAAAAGTCTTTAAAGAAGTAAAAGCAGCATTTTCCTAGGTACTTCTTATTTGTTTAGATATCATGTTTGCTAAATGAATTCTAAAAGCAGGACACATTTTTATCAAATTTGAGATTCTTAGCCAGGGAGTCTTCGTGCAGATTTTTTTCCCTACAGAAACAAAATAATATTCTCTTGACAACTATTCTCTTGCAAAAATGTCGCCCCACCAGTGCCTGAGCCCTAAGACTAGGCGCATTGCTCTAAAAGGCCAGTCCTCTGTCTCCTTCTCCCACACCTTTCCTGAAATACAGTTGTGCAGGTATTTACTGAGCCAAGCACGTTCTCAAAGGCTGCTAAATGACCCAAATCTGTTCTAGAGGCTCTTCTAGAGCCTTCTCCTCCGGGGACTGGTTAGTCCAAATCTTACCTTGTTAGCAAGTGAGAAGATGCAGCCTGGAAGCGAGACAGTTCTATAAAAGAAAAGGAAAAAGTACTTGATTAGTTAACCAAAAAGAAAACAAAGCAGAACAAAAGCCCCATTTGTGGCATTCCTTCCTTGCTGTTGTGAACAGAAGGCAACGAAAGTCATGGGTGTAAAATGTGCCGTATCAGAAGGAGCCGTACCCCAGCCGGCAGCTGCAGCTGACACTGCGCAGTGTAGCCGGCCAGTGTTCCTCTCCAGAGTCCGCTCCCGTTCCCACTTACCTTGGAGCTTTTTAAAGCAGGACGGGCCAGCCTCATGCCAAGGGCTCTTTTATATGGATAGCTATGGAAACAATGCAGCTGCTTCTTCTTTCTTAAGTCAAAAGGAATTGTTTGGCAAAAAAGTCCTGGCAATCTTGTATCCCCACATAAATCTCATTCATGTTAAGAATGGTTGGATATAATTAGAAATATTTTTCATATTGAGTATGCGGATAAATCTCTTATGGATAATTTGAGAAGATGATCTGAAAGGAAGGTTCACGCTGGTGGATAAAGGCAGTGGCTAGGCAGCCGGAGTACCTGGCTTCTCTCATAAATTTCCTCCTGGCCTTTCTGGGCATGCTTTTTGGGGTTGTGTTGCATCACTTTACGTATTTAACAGATTAAATGATAGAAATAGAGGACAAATATTTATTTTAATTTGGGGAGGGTTGATTTTTACCTGTCGATCTTTTTCTCCCAGCCCTGCAAAATTAAGCTATGTGCCTTGAGCGATTTAAAAACAAAGTCCCCCCTTCCAGTACCCTTGTGTCGGGGGAATTCCCTTTCTCTCTCACGGGTTCGCTTTCGCCCGAGCTCGTCCTTACACAGCACACTATTTCCTGTGCCCCTGCTCACTTGACTTGCCTGCAAAAAGAAAGGCTGAATACTTGAAGGTGCTTTTAGGGAGTACTTTGCAATATTTTTCATGTCAGTACCCTGGGGGAAAAAATGATAACCTTTGTGTCGGCATGCTAGAAAAACGTGGGCGTGATTTGGTTATGTATATAAATAAAGGCTGTGGTGAGAAGATGTCTTTATTTATGTAACATAAATATAATATACATAGCATTAAGGAATATATTAAATACTGAATGTGTCTAAAACTTCCAGCTTTCTTTTTTTAGTCTTTTAAGGAGAAGTTTCAGCTAGGTGCCATGAACAAAACTTGTTTATATCTGACTTTGTACTTGAAGTAGTGACACGTTTCCTGATCAGAAATTTTTAAATGAGGGCATAGAGTACGTGCATTCTTGATAATTACCGTTGTGGAGAAACTTTGCCCAAGAAGGCTATATAAGAATGTAAAACCATATATATATATATATATATATATATATATATATATATATATATATATATTTTTTTTTTTTTTTTTTTACAACTGTTGAAATTGTATTTTAAAAATGTATAGTTCTTCTTTTTCCTCCATTGACAAATAGAATGCTGAAATTTGTAGGATACTGAGAATAAATTTTGAACCCACTTGAACTCTTTTTTATATCAAACAATTGAAAAGGTGATGAAGGCCTAATCTTTAAAACGTCCACGCGTGACCGGAGCCGTCCTGCCTCTAGCTTGGTCACTCCTGAGAGGGCACACGTCGACCACGGATACACAGAAGTGTCTGATAGAGCCAAAGGGCAAAACTTGGAGCTGCCACTCTGAGCTGTTTCCACCAAGACAATGCACTTGGCCGTCCTATACCCCCGCGCGGGCTGGCTGCGCTCTGGCCGCACGCCTTGTTCCAGGCGTCCTGGAACATCAGCCCTCCCAGAGGCTCCAGGGCTCTCTTGCCCACAGCTGGCAGCATCACACTCTCAGCTGGCTTCTGAAGTGCATGCCTTCTTGGTTCCACTCAGCACATGGTTAATGCCACCACTGTGCTTGCCTGCTTCGGGGATCGTAGAGTACGCTGTCAGAGTCTAGGTCAGCCCGGGCTCCCCGCTGAGGAACCCCTGGCTAACTTCTCACAGCCAGAGAGCACCTGCCTCTCTGCCCGTCAGCCGCCCTGTGCCTGATGGCATCAACGTTTCGTGGCACATCGGTCACCTTTTTGATGCTAAGATTCACTGGCTGGCAGCTCTGCTTTGAGGTGAGCTGTGGTTCTGTTTCCCCATACTAAGCAGCCATTTTTACCGTTGACACCAGTATTTTGATATGTCTTGTTCTATTCCTGATGCCCATGGGCGTTTGCTCTATGCTTTATTAAATATTTCCTGTCTTATGTTCTTTCCAAAATGCCCTCCACTTTTAAGTCATGTCGTGGTTATATATTCTGCTCCCTCAGTTTGTAAACTCCTTTGGCCAATACCGTATTTACTCACAGAAGTGAAGTGTCTAACATATATATTTTAATGTAAAGAGGAAAATACAAAGCCTCATTGCCATTGGTTGAGAAATACTTCTAATTGTTCCCTTTGCTGTGTGGCTCATGACTTGCCCCTGGTAGATGTTCTCTGTGAACTAGGGCTTAGGGAGTATGTCAGCCAGGATCATCTGCTTTTCCGTGCTGCAAACAAGTCAAAGGCACACATATTCTTCTGGAATTTTTCTTGATTTCACCAGTATTTTGGCCACGTTCTAATGTGTCAGGAGCTTTTGACTTTCTGTTGCTTACCCCCTGGGATATGTGTCATATTTAGGAATAGTGCCAACTCAGGAATAGGAGGAATTCAAGAGTGAATCCGTAAAGAAGGTCCAAAGGGAACGGCAGCCACTGACTATAGTCTAACTGGGAAACTGAAAAAGCATAACGGTGTGGCGTGGGTCACCTTCTAAACACTGTGATTGCAGGTTTAAAAGTACAGCGTACACGTTATCTGCAGGGAAGGAGCCGTATTTTAGGCATCTGTTGGACCTTCATCAACACCTAGAATGGTGCACACACATAGAGAAAGTGCCCCCCGTTTCCAGTTTACAAAGCCCCGATGTTCCACGTGTCTTTAACCTACTCACTCTTGTCCCCAGCAACAGACTGGAATCTGGATTTGACTTGAATACACACAAGCTGGGTCTCCTTGGGTATCTACTAAACCTCCCCAGTAGACTCCATTTCCTGATCTATAAAATGGATAACGAAGTGATACCTCATAAAGGTGTTTGAAGAGTAAAGAATACAATGGCTTAGAACTTAGAACAGTGTCTGGCCCCCATTATTAACTCCACAGATATTAACAATTGTGATTTCTATGCCCCCATCTTTTGTTACTTCTCGTTGTGAATTCTCTGTTGCAGTGAAGTAGTTTCCTTTCTGATTCACGTGTGAAACCAGACATGCTTGTTTCACCGATTATTTCAGCTACGCGGTAAACATTTTCAGAGCATTGCCATATGCCAGGCTCTTAGGTAAGCTCCCCACTGCCACCGTGGAATGTCCGCCCCTCTTTTGTATCATGCACATATCTCACGTATAATCAAAATCCAGCTCAGGACTTACCCAGACATTTTCTGCAGTTATCCTACCTGCTAGAGGAAGGGTAGTCTGGCCTGGAAAGAGACAAAGTGAAGAAATGAGAGTGCAGTCTAGAGAGTTGGTGGCAGAAATGAAAAGAAAGAATGCTCAAGAAACTGGTTAACTGGTGCTTTCCTGGGGGAGGAGAAATTAACTTTTGGTCGCAGTGTCGAAGGGAGACTGAGGTTTCACACTATACCTTTCATACCTTTTGAACCTTCGTGCCGGGTGCATGTTTAATTGCTTTAGAAATAAAAAGTGATGATTTGTCAAAAGAGGATCCCTCTGGAAAATCTAACAAAGAACGGATGTAATTGAAAGAAGTGCAACCACAGAATTAAAGAGATAAGAAACAGAGGAGTCGAGATCCAAGAGGTAAGTGTTCAGTGGGCACTTCTCTCTCTTTTCTGTAGACTGGACTCCATCAGTCAGCATGTTGAAAGCTATGGGCGTTGAGGTTGTTTTCTAGGAATGTGTTGGCTTTCTGGTTCAGATTGGTTCCTCTGTACTAGCAACCCACATGTGTAAAGTCCCCTCAGTAGAAATCTGCACTTCCAAGCGTCTAGTCATAGAGCTCCCTGAGAATTTGCTTCATAAAGAAAAAAGAAAATGGCGGTCAAGAGGCCTATGGGAGTGCTCGTAATTCAGAGTTATTGAGAGAGATGGTGAGGATCATTCCAAAGCCGTTTATGATTTGGTTTTGTCATGTGTTACACGGCTCTTTTTAGGAGTTGCGGGTTGAGTTTTGAAATAATACATTACTTAGTCCTAATTTAAAATAGGTGTGGGAGAGGGAAAGTTTGTATCTGTGAGCTTTGGTGGGTAGAATTTTTCAGGAAGTTGCGGGAACTGTGCTGTGCTAAAACGCGGGAATCCAAAGGCCTGTATGTAAAGCATCCTATTAAGCGCTTAGCAGAGAAGAAGGTGGGCTGTATTTGGTGCCTGACACCCAGCAGTTCCACCAGCACAGAGCGCTTAATCTGTGTGTGGATAAGGGAGTTTGGTGACCCTTCGTGGAGAAATTTCAGAGAAGAATAACTAACTCCCTTAAGGCCGAACCAATGTTTGTTTGTTTTCCTAATGACAAAAGGAATATAGGTATATGGACCTTCTAGAAGTTTGGAAAAAGAACAACAGAAGAATGAAAGTCAAGATAATTTCTTAATGGTGGAATTAGAGAAAAATGTATTCACTTCCACACATCTCAACATTCACTTACCAACTTGTATCAGGTTAATTTAATTATGCAATGAAGGGCTGTAATAAGTATGTTTGGGTCTCAGTTATTCTCCCGTTTATCAAATAGTAGACATCAATTCATGTTAGTCAAATGATTAAAAATAAACGAACATAATTTTGGTAATGCCACTATGTTCATAGCATTTGACAGCCTGTAAACATCTTATGGGCATTCTCTTTTGTCTTTCAAAGCTCTGGCATGTGGACGGGGCAGATAAACTCTCCTCATTCTATATTTGAAGAACCACGATTCAGAGGGTGCGTGAAATGGCTTTTGCCTAAGCAGAGTGGAGCTCAGATCGAGATTTCCTGCTCTACTCTCCATTGCTTTTAATGTCTAATATATGTAACTCTGATTGCTGTTCATTCTAGAACTGCTCTAACTCCTTTAGGTGGACTATTAGGATGTAAGTTAGTAAAAGCTGCTAGCCTTCACCAGACATCTTACAACGTTCTGGGGAAGGTAAGATGATACACTAATATAAATTTACCAGTCGTTATTCTGGAACGCAGGCAATTTAAAGTGTGCACCCCCAGAGGAGCTGGGATGGACTAGTCCTTGCCCCCAGCCCTTTGCTACCCTGTTCTCTCAGTCACCTGGAAGTTACTGCACTGACCGCGGCAGCACACACACGTCTCTTTAGTGCAGGGATGCGATCTGGTAGAGGAGTGAGGGAAGGCTTCATAGAATTGACACCTGAGATGGTCCAGGAAGGAGTGGGTAGGATTTGACAGGTGGAGATCCAGGGAGAAAGAAATTCTGGGTGCCGGAACGGAAACGGAAAGAACAAAGGTGGGAAGAGGGGAAGCCTGAAGTCTGTCTGAGGCAAGAGGGAGCTGTCTTGTCGGATGACAGCCGCACAGAGATGTGTAAGGGAGACGTCGAGGCGGCCAAACGGAGACGCGATTTGTCAGAAGCTGTTTCTGTGACTAACCCATTCAGGTTGAAATGTCTTTTTCCCAACCTGTAAATGAGGCTGACCAGAGCACCTGCTGCAGGAGTCTTCTGCCTTTGTCCCCCGACCACTTATCCCCCGCCACCCCGTTTCCTTATTTTTCGTTCAGTTCTGCACCGTGGCTGGTTTTCCATCCCCCACATCCATACTCACCACAGTAGCCTTTCACTGTTGGGCTCCTCTTCTGCCCTTGATCTGCCCTTGATCTGCCCTTGATCTGCCCTTGCTCTCTTCCTCCCTGGACCATGCTTACTTATACCGTCAGGACACCTAACTCCTCACCCTCTCCCTTGACCACGGACGGTCCTTCCACCCACTGAGGCCTCTCAAAGCTGGAAACAGCCGCGACTGTTAACTCAACTCCTCCTCACAGCAGCAAGGGCCCTTGAAGGCTGGACACAAGAGTTTGACTTGCATAAAATAGATATTTAGTCCCCCAAGTATGGGGCGATTAACCAAAACAATACTCCATGAATTTAGAATGCTCTACCATTGAGTACGAAAATCATCTCACACGTGGTTTAAAGTAAAATCTACCCAATGTTTCTCTGAGAAAGTTTTATTTTATTTGACTGTGAAAAGATTTTTAAAGTCAGTTTTCAGGAATGGAAAAAGTATTCAATTAACGCAATCTTGTTTTCCTCTGTACCAGTTGCAACGAAGAAAAAGCTCAATCAAAATAATTTTTATTCTGTCCTACCAGGATCATCCCCCTCAAAAAAAAAAAAAAAAAATCCCCAAAAAAGAAAATTTTAAAAAGAGTGTGAGTTTGGGGTGGGAATGGAATTCTCATGGTCAGAGGAGGAAAGATTTCTGCTCTTTCCGTGAACTGGACATTTCAAGGAGAACCTAATGTGATTCAGCTTCCTCAAAACTGCTGCTTTTTGTTTGCTTTTGGCTTGTCCCAGTTGAGCGCCTGGTCCAGTGGACAGGCGTTGATGGAAACAAGGCTGAGCTCCAAGGCTAAGGAGTATTTTTAGGTCTCGAGGAGGAAGGGTTTTTTATTTGAAGGAAAGGAGGATAGTGTCATCCAGAGCACTAGTCTTGCGCAGAAGCTGCCACCTGGCAGGACTCGGGAAGTATACTTCAAAAGGAATGCAGCCACAGGCCAAGCATTGAGAGACCGAATGCTGTGGAGGAGACCCCGTTGTCTTCCGGCCTGTCCGAAAAACTTGACGGCAGATGTTGGAGTGGATTTTCTCATTCTTTGTCCCTTTTATAAACTGTCAGTGAACACAGGCATGTGCTCTGTTTTGATTGCCCCGTGGGAGACTGAAGCCTCATGTTCTGTATTTTTCCCCACTGAGCAATAAGAATCAAAATAACCATTGAAAATCCCAAGATGCATCAGATCCTTATGGAAAGTGTTAGCTGGCCAATCTTGAACCATCCTGAAAGTAAAAATTATGTGAAGAGACACTGGATGGAAGATTGGATGCCTGTGTGTGTACACACGTCTGTGTATCGTGTGTTTACGTGTACCCAGCATGCATGCGTGTGCTTAATAAAAAGTGTCCTCTGCAGTCAGGAAAAAGGCAGGAACGACAGCTGTTCCAGACTCACCACAGGGTGGGTAGCTGGGTGTGTAGATAGGCCTTCTCCCCTGAGGTCTTACTAGAATAAACGATTCTAACTTAGCAGTCAGGAAAATCAATAATTTAGGGGAAATAAGGAAATTGATCTTTTAGGAACTGTCTTCAATTGAATCTTGGGATTTTTGTTGAACTACACAGGACCCGTGGGCAAAGGCTTATGAACAAAAATTCTTTATCTGCACCCTGCTTTTAACAATCTCTGGTATTGTGGGGAAGTTCTTCCAAAGGTACCATAGCCCAGCTTTACTCAAAATGTGTCCTTAGTCCAGCACGACTGAAGAGAAAGGGATTTTGTGGTCACATAATCTTGGGACACGCTGCCCTCCATGTCCTTCTTCTGAAGAGTAACTGTGGGGGCTTCCCTGGTGGCGCAGTGGTTGAGGGTCCGCCTGCCGATGCGGGGGACGCGGGTTTGTGCCCCGGTCCGGGAGGATCCCACGTGCCGCGGAGCAGCCGGGCCCGTGAGCCGTGGCCGCTGAGCCTGCGCGTCCGGAGCCTGTGCTCCGCAACGGGAGAGGCTGCAACAGTGAGAGGCCCGCGTACCGGAAAAAAAAAAAAAAAAAAAAAAGAGTAGCTGTGCACATTGGCATGGATGAAGGCTCTTAGCATAAGTGTGGCTTTATTGTTCTAAGTTTTTCATATACTTATTTAGCTATGGGACTTTTTTTCTTTCCCACTTTGTACTTGCACCATACTGTTAATGGCAGAAAGTATTTACACAACACATAGCTGTTCCTGAACTTGACTTTTCTGTGTGTATGTCGTCAATTACATCAGAGGTAATCAAAGTGGAGTCTGTGTGGACAGACCGCTGTATGTGGTCAGAGTCACCTGGGAGCTAATTAGAATTGCAGACTTGGCACCCCCCCCCCCCCCCCCCCCGCCACCTGAGACCTACTGAATCAGAGTCTCTGCGGGTGGGGCCCAGGAATCTGTATTTTCATAAACTCTCCTTGGATTCTTATCTGTACTAAAGTTTGAGAAGCCCCAGGGCAGCTGTTCAGTCAGAACTGAGGCCGACGATTACGTGTCTTAATGACAACCAATCTGCCATACCTTATGGATTCTCTCCTTGGCTTTTAAGCCCTCACCCAACCAGTCCAAACTTAGTTTACTTTTATCCCCAGCTCCACACCCTGCTTCCCTGTCTTCTGTGTGGACTCTGTTCTCCCAGCCCCCAAGCCTTGCTAATGCTGTCTTCACCTATTTTTATGCCATAGACCCCTTCTCAGAATGTTCTTAAATGCATACAGTGAAATCCGTAAAATTTCGAAAGAAACTTCTACTGAAGTTATACTGAAATAGTTATCAAAATATTTTGAAAGCTGTGTTGCTAAAAGAAGCAAATATATTTGCACTTCATATAAGATCTAGAGGCAGATCTGTAACTGTTATAATTTCAAAGTGGTGATGTCTATAAACAATATTTTGAAATATCTACAACCGCTGAAGTATGATACGAAAATATCTGTAAATTCTTTGGTTGACAGAGTCGCAGGTACTGCTACTAGTAGTGGGGTTTGTCACCATATTTGAAGGAAATGGACTCTAAGTTAATTTTCCATGATTAACTTGCCAATTTCTGACTCTCCCTATCCAAATACCACTTAGTTTTCAAGACCCAGCAGATTTTTTTCACCCGTTCCAACCTCCACCGAGAACACACATTTCTGGAGTTTTTGTGTAAATATAACAATAACACCCAGCAAGGCACTGCAGCTGCTCATAAAATTCGGCTTTGTGTTTTATCTCCCCCATCTCAGTGTAGGTTTCTTGGAAGCAGGGACCAGACTTGTGCTGCTTTGAAATTCCTTGATCAGCGGCAACCCACCTGGTGACGGGCAGATGTGTTCCGGCGCGTCGCAAACCGGGACACACGTCAGAACTGTGTGCACGTGCTTGGGCCCTGTGCCCAAGTGGGGTCCCCAGACCAGCGGCCTCAGCGTCACCCGGAAATTTGTTAGAAATGCAGAGTTTTGAACCCTGCCCCAAACCTCCTGAATCAGAAACTCTGGAGGTGGAGGGGACAGCAGTCTGATTTTGATTTGCACTGAAGTTTGAGAATCACTGCCCTAGGGATTCTGGTTCAGCAAGTGTGGGGTGGAATTCCGGAAACTGTGTGAAACAAGTACCGTTATTCAGTAAACTCCACGAGGTGGAGGGTACGGTTTAGTTTTGCTCACCATTCTTTCTCCGGTACCTGTCTCAGTGCCTGACATATGGTCAGGACTCAAAATTATTTGTCAGATAAAAGAAAGAAACGTGACATTTGTGAATCCCACTAACTAAGTAATGAGCAGCTGCATGTCTTCTTGTCTGGGGACGTTTCTAGAAATTAGGTCGGGTAAGCCTTTTGGAAGATGAGTATTCTCTCCCTGCCATTTACTGCAGGGCAGCATCAGCTGTTTCATAAACGATGCACTTGTGGCTCACCTAATAAATAGTTCTCGCTACTGATTTAAGTCGTGGGAGAATTTTGAGAAACAAGACTGAAAAAGTAAGTGTTCAGCAAGTTAAGTGAAATTTTGCGTTATTTCTTCTCTATCAGGAGAACTTGCCGCGTTGAGCTTGTTACCAGACCAAACTGGGTCCATCGCCGGACGCGCCACAAAGCCACTCTTCTGACGCCGGACTGGGATGAAGGTAAGGACAGCACTTGTTGCCGGCGCCAAGCAAGGCGGACGCACAGCTCACGCTCAAAGACCTGAACTCCCTGATGACTTTCAGGAAGGGGTTTTTAAAGACAGTGTGAAGGAGGGGGTTGCAGGTGTGGGATCAGCTCACGCGCGGCTCTCCCATTGGTTGATGGTGAGGTAACAGGGTGACGTTTCAGGAATCTCAGTCAGCCGTCTGGCTGCAGCCTTTCTGAGGTCTGTGAGCTAGTGGTCAGCGGTTTTCATCTGGTGGGAGTTTGGTTTCTGTGAAAACAACCCAAGTATATGGCTCAGGATTTTATCTATAGCCTTTGAGGAAGAACTAAGATCCCCTGACTTTGTTTTATGGCTAAACTATTATTGTTTTGTCTTACTTGACTGCTTTCCTTTGTTTTTGCATTTTGTCACCTCTCTGATTAAATTTGCTCTCTGGAACTCAGGGAAGGCCTAGGAGGCTAAAGGTTTTCTACAAACAAGAGGGTGAGGGACAGAGGGTGGGGCGTTTTCCCCAGGAAGGGCCCATAGGGTCCTGCTCGTTTCAAACTCTCTGGGGTTTTCTGAGCTTTCTGACTGCAGTGAGTAGGACACGAGCTCTTGTACCCTGTAGAGTGAAGGAGGGAACTCCTTCTGCATCCCACCTTCAGATACAGGTAGAATAAACGAAAGCTACAAAGGGGTATACTTTCCAGAAAAACCGTAATTTACATTCAAGTAAAAGGTTGTCAGAGAGTATACTTTGCTCTTTAAATAGCGTGTCACCGATGTGTTGATCCTACTATGTGCAAGTCGTTGTTTAAGACCCATCAGGGAAATCTGAAGTGTATTCCTACTCTCCAAGAGCTCAAACCCAGGAGAGAAGGTGGGCCAGGGGTACGACTGGGGCCCCTCCTCAGCCTCATTAGCGCTCCGCGGAGCCCTTAGCCGGTGTATTTCTTTCTTTCTTTAGCTGCCCGCTTGTTTGCGAGTTTATTGTCTAGTGTCTTCACACTAGAATGTAAGCTCCAAGAATCTCATCCACCACTGTATCTGACCTGCAGTTAGGGTATTTCCTGGAGCCTGGTGGACACAATAACTATTTCTTTAGTGAAATGCCTGTAAAGAAAATACAAAGTTAAATGTGTGAGTTACCACTTTTCGAGTGTTAGATCCCACATTTGGGTCTTCATTTTCACCAAGCTCTGGATTCACATGGCTCTGCGAGGTTCAAGTCTTGGTTCTGAAGTTTACTGCCATGTGGCCTTGACCACGTTTACTTAACTTCTGACAGTTTCTGTTGCTTCCTTCACTCCAATACTGTGAGCACTAAAGGACATAATGCGGATAAGGCTCTTAGCACCATGCGTGGTAATTATTAGCGGTTATGGAAACAGAACAGTTTAAGCTTTGTCTTCTTAAATTCAACCCTAACTAGAAATTATAACTGAAGACAGAAACTACAGACCCTGGGTGGCCGTTTTAAACAAAAGCTTGAAGGGGATTGGGGGCTGTGAGAAAATGAGCTCCCACCTGGTCATCACGTGCTGTCAGAAGAAAAAGATTAGCGCGTATTTACATAAGATTAAAGATAAATCAGTAGTCCCTCTGCATTGTCCCACTGAAGTCTAATTTCTCTCTAAGTCTCTTTATTAAGATGAGCAAAGGGATTTCCTGTAATTTTTAAAAATGTGGTTTGCTAGTTCCAAGGATCTTTGACTCATAATTGTGAAGCTATGAATATTTTTATAAGAAACTATATACATTACAAAAGTTTTTTTTTCTTGGTGCAGCCGCTGTGGAGAACAGTATGGAGGTTCCTTAAAAAACTAAAAATAGAGCTCCCATATGATCTAGCAATCCCCCTCGTGGTCATATATCTGGAAAAGATGAAAACTCTAATTCAAAAAGAATTATATATACAATGGAATGTTAGCCATGAGAAAGAATGAAATGATGCCATTTGCAGCAACATGGATGGACCTAGAGATGATCATACTGAGTGAAGTAAGTCAGACAGAGAAAGGCAAATATCATATGAGATCACTTATATGTGGGATCTAAGACAAATGATACAAATGAACTTATTTACAGAACAGAAACAGACTCACGAACATAGAAAACAAACTTATGGTTACCAAAGGGGAAAGGGTGGGGAGGGAGGGAGAAATTAGGAGTTTGGGATTAGCAGATATACACTACTATCTATAAAATAAACAACAGGACCTACTGTATAGCACAGGGAACTATACTCAGTATCTTGCAATAACCTATAATGGAAAAGAATCTGAAAAAATTAATATATATATATATATATCTCCGAATCACTTTGCTCTACACCAGAAACTAACTCAATATTGTAAATCAACTATACTTCAATTTAAAAAAAATTAAAAAATTTTCTTGTCATTGTTTGTAGAAAGCTGATTTAGCTCACTTCAAGTGGTAAACTGTGTCATAAGAGGAAATTTTACTCAATGACCTTGTGATAATTAAACTCACCATGACTTCCAAATATGACTCCAGTTTACTCCAGCAATATTAAAGGACTTTAAGATTAGGAGGGCAGCTAAAGGAATTCCCTCCTGAAGCAAGGTGTTTTACACGTAAAATTAAAGTGACTGAGAATAGGTTTAAAACACAAGGCAGGGCTGAATTTACCTTGAGAGTATTATTGTTTATTCTGTTGAAGTAACTTCAAGTTTTAGTCTTATTATTTGACGCTTCAGTAATTCTACCAAATGGAGTTTTTATGTGTCTGCATAAATATATGTGTTATGTAATCACTAAATAGCATTTTTCAGAGCCATGTTTTTCAAACTGTTTCTTTCCATTGCTGAGGTGACATTGGACCTTTCTGTGTGTTTTTCCAAAGAAGCTGCAAAGTCCCTGCTGGTGTGTTCTGTGAGATGCACCTTCTGGAGGTGCAGGTGCCTCACCTATGCCGGGCCACCCACCTGGGACGGCCTGAGACCTGGTGAGAGAGCTGGTCAGATCACGGAGCCCTTCAAGCTTCTAGTTTCTCGTCTGTCAAGTCAGGATAATAACAACGGTCCTTCTTGGAGGGTCACAGACAAAGTTGTGTGCAGAGGGTTTTGTAAATGGCAAAACACTGTATAACACTATGTACGCATGTGTTGTGTGCGTACGTATCTATGTATACATACATGTTACACATATGTAAACTATGAAATATACACGTGTAAGTTATTTCCGCCAAGGTTCTTTAATGGTTTGCTTTTACAAATCCCTCGGGAGGCGCTCATCAAGGGATTTCTGTGGGTCTGGAACTTGCTATTCACTCTCTAAACCTCAGTTAGTAACACTGAATATAACTGGTCCTCATCTTTAAAAGCACAAGATAGGGCTTCCCTGATGGCGCAGTGGTTGAGAGTCCGCCTGCCGTTGCAGGGGACGCAGGTTCGTGACCCAGTCCGGGAAGATCCCACATGCCGCGGAGCGGCTGGGCTCGTGAGCCATGGCCGCTGAGCCTGCGCGTCCGGAGCCTGCGCTCCGCAACGGGAGAGGCCACGGCAGTGAGAGGCCCGCGTACCGCAAAAAAAAAAAAAGCACAAGATAGAGCATTCTTTTCACAGTTTAACACTGCCTTGGTTTTCTTTCTCTTGCTTTTCTTTTTCGTGTGAAAAGTATTGGGAAATGCAAATTAGCAAACACTTACTAACCCTGGATCGTCGCAAGAAGAGTCTTCTAATTCCTTGACCACTACTTCTCACTGGGGGAACTGGGCCTTGGGTGGCAAAGGGACAGGTCTGGCCTGAGCAAAAAGCCCTGCTGGCCAGGGAGGATCTGGCCGTCACTTAGCACAAACGTCCCTTCTCTTGTGACAGACTCTCGCAGACTTGATGAGCCTGTCTCCAGACTTCCGAGGCTCTTCTCTCAGACCTCTTTCCTCCTGCGGCTGCGTGCTGGTAAAGTTAGTTGTTCCAACAGTAAATAATACGTCGCTCTCTGTAGCGATAAACTGTTTAAAATGAAGTGTGCAGAGGAAACGCGAACCACGCTCTCCCCTCTGTCCCTTCTATCCCCGTTACTTGGAGCACGCCCTCCAGACCAGCTGACGTGCAGCTTCAATATAAAGACATCTTTCTGTACATTTTGCTCTACGCTTTCCAGATCTTTTCATATCAGAGTATATGTCGATACACCTATTCCATAGTATGAATGTATATCGTTTAACTTCTGATGGATATTTCTTTCTTTGTCTTCTTTCTCATTGTGTCTCTTTGCTGTTACAAATGATGCTCCCAGCAGACATTCTTGTACACACACACAGACACACACAGACACACACAGACACACACACACACACAATTTCTGAAGAACATTTATAATCTTGTTTTATACAATTAGCTATTTAATGTCGCTAAGTTTTATTTTAGTACATAATGTGACGTAACTGTACTTTGAAAGAAATGCATGTCCATTTGCTCCCAACCATTTATTGAATAGACCATCTTGTTCCTGTTGGTCTAAGACGTTAACTTTATCCTGCGCTAAATTTGCACATATACCCGCTTCTGACTATGGTGATTTATCCATCTTTCTGCAGATCTGTTTGTCTGCACCAGCCATACTTTCCGTGTCATACAGTGAGCGCACAATCTTATAGGAAGTTTCCAAATCCTGTGGGCCAGGTCTTCGAACACTGTTCTCAAATGTTTTCATTATCCGTGTTCATTTTTTTTCTTCTGGCTGAGCTTTGGTGTTAGCTTCTCAAATTCCATTTTTTAAAATCACATTGGAAAATTTTAAAAATTAACATATAGTAGAACTGACTTTGGGGGGAATGTACAGTTCTGTGAGTGTTGACCTGTGTGTAGACACCACCACAGCCAGGATACAGAACAATTTTATCAGCCCTTTTATTGTCAGACCCTTCTCCACCCGTAGCCCCTGACAGCCACTGTCTGTTCTCTGTCACTATAATTTTGTCTGTTTGAGGATGTTATATACACGGAGTCACATAGAACGTAGCCTTCTGAGACCGATCTCTCACTCGGCATAGTGCCTTTGAGATTCAGCCAAGTTCCTGAGTTACTGTTAAGCAGTATTCCGTGGCATGGATGTACCCCAGCTGATTCCGTCTCCTCCGCTGCAGGACATTTAGGTTGTGTGCCATTTGGGGACACCACAAAGAGAGCTATCTTAGACATTCATGTACAGATTTTCGCGTGAACATAAACTTTCACTTTTCTCGGCTAAATACCCAGATGTAGGATTGCTGGGTTGCATGCTGAGTTTATGTTTAACTGTAAAAACTGCCAAACGCCCTTCCCCAGCGGCAGTCCTATCTTGCATACCCACCGGCGATGGATGAGGGTACAAGCTCTTCCGTATCCTCGTCCGCAGTTGGTGTTGTCAGTGCTTTTTATCTTAGACATTCTGATCAACGTGTAGTGGTATCTCATCACGGGTTTAGTTCGCATTTCTCTGATGATTAATGTTGTTGAACATCTTTCCTTGTGCGTATTGGCCATCCTCATATCCTCTTTGGTGAAAGTGTTCAAATCTTCTGCTCGTTTTAAAAATGTTTTTTTTCCCCCTTACTATTGAGTTTTGAGAGTTCTTTATATATTCTGGATACAGATCCTTTTTGTGTAGTATGTACGATTTAGGTTTTACATTGGAACTTTGATTGGCAATGCATTTAATTTATAGATTAATTTAGGAAGCACTGAGATCTTTACAATGTAGCATCTTTTATGTCCAGGAACATGATAGTGTTTTTTAAATGATTCAAGTGTTTTATGTCCTATGAAGTTTTATAGTTTTATTCATATGCATCTTGCTCATTTTTAGTAGTTTTATTCCTAGATATTTTGGAGTTTTTGTTGCTACTTACTTGAGTGAGATTTGTTTTCCATTATATTTACTAATTCATTTATAGTTGATGAATGTAGTTGGAAAGAAAGCTGTTGTTTTTTGTGTGTTGATCTTGTGTCATAACTGCTTACTAAAGGGTCTTACTAGTTGTTTTCTTTAGGCAGGTTCCCAGAGACAACTCCTTCCCTCTCACTTCCTGTCCTTCCCTTATGTAAACTAGGGATGGGAGTGGAGTGGGGTGTTGGTCCTGTGAATTCTGCCGAAATGACAGATGCTGGCCATCGCTGAGGGTCAGGAACTGGCCCCAGTTGCCGCGAGGTACTTAATGCCGTTGTTCTCAGCTGTGGGGTTCAAGAGCTAATCGCATCAGACAAACAATAAACACATTTTATCAGTTCATATTTATTCAGCTCAAGTAACAGACTAGTTAAGTGACATTTACTTTTTAAAATGTGTTTTCTTTTTCTCATGTAACAAGAAATCTGGAGGTAGGCCATTGTTGGTGTTGGTTCACTGCTTCAGGAATACCACTGGGAATGCAAACTCCTTTAGACTTTTAAAAAAATAAACCTTTTACTTTGGAAAAATTTTAGATTCACGGGAAAATAGCAAAGAAAGTACAAAGCGTTCTCATATACCCTTACCCCAGTTTCTCATAACATCGATGTCTTGTATAATTAAAGAACATTTGTCAAAAGTAAGAAATCGGTACACATTACTATTAACTAAACTACAGGCTTTTCTGGAATTTGGGATTTCGTCAGTTTTCCCAGTAATGTGTCAGTCCTGTTCCAGAATCCAGTCCAGGGCACCACATTGCATTCAGGTTTCGTGTCTCCTTAGGATCCTTTTGTCTCTTTCTAAGTCTTCACTTGTTTTTCATGACCTTGACACCTTTCGAAGAGTACTAGTCAGTTTGCAGAATGTTCCTCAATATGGTTTGACTGGTGTTTTCTCATCCTTAACCTGGAATGGTTGGTTTGGGGGACGGTACCACTGAGGTGGAGTGCCCCGCTCACTGCATCAGATCGGGGGGTACATGGTATCAGCATGACTGGCCCCTGGGGACGCTAGCCTTGCGACCGTCCGCTGAGAGCGTCGAACTCGACCAAGGAAGAGGCGTCTGCCAACTCTTTCAGTCTTTTTATTATGGAGAATTGGAAACATACACGAGGGGAGAGAAGATGCATGTATGCCTGTCTTCAATAGTTATCTATTTATGATTGATCTTGTTTCATCTGTACCTCCACTCACTTTCCCAGCAGCCCCCACTGGGCTATTTTGAAGCAAGTTATAGACATCACAGTATTAATGTATTAATATTTCAGTATGGATCGCTAAAAGATAAGGACTCCTAGAAAAATAGCCACAATATCACTAACATTTCTTAAAAATGTAACTGTAACTTTGAAGCTGTTTCTGTTTTCCCACTCTGCCCTCCTTGGCGTGTGGCTCTCTATCTTGCTGTTTAACAGTTGCAAGAGAGCTTCTCTGGCTTCAGCCATGACATCAGAATCCGAGGCCAGACACTGGGAGGCAGAGGAGCAAGAAATCAGCTTTCCCAGACCCCTCCTTCCCTCACTGGCACCAGCAGACTTCCGAACGGGTTTCATTGGCCAGAACTATGTCACGTGGCTACCACACGTAACAAAGGAAGTTGGAAAAGCAAGTGTTTGGCTTTCCGACCTCCGTAGTAGAGGATTACGTGGAAAAATAAGGTGGGACATAGCTGTTAAGTAAGCCGTCATACAGTGTCTTTCACACTAATTTGGGAAGAGAAAAATTCCACTTGGTACCTCTCTCCATTCTGTGAAACTAGTCATTAGGACTGGACAAGGACAGAGTGGAGTTGGCAGCAGGCATAGCTGAGCTTGCTGAGCCATGGCCGTGATCATGCGTTACTGTAGCCCTTGGCTTGATGAGGCCTTCAGGCTGGGACATGGCTGAGGCTATTAGTGGAGGCTGGAGCCCCAGCTGCGGATGCTGGAGCCTCATGGGGCTGGGGCCAGGCAACCATTGTAATTTGTCCTCAAACTACTGGAAGAAGTAGATGACATTTAAAGAATGTCATTCCATAGGACCTAAAATTGGGGCATTTCTAGATAACTGAATAGACTCAAGTAAGTATGTGCACTACCGAAGTAGTGAGTCTGTAAGAAAAGTTTAATTTTGATGACTTTAGCAAGAATTTTGCAAAATTAAAAAAAAATAAAATTAGAAAGAAGCTACCAATTTTCAGTGAATCTACGGTGAACCATTGTTTCATACGTTTCTCGGAGAGAAAACGTGCTGCCGATAAACTGTGCTGTGCCATTGAGTTTAAGGCACATCCTGACTTCAGAAATGTTGAAATGTGGGGAAATGTATCTTAGTATTGATGAAATACGGTACTTAAGATTTACACAAGTAAATTTTGAGTTTTATATCATAGTATTTAAACTTTGTAAAAATTGAGGCATAATTGGATCAATGGAATTTCACCTATGTAACTAACATGGAGATTCAGATGTAACACTTTTTCACCATCTCAGAAAGTTTCCTTGTGTGCCTTCCCAGTCAGTCCCAATCACAAAGGTGGCCACTTTCTGATTTTTTTTTTTCCACCACAAATTAGTTTTGTTTGTTCTGGAACTAAATATAAATGGAGTCCTTCAGTTTGTACTCTTGTGCCTGGCTTCTTAATTCAGCATAATTTTTCTGAGATTTATTCATCTTTGTAAAAATATACTAGTTGCTTATCTATTCTGTTGATGGACATTTGGGTTGTCTCCTTTTTTTTTTTTTTTTTTAACTATTGTAGTAAAAGCTTCTATGAGCACATGTCTCCAAATCTCTGTACAGAGTTGGATTTTTATTTCTTTTGTGTAAATACCTAGAGTGGAATTACTAGATTGTAGGGTGGTGTATGTTTAACTTCATAACAAAGTACCAAACAGCTTTTCAAAGTGGTTTTACCTTCTATACTCTTACCTGCAAGGTATAAGAGCTCCAATTTCTCCATATCCGCAAAACACTAGAAATTGTTAGTCTTTTAAATTTCAACTAAGTAGAAGGTGTAAAGAAGTATCTCATTGTGGTTTTAATCTGCGTTTCCCTGATGGCTAATGAAGTTGAGTGTATTTTCACATGCTTCTTGACCACTTGGATATCTTCTCTTGGGAAGTTCTCATTCAGGTCTTTCATCTGTTTTTTAAAATTGAGTGATTTGGTTTTTCCGTAATGAATTGTAGTAATTCTTAATCTCTTCTGGGTATTGAGTTCTTTCTCATCTATACATTTTGCAAGGAACAATCACTTAAAGGAAGGGAAACCATTAGAGCTGAAGCAAGTTGTGAAACTGAAGTCACACTAACATTTACTGACTGGCTACCAGAGGGTGGGCTCTTCGTGGCCAATGTTTCCCCCCGTCCTCACTACGCAGGGGGAGAATTATTCTCTTCACTTTTTCTCCAGGATCCTGGAACATAGAAACCTTCAGTTACTTCCTCAATGCTGCCCAGCTTTAAAGACTGGGATTCAAAAAGTTCTGTGTGAATCCTTCCTTTAAAAATACTTCTTGGGGCTTCCCTGGCGGCGCAGCGGGTGAGACTCAGTGTGGCCACTGCCATGGCCCAGGTTCAATCCCTGATCGGGGAACTAAGATCCCACAAGCCGTGCGGCACGGCCAAGAAAAAGGAAAAAAAAAAAAACCACAGTAAAATAAAGATCTTTAAAGCAAAACAAAACAAAACTTCTTAAAAAGGAGTAGACTTGTATTAGGTGGCCTCTATTTCCCCTTTTATCTTGAATTATATAGAAGGGACATTTAATTTTTTCAGTGCTTTTACCTCTAGAATCTTTTACTGTCCCTGAATTAGGGCTGGTATTCTTCACAGCATCAGATTATGGGCGATGGTGAATTTATAAAAAACAGCAATGATCCAGGATAAGGAGAAGCAAGGAAAAAAATAGAAAGAGGAATCTGAAGCAAGTTGAAAAGACAGTTTATGTGCAGAGAATACTGAAGCAGAAGGTCAAGGTGAAAGAGCAAATCAAAGCCAGGTCAGAAGTTGGAAGCCGGGAAGTCTCCAAAAGCTGGAGGTCAAGACAGAGCAGGGCTGTAAAGTCAGGGAGGAGAAACAGATGCTCAGGGATAAAAGGGCCATGAAATTCACAAGAAGCCTGCCTGAAACATGTAGTTTTCCTGCTATAACAGGATCAACCATAAGCCTCCCAAAATGTGACTATTCCAGATCTAGAAGCACAAGGGGGTCCTTCAGTTCAAGAACCTGCCATAATTGGCAGGTCCCATCAACATAGATGCCTGTGAAAACCTCCAGCCTTGTTCAGTCGGGACTCTTAGTTGTCAAGTTACAGAAGAAATGCAAATCTAATTTGGCATTAATTTATGCGAACAAACAAAAAATGAGTTGGTCTGTATTATTCAGAAATTTAAGGGAGTGAATCTGACTTCAGGCATGGTTCAGTTTTGGGATTCAAATGATGCCTCCAGGAATGTCCCTTTTTTCTTGCTTTCTTGGCTATGCTTTTCTCTGTATTGGCTTCATACCTAGACAGTCTCCCACTCTGTGGTGGGAAATGTAGCCAGAGACAGTGCTAGCTTTTTATTGTCCTTCTGGTTAGAGAGCTCGGAGGAAAAAGAAAACCTTTGCCCAGGAGTCCCAGTACCCGTTTTGATTGGCTGGCTCATGTCACCTTTTCTTCCTCCGGTAAGGTTACCAGATAAAATATAGGACTCTCAGTTAAAACTTAATTTCAGATAAACAAAAAAACATTTTAAAAGTATTTGAAAAGTCCTCTGCAATATTTGAGACATGCTGCTACCAAACGATTGATCTTTTATTTTTCTGAAATTCAGACTTAAGTGAGCATTGTATGTTTTTGTTTGCTAAGCTTGGCAACCCTGTCCCCACCCCAGTTACTTGTGACCAAGGGGATGGTGGACTCCTGAATCCTGGGCGTTGACTTAGTTACCGAATCGCGGGGATCAGGAATGGGGGAGTGTTAGTTGCCTGCAGAGATTCAGGGCAGACAAAAAACTTGGGCCCACTCTACCTACCTCTTCCTTCCTGGACTCCCAGTTATGTGTAGACTTTGCCGGGATACCCATCTCACATTAAAACTGAGGTCATCATCTTTACCTCCTTTTTGATAAAACAACAAATGTCACCGTTCCTCGGGTTCCTAGTTGCAGAATTTTAAAGTTTATGTTCTTCATTTCCTGATTCATCTTTGGTACCTAAATCCATAGCTTGAGAGCCCAGTAACTAGTTACAGCTGTCTCACCAAAGAAAGTCTTACGTTGCAATATCTGACTCAGTGACAGTCTAGTGCCGGCTCGGAGGCGCCCAGAGCCGTCCGCTTGGCAGTCGGTGTGAGGCTGGGAATTCAGACGCAGCACACTGGTTGATCTGAGAGGCCATTCGGCTTTTTATAAAAATTATAAAAATTATTATTTTGTGAAATAATGTGTTGTGTCATAGGAGCAAAATTTAGACCTTAGCTGGGGTGGGCGATGAATTCAGTAATTTTTCCTATGTGTCAGGATTACTATTACAGCACTTTTATATCACCTTGTCATCTTCTCACCTGTGTACCTCAACCATCCGTATGCATATCTGTTAACCTTCAGAAGACATTCTTTTATGTCCAGTTATGTCAGTTTATATCATTGGCAACTGTTCCTTCAAAATTGTCAGAATTCTTAGTAAATTGGCTTTACTCCCTTGGAAAAGTTTGTGTGATAGTTGCTGAAAAACCAGGCTATTTTATGGAAAAGTTCTTTCCTCTGGGAGCTATTGGATTTGAATGATCTGTATGTCTTCTTTTGAGCAGGTCACCCAAGAATCGGGTTGACCTTCGAAGGAAATTTCACAGTAATCTTCCTCTGGCTAATCTTTGGCGATCAAAACTAATAAAATCAAGAACTAGGGAAGCACCGACTCACCCTTTGAAATCTTAGGTTTATGTTGAGATTAGAGACAGTAAAGGAATTTGAAGCTTCATATTAGTCTACGGGCTGGTGCTTTGATTAAAAAACAAACAACAACAAAAAGCCCATGTAGGTGACAAAGATGGAAGATAAAATAGGCCAATATCGAGAAAAATGGGGCTTCCCTGGTGGCGCAGTGGTTGAGAGTCCGCCTGCCGATGCAGGGGACACGGGTTCGTGCTCCGGTCCGGGAAGATCCCACGTGCCGCGGAGCGGCTGGGCCCGTGGCCATGGCTGCTGGGCCTGCGCGTCCGGAGCCTGCGCTCCACAACGGGAGAGGCCACAACAGTGAGAGGCCCGCGTATCGCAAAAACAAACAAACAAACAAAAAAACTCAATATAATACAAAACTTTGGTTTTTGAATACAAAACTTTGGTATTTTTGTATTATATTGTATTTGTGTGTAATTTATATTGAAGTATAACACAGACACACAAAAATAAACCTATCATAAGATTATAGCTTGATGAAATTTTACAAACTGAATACACCAGGTGGTGAGCGTCCAGGTAAAAACAGAACATCACCTGCACCCCCCCACCCCCTTCTCTGTGTTAATCTGTTAGTGTTTAAACTCAGCTTAGACCTGAGGCTACGAAAACAGAAAACAAATGGGAGTAGTCTGCCTTTGAAATAACATAATGGCAGTTTTAGAGTAAACTGTTAACTTGGTTTTGTGAGTATTTCACTGCTGGAAAACTCTGATTTCAGAAATGCTTTGCTCCTAAAAACCACATCTTTAAGCAAAAATCTGCATTGCGCATAGACATAATTTTCTTCTTTTGGTACATCAGCAGAATCTGTCAAATGAACTGGTAGACCGGTGAGAAGTAGAGGATGTGAGTTTTTATTAAGTAATGATGAATGAGCCAAGAAGCAAAATGTTGGCCAAAAAGTGGGGACTTGACCTTAATAATTTGATGTAGGATACTACTTTATAAATGTGCTCTGTGAGCGAAGTGTACCTACTAATAGCTTTGTAAGGTGATTATTTTCTAAAGGTGATTATTATTGGAGAAACCAGTTTTCTTTTCACCTCATTTTATACTAGTAATAATGTCAATAGTATCTAGTTCCCAGTATCTAGTTTTATATTTTTATAGAGCATGAATATATTCATTTTCATTGTTCTAATTCTTCCCTTTTTTGGTTTGTATCGTGATATCCGTCTATCTTCATTCATTCGATCAGCATATGTATGCTTATGTAAATGGCGGGTGGGGCGTGTGCTTATGGGTATGGTACCTGTCTTTTAAAACATCGGTGGATAGCTACAGTTTTATAGTTTTTTTCTTTTTTTTTCTGGGGTAGGGTAGAAAAAGTAGTTGAGGGTTGGAATGGGAAAGGGCAGGGTTGGCAGGGAAGAGATAGGAGGCTGAAAAGTCATGGGAGTTGTTTCTGCTGAAGTCTTTGTTAAACCAGGGGACCATATGGCCAAACTGAGGTAGACAGGACACTTCCTCAGTGTCCTGGGCTCCCTTAACCCTGCCCGGCCTCTGCTGGGACTGGCGACTAGGAGGGCAGTTGCCATTGGCCGGTGCTTTCCTGTTCCCTGTCCTCGAACGGCGCACTGGCTCCTGGGGCTCGGCCAACAGCTGTTTGTCTACATACATTTATTCACAAGGGCACATCCTCATCCTAGCACATCTAGTTATCAGAAAAATAGCAAACACTGACGTTTGTTAGCCTTTCAGCAGTAGCCAAAGAAGTCTGGTGAGTGTCAGCTTTTTTCCTTTTTGGTAGTTAGAACATTTAACATGAGGGTAGCCTCTTCATAATTTTTTTTTTTTTTTCTTTTCCGGTACGCGGGCCTCTCACTGCTGTGGCCTCTCCCGTTGCGGAGCACAGGCTCCGGACGCGCAGGCGCAGCGGCCATGGCTCACGGGCCCAGCCGCTCCGCGGCACGTGGGATCTTCCCGGACCGGGGCACGAACCCGCGTCCCCTGCATCGGCAGGCGGCCTCCCAACCACTGCGCCACCAGGGAAGCCCCCATAATTTTTTCAGTGTACAATACAGTACTGTTAGCTGTAGACACGATGGTGTACAGCAGATCTCTAGAACGTATTCATCTTGCATGACGGAAACGTTGTACCTGTTGAATAGTAACTCCCCATATCCCCCTCCTCGCAGCCCCCTGGGCAACCACCATTTTGCTTTCTGCTTGTATGAGTTTGACTACTTCAGGTTCATCATACGAGAGGAATCATGCAGTATTTATCCTTTTGCGACTTATTTCACTGAGCATGATGTCCTCAAGGTTTATCCATGTTGTGGTATGTGTCACAGTTTCCTTCTTTTTTAAGGCTGACTAATATTCTGTTGTATGAATAAAACACATTTTCTTTATCCATGTATCCATGGATGTACATTTAGGTTGTTTCTACATCTTGGCTGTTGTGAACAACACTGCAATGAACATGCGAGTGTAAATACATCTTTGAGGTGCTGACTTCATTTTTTGAGGAGCAGACTTCATTTTTTGAGGAGCCTCCGTACTGTTTTCCACAGCAACCGCACCATTTGTAAATATGTGATATGTTTACTTAAGTCACTTAAGTAACTCTCTCATTGCAGTATGGTCACCATGGTTACAATTTCTACTTCTCAAGAAATACCTATGCCAGTAGTTGTGACTTTCTAAGCGTTTAACTTTTGATAAGAAAGGAACTTGAATATAAGGAAGGAACTTGGAAATTGGGAAGATCTTGCTCTTTGATTCTCAAAAAAGTGAGTTTTTTCTATCAAGGGTAGTTACCACTAGCTTTTCCTTTTTCCTTCCCAATGTGGTTTAAGTTCAACACTTTAGGTTTATGACTTTTTGGCTTCATTTAAATTTCCACTTAAAGTAATTGAAATGTAATAGATGGCCCTTGACACTCTGCCACTTTCTGTCAAAATGGACTACTGGAAATACAGCCTTTCACAGGGGGCAAGAGTTTGCATCGGCAGTAATGGTGAGATTGTATCAACACTCTGTGAAACAAAAGCAGTGACTTGGAAGCTCGGAATTGTAGGTAACTGACAAGTTGAGGTCAAGAAAGTCACAGATGTGCTCCTGTTAATGGAGAAGTGTGAAGGTGACTGGTGATTGGAGACCAAGTAAAATATAGAGGGAGGAGTTAAGGCAGCAGGGTGAGAAGTTAGAGGGAGGAGGCTGTAGGAATTGAGGACCGGTGCAGGTTTTAGGAGCGAGGACACTGGTGGTGGGAGAGTAGGGCTTGGAGGGTGGAAAGGGGAGGAGGAGGACAGGACAAAATTAGAGAGAGTGAAGTAAGATGAGAGGTGGTCCCTGGAATATGAGAGAAGACCTCATGATACTGTAGAAGGAGGGATGGAAGGGGAGCTGAAGCGAAGGATGGCAGGGCAGAGAGAAAAGGGGGAAGGGGGCAGAGAAAGCTTCCAGCACACTCACCAGCATTCTACCTGCCTGTCGAATTATGGCCTTGAAATAACTCCCATGGAAAGCTAGAATATCTAGAAAGGTACTTGGATACGGAGCCATCTGTCAGTTTACTGAGCTTTGGGAAAGGCAAGAGCTTGACTTCCTGACTTGTGAATAAACATTTACTCTATTAAGAAAAATTAAGGGACTCAATCTCATCCAAAGCAAAGTGAGTCTATTTTTTTTTTTGATCAGCTTAAAGAAATCTTTTCATTTGTCCAGTGTTCCAGAAGTAGCACGTAAGAATATTGGTATTAAATATTTTGCTGACATCTAGGAATAATTATGTCAGACACCTACCTTAATAGAAATAACCATGCCTTACGCAGAGATTTCTTCTTTATTAATCAATTCCTCAAAATAAAAGGGTTTAGCCAAAGAATTAAAATACGAAATGTCCCCACTGTTACCTCCCTGAAAGAATGAAATATGTTCATATGCGGGAGAAATGCCTCAGTGTAAGACATGAAATATGTCCGCTAATAATGAAAGAATACTATCTGTCCTTATTTCTTCTGGGACTTCACGATGCCCTGGCACGTCCAGAGCCTAGAGTGCTAAGTAGCACATTGCCCTTGGGAGGCTCATGATCAACGCAGTGAAAGATGACTTGTGCTGAAAGACAAGCCACCTTCATCTGGAACTTATAAATTTGAGCTGGGGATACATTTGTCCCAGAGCAACCTTGAAATAAACAGGGTTGCTGCTCACCCAGAAGAAGCATGTTCATTTGCTGAGGGGTTGGATATGGTGATCTTTCTGGTCTTAGTGCAGCTCTAGTCCTCTGTGGCCCTTTCTTCTGCCTTTTAAATATGCCTGTGGTGAGGGGTTCTCAACTCGTGTTGCTGGTGGTATAAACTGGGGTGGTATCTCTAAGAGGGCAACTTGGGAGTATCTGTTAACACTTAAAATGCAGAGATCCTTTGGCCAAGCAGTTCTGCTTCTAGAAATTTAACTTGTATGCTTAGTCATACAGGTGCATCAATATATACACAGAAGACTCATTGTAGCAATGTTTGTAACAAACAAACAAAAGAAGGTGGAAAAAGCCTATATACCCATCAATGGCAGACTGAATGATTATGTCATGAATACCCATTCAATGAGATACTAATCAGTGTTAAAAAGTATAAGATAAATTTATATGTGTTCTTACCTCTGTGAAGGCATATATTTTTGTCTTTTTCCCCTCCAACCCTTAAAACAGTACCCAGAACATAATAGGTGCTTGCAATTATTTTTAAGTGACTAAAGGAATTTAAAATGAGTTTAAAGATACCTGTTATAAATGCCCAAAGAGCGCTCTGTAGTTCCCAGGGCATTTCACAATTGGATCCTGGGACTTTTCCAGTTGTAACTGCAGGAGATGTGACTATTTTACACTACTCTAGCCTTGCAGAGTAGAGGGTTTTGTTTAGTAGTGATTTAGGCTTTATCCCAAATGCCGGTGACATCCCCTGGGGTTGTAGGCAGGGAAAGAACCGTTGAAGAGCCATGCGAACACTGTTCACCATTCAGTGTTCCACAGACAAGAGGCTTATGGCCACAGGTGGCTTAGTTAACTATGCTCGAAAACTGAAGAGCAAAGAAATTGCCAGCTGTTCCATTTAAAAACATTTTAGTTGATTCCTTGTTGGTTTTAACACAAACTCAGCAAAGTTCACTCCTTAAATGAGACAAAATATTTCAAAAGAATATATTTTTGCAGTGAGCATGATGAAGTTTTGTATCAAGGAGTTTGAAGTGTTAAAAAGAAGCATCAGGCCCCAAATGGAGTCATGCTAAGCCCCACCAAGACTTAATACCTGACCTATAATAATTGCAGTTTCAGCCAGGAGTAGAATTTTAAACCAGTCAACCTGGAATTTCTTGATCAACACCAGTGAGGTAATCTACTAGGGAAGACCCCTTGCCTTCCCCTAAGGGAAGATGACCTTGCCTTTAACCTCTCTGTCCCTCCTTCCTTCTGCCTATAGAAGGCTTCCATTTTGTACAGCGCCTGGACACCCTTCTCTTTGTTAGATGGGTTGCTACCCTATTCAGGACTCTCGCATAAAGCCAATTAGATCTTTAAATTTACTTGGTTGAATTTTGTTTTTTAATGAAGATACATACTTAGTGAAAAGAATATAATTTAAAATGTTCTTTTCCTGAATTAATAATGTAAGAGACTTAAAAATCCTGCCATGAACCTAATTGTTACTTATTTTGAAAGGTTGGAAAGCATGATTTCCTTCCCCTTTGCTATTTTAGTTCTTTGCCTCATGTTCATTTTTATTTTCTATTCTGTCCATTTCAATAAAACACCTGGGGATATACTCTTACAGGAATTTGAAATGTATAGGGCCCCACTCCCCAGTCCTTTATAGAAGAAGTCATAAAGCCTACTAAATATAGCCACACCTGTTGGTTAAAGATATATGTTACAGAAAATAAAACAGCCGCTCGTTTTCCTTTGCGTGTTCATGAGAAAATTTAAGGACTTATTTCAAAAGAATTGCTGAAAATGTGGAAACTTGACATCATCGTGAAACTTGCTGAGATGCTGGGTGCTGGGTTTACAAATGCACTCCCTCAGCACCCTCACTGCAGGGGATAAGCCAGTCTTGGCAGCCTGTCGTGGCCACTGAGACTCCTATGACTCTTGTGTAGTCCGACTTAGAAACTTGGAAGAGTGCAGCTTTGGGTTGGCAGCTCTAGGACTGTCAGGACCATGGCGTTGCCTTCTACAGCCTTCTCGTTTGGGGAGACAGGACTGAAGGAGATGAGACACGTCACTGCTTACGATTAGCTAAATCCTGCTTCCATCTCTACACCTTTCTAGTGCACTAAAGGAGGAATGTGAAGAAATGTATTGGAAATTTGGACTCACATAAATGGAGCCGAAGGCCCCATTGTCAGTTTATTCTATGGTAACAGTTCCTTTTTTTTTTTTTTTTTTTTTTTTTTTGGTACGCGGGCCTCTCACTGTTGTGGCCTCTCCCGTTGCGGAGCACAGGCTCCGGACGCGCAGGCGCAGCGGCCACGGCTCACGGGCCCAGCCGCTCCGCGGCACGTGGGATCCTCCCGGACCGGGGCACGAACCTGCGTCCCCTGCATCGGCAGGCGGCCTCTCAACCACTGTGCCGCCAGGGAAGCCCTCCCCCGACTTTGTATGTCTTTAAAATATCTAACGGATTTTGTTTTTTCACCTAATACTCCTTTCCTGTTCCAGGATCCCGTCCAGCGCACCACTTTTCACTGAGCTGTCCATGACTCTTCAGGCTCCTCTTAGCTGTGCCGCTTTCTCAGACTTCCCTTGCTTTTGGTGACCTTGACAGTTCTGAGGAGTACTGCTCTGGTGTTTTATAGAGTAGTTCCTCTAGAGTCCGATGTTTTCCTATGATTAGGTGGGTTATCGGTTTGGGGATGAAGATCACAGAGGGAGATGCCATTTTCTGTTAACATTGACTTTGATCACCTGACGTAGATAGTACTAGCCAGGCTCTTCACCCTAAACTTACTCTTTTTTTCCCTTTCTGTGCTGTATTCTTCGGAAAGAAGTCACCGTGCGCAGCCCACACTCGAGGAGTGGGGAGTCATGCTCCCCTTTCTTGAGGGCAGAGTATCTATATAATTTACTTGGAATTCTTCTGCTGAGGAAATTTGCCTCTTCTCCCCCTTTATTAAGTTAATCAATCATTTATTTATATCAGTAGAGATTCATAGATACCTATTTTACACTTTGAGTTATAATCCAGTTATACTTTCCTTTTGGTCCTATTGTTCCAAACGTGGCCATTGGGAGCTCTTTGAGTTGTCTTCTGTGTACGTGTGACATATTCCCATTGTTGTGTATGTGCGTGGGGGTAGTGTGTGTGTGTGTGTGTGTGCGTGTGCGTGCGTGTGCGTGCTTTGTTTGATCACTTCCTTACCTTTTAGCACCACGACAGGCTCATCCTGTACGTCCCTCCTAATTCTTCATCCTGCTCTTTCCCCGATAAATCCCGGTTCCTTTGATTGGAGAATGGCATTAGAATCAAATATGTAGGCTCAAGGTATGCTTGTTGCTATCGGGGTGCCATTTCTTTTAGGCCTTTGCAGCCGAGAGAGCGAAGAAATATATGTGTAACTACTAACCTGTGTATATAACACATATCCATATGTAACTGTCCATCTGTTGAGCTAAACATGAGTTCATCTTGATGAACTTTACCACAGGGCTCATTCTAGCCTCCTTCCTTTGCTTATCTGTAAACTGTCAGTCCGAGAGGAGAAACCTGGCCTCCAACATTGGCCATTTACTTAAGTGTTCAACTTCAATATACGTGTATAGCAGTATCAGCATCATCACCCTGTACCCCCATGAAAGAATTTTATCAGCTAGAGCACTGTGCTTACTTTCAGGTCCTTTTGCTTTTGGTCTTGTAGACGCCATTCATTTCCAAATTATTTAGGTCAGCATTTTTTAGCCTGATGCCCTTCAGTGAGATTGTTTCATACATTTGAAATATAGTTATAGCCTCTTACAGTCTGCATTCCTTACTGGGATCCCCTGACCTCCTAAATGTTTTTTTCAAATTGCATACATCCAAGTTCACTCTTTGTGCTATAAGTTCTGTGGGTTCTGACAAATGCATAATGTCGAACAAGTACAGTATCATAAAGAATAGTTTCACTGATTAAGTCAGGCAGAGAAAGACAAATATTGTATGATATCACTTATATGAATCTAAAAAATGCAACAAACCGGTGAATATAACAAAAAAGAAGCAGAGGGCTTCCCTGGTGGCGCAGTGGTTGAGAATCCGCCTGCCAATGCAGGAGACACGGGTTCGTGCCCTGGTCCGGGAAGATCCCACATGCCGCGGAGCAACTAAGCCCGTGAGCCATGGCCACTAGGCCTGCGCGTCCGGAGCCTGTGCTCCGCAACGGGAGAGACCACAACAGTGAGAGGCCCACATACCGCAAAAAAAAAAAAAAAAAAAAAAAAAAAAGAAGCAGAGTCACAGATACAGAGAACAAACTAGTGGTTGGTTACCAGTGGGTAGGAGGGCCAATATAGAGGTGGGAGAGTGGGACGTACAAACTATTGGGTGTAAAATAGGCTATAAGGATGTATTATGCAGCACAGGGAATATAGCTAATATTTTGTAATAACTGTAAATAAAAACTCTTGAAGTAAAACTAAAAAAAAAAGTATATAACAGACACTGTGGGAAAGAAAGAATTGTTTCACTGGCTCAAGCATCCCCTGTGATTCACCTGTTCATGATTCTCCCTTTCCCTGAGCTCCCGGCAACCACTGATCTTTTTACTGTTTCTATAGTTTTGCCTTTTACAGAATTCCATACACGTAATTGGAATCTTACAGTATGTAGCCTTTTCGAACTTTTTTTTTTTCCCATAGCAACATGCATTTAAGGTTCCTTCATGTCTTTGTGGTTTGATAGCTCATTTGTTTTTATCACTCAATATTATTCCATTTCATGGATGTACCACACAGTTCGTTCATCCATTCACTTATTGAAAGACAACTTGGCTGCTTCCAGTGTTTGGTGATTATAAACATTTATGTGCAGGCTTTTGCGTGGACATAAGTTTTCAAGTCAGTCGGGTAAATCAGTTTCTTTTTGACCTGAAACTCACAGAGAAGTGTGAATGTTTTTAATCTAACAATGATAGGAAAGAAGTCACTTCCCAGTGGTTTATGACTCTTTCGTTTCTGTCTGACTTCTTAAAGTGGCCATGTGATCAACATTTGTCCTCTTCTACCCACCATCACCCTTAATTTTAACTAAAAGCAGCTGTACCAAGGCATTCACATACGGTTAGGACTGGGTAGTTTTCAATAATACCTGTTTGAGCGTGAGTACCTCACGTATGATCATAAGGATGGACAAATTTAGCTCTTTCCTAGCTACACCACCCCCCACCCCAAGCAAAACTTGCCTGATGCAAGAAGCATCCAATGAGGAATTCTCCAGTGGAAATGCAATGGCCCACCCTAGCTTCCAGTTAAATGGGTGGAGGTCTGAGTTCTGCCACCGTGTCAAGCTCACCTTTGTCCGTGTTCCCTTTCCCTGTAGTCTCCTGGGTAGTGTTTTCATCATACGAATACCCAGGGTTTCCTCTAATAACAGGCTCCCTGTTGTGACTGGGGAAAGAGAGTTGCAATTCTTAACCTTCCTTGAATTGTGATGGTTGCCTGATGTTGCGTCCTGGAGAGATGAGACCTCTCCGTACTCAAAGGCAGGAGCCACCAGCAACAGGGTACCAAGAGTTCAAGAGGAGAGTCATCATATAGGAACCCAAAGACGAGCACTTCCAAACCAGGAAGGGGGTGGGGGGCTGCATTTGCACGCTCAGTGTCTCTCTCTCTCTTCTAGCACTCCTGCTCTTTGTGGTAGCTACTGGTCTGCTGTGGTGACGGGAGCAGATATTATTGGGAATGGCTTGTGCAATGATGAGCCGTCTCACAACCTATATAAGCCTCCGTCAAAATTTACTCCTTCAGTGTGTCCTTGAGACGTCCATCCCTGTTCCCGGGACGTCAGCAGTGTCATATTGCCAGAAAAGTTTCCAAAAATTCTGCGTGTCAGACTGATCTGTATACTACCTGGGGACCTCACAGAGGTATAACTGCTAAGGAAAGGCTGCAATTCCTTTCAGTTCTACTGTGAAATCTTTGATGCCGTGTCTCCATCAGATTATGATTTGTATTCTACATTTACAAGCACACAATTTGCCTTATTTTTAATATATATATTTATACTGGTAATTAAAGGCCTCTTTAGGGGTTCATGCCATGAGGTGCATATTTGGCGGACATCAACACCCTTGTTCTTTAGGAGATTGTGACCGGCCCCATATACAGATTAAATAAGGTGTTAACCTAGAAACAGAGCATCAACTTCTAACTTACCAACAGTGACAGCATTTAACTGTTTAAATAGTTGTTAGTAACATGAAGCGTATCATACATATAAAAGCATACACAAGGTATATGCATAGTTTAAATAATAATAATACGTTTTCTTTACATGGAGGTTGTGGTCTGTCACTATGTAGAAGGACCTCACACGTGTCACGTTGGGATCTACAGAGGCTTCCTGACTCTCCAGCGACAGGATTGGTACCTGGTTCTACTGATTCTTGATCCAGTGGGCTTTCACCGTTCAGCTATAGAATGCTATCACATCTTCTTTTTTTTTTCCTTCCGGTTTTACAGAGGTGTAATTGACATACAGCACTGTATAAGTTTTAGGCGTGCAGCGTAATGATTTGACTTACATTCACCATGAAGTGGTTACCGCAGTAACTTTAATGGACATCCATCATCTCATACAGAGACCAAAAAAAAAAAAATTTTTTTTTCCTTGTGATGAGAACTCTTAGGATTTGCTCTCCTAACAAATTTCATGTATAACACACTGCAGTGTTAATTTTATTCATCGTGTTGTACGTTACATCCCTAGTACTTATTTATCTTATAACTGGAAGTTGTAGTTTTGGACCACCTTCATTCAATTCCCCCTCCCCTGCCTCTGGTAACCACAAATCTGATCTCTTTTTCTATGAATAGTGTATCTTAAGGAATAAATATTTGACATTAATTTTGAACAAGGACCATCTTTCAAGTCAAAGTAGATGCCTAATGATCATCTGCAACCATTCTCTATTACTTTTCAGTTGATATAAAAGTTCCCTTTTTCTATAACCTCAAAGTAGCAAAGACCCAAAGATTTCGATCTCATTGCATAATGAAGGAAGTAAGTGAATAGAAATAATTTTTCTTTTTTTAAAATAAATTTATCTTTATTTTATTTGTTTTATTTTTGGCTGTGTTGGGTCTTCGTTGCTGCGCGTGGGCTTTTCTCTGGTTGTGGCGAGCTTCGTTGCGGTGCGCGGGCTTCTCATTGCGGTGGCTTCTTTTGTTGCCTAGCACGGGCTCTAGGCACATGGGCTTCAGTAGTTGTGGCACTCGGGCTCGGTAGTTGTGGCTCGCGGGCTCTAGAGCGCAGACTCAGTAGTTGCAGCACCCAGGCTTAGTTGCCCCGTGGCATGTGGGGTCTTCCCGGACCAGGGCTTGAACCCGTGTCCCCCCTGCATCGGCAGGCGGATTCTTAACCACTGCGCCACCAGGGAAGCCCATAGAAATAATTTCTAAATACTAGAAGTGATGATCTTGTGGCCTTTAAATAGTGATAGATTCTATTAAAGTGCTCCTTAGAATCCTCTATATTCTGGCGCTACTCAGAGGTGATCCACAGACCAGCAGTCTCCACATCACGTGGGAGCTCGTTAGACATGCTTTTGGCCCTACTGAGTCAGAACCTGCATTTAGCCAGGCCCCCTTGCGATTCACATGCACAGTAAAGTGTGCTTCCTAGCCCAGTGCCCACGACACCTAGTAGCATGTTCACCCAGCTCACATTTAGGGCACAGAAAATCATTCCCCAAATTCTGGAGCCTCATGAGGAAGTAAGAATGGGGTTTTCTACAATGGTTTTATCTCCTAACATACTGTTTCTTCTATATACCTATTGATGTATACCTTATACCCTTTTACTTATCCACCTGAAGCTGTCCTGAGATTAATCATCTAAGAGTAGAAGCCAGTCTTGTCTCTGCAGGGCTTTGGGACAGAGGGATAGCCTATGAATTGCAGATGACATCAAATGAGCTGAAGTCAACTTCATTCAGTGTCATTGTTAAATGACAATTTTGAGGACACAGGGATAAAATAAGGAAACCTATTGAGTCAGCAGTGCAAGCCTCAAAAATGAAATGCTGTACAGTATAACAGGGAGTATGAATCTCTAAAATGAACTCTTATGTCTGAATTTTTGATTGTCAATCACATGTCAAACCCTGAGCTGTAAGTCATGCGTTTGATGGGTTGTCAGCAGATTGACTTGAAGTAACACTTGAAATGCATTTCAATATCTTAAGTATTTTTTGAACAGGATGCTAAGGCGGGATAAAGAAAGCAACTTTGATCTCTATACTCCAGGGTTTCTCAGCCTCTGCGCTGTTGACACGGTCACTCTTTGTTGTGGAGGCACACCTGTGTGTGCACTGTAGTACGTTCAGCAGCGTCCCTGGCCTTTCTCCCACTACATACCAGTAGCATTTACCCTCTTCTGAGATGTGACAGCTAAAAATGTCCCCAGACGTTTCTAAATGTCCCCTGGGGGGCAAAATCACCGCAGTTGAGAACCAGTGCTCTATGCCAAGGTAAATAGTCACAACAAAGGTAGGGTCTGTTCTTAAGAGTTCTGCTGAGATCATAGCCACAGTGTATTAGACAATGAGGCTTCTGCATAGTGCCTGGAAATATCTGGAAGGTTGAATTCGGAGGATGAGGTCACTTAGCTAATAGGCTTGCAATCTGATAACATCAGCGTTCATGGATGTTCTTTCTACCTTTGACATGCAGGTATAGTTTGTATAGCAGTTTCTTGCAGAAGATCTGTGGGAACCTCTACAGCCTTTGGACTTTGGAGATCCTGGGAGACAGCTGTAAACCAGGTCAGGGCATTGCTTGGATATGCAGAGCAAGTGATTCTCAAGAGCAGAATGGTGAATCTTTCAGAGCTTTACAAGCATGGTAACCCTTGGTCTCGTCCTCCTTGACCATAGCCCTGGACTCCTGGTAACCCTTATAATTTCTTAGTTCAGGCTGCTATAACAAAATACCATAAACAGGTGGCTTATAGACAACAGAAATTTATTTCTCATAGCTCTGGAGGCTAGAGGTCCAAGATCAAATCACCAGCAGATTCAGTGTCTGGTGAGAACCCATTTCCTGGCTCATAGACAGCTGTCTTCTCTCTGTGGCCTCACATGGCAGAAGGGGTGAGAAGCTCTCTGGGGTCTCTCTTATTAGGGCACTAATCCCATTCATGAGGGTTCCACCCTCATGACCTACTCACCTCCCAAAGGCCCTTCCTCCAAATACTATCACGTTTTATCACAAGGGGATTAGTTTTCAACACAAGAATTTTGGAGAGGGTATAAATATTCAGTGTCTACAGGGAGATAAAGTCAGAAAGCTAACTCATTCCCAGCTGTTTTTAAGCAACGCTCTCCTTTCAGGGGTGCTGTAGAAAGAGCACAGTGTTGAATTAGAATTGGACCCAATCATTATTCTAAAATCCTCCCCGACTCTTAAGATTCTTTGTCCAGTCCAATTATCCTCTCTTTGACAGAGCTGTAGGGTCAGCTGGTAACAGCAACAGCCCTAAAATGGCCTCTAGGACTTTGGCCTTCTTAAAACAGAGCTGCCCTGGCCACTGGAATTCACATAAGCGGCAACTCAGAGGTACTTTCTTCTGTTGTCTTCTCACCAGCCCTAGCTTTCTTCTTAGATGTTAGTTGGGTCACAGAGATCATCCCTCTAGTCCCTTTGTTCCACCCCAGACCCCTCCAATTCTTCCAAGTTCACAGCTACTCCCTACTTTATTTACCTGCCTGCTGCGTTTGCTCCTTGCCTGCCATCGGCCCAAGACCCATCTCGGTTTTCGTTTCTCCGAGATCCCACTCCCACTCCTTCCCAAGCTGCTTGTGTGGGAGGAGACTCTGTGACCACCACCGCCCCATCCCCCCATCCTGGCTGTGCGGCCAGGCCTCCCGGCGCCCCAGCTGTGCACGCGGATGTCAATGTCTTCCTCCTGAGAGCTCGGTGCCTGGAAGTTGCGGGCCGCTCCCAACCGCATCTCTTCACCCTCACCGCACTTATCCGTCCTTTTAAATTGTGGCTTTCATCATTTGCGTGAAACTAGGGAAAAATTACATCCCTCTGATGGATGGTAGGTACGGTTGGTCCTCATTTTTTGGTGGTTCTGTATTTGCTAGTTTGCCCAGTTGCTAAAATCTATTTGTACCCCACGCCCCAGATCAGTACTCATGAACTTTTGTGGTCCTTCGTGGACATGCTCAGGGTGGTGAAGAAATGGAGTCACCAAACTTGCACGTTCTCAGCTGAGGGAGGAGAGCAAGGCGATGCCCTGCTTTCTTGCTTCCGCTCTTACTGTAAGTAAGTGTCTTTTTCAGGGTCTATTTGGTGACATCGTTTTTGCAGTTTTACGACTTTGTTGGGGATTTTGCTGTTTAAAATGGCCCCACGCATCATGATAGTGTATTCTGTGTCATGTTCCAAAGCGCAAGAAGGCTGTGATGCGCCTTGTGGAGAAAATATGTATGTTAGAGAAGCTTCCTTCAGGCGTCAGTTGTAGAGCTCTTAGCTGTGATTTCAAGGTCAGTGAATCAACAATGTATATTAGATAAGGTGTCTTTATTTTTTTTTAATTTTTTTATTTTTTTGCGGTATGCGGGCCTCTCACTGCTGTGGCCTCTCCCGTTGCGGAGCACAGGCTCCGGACGCGCAGGCCTAGCGGCCATGGCTCACGGGCTTAGTTGCTCCGCGGCATGTGGGATCTTCCCGGACCAGGGCACGAACCCGTGACCCCTGCATCGGCAGACGGATTCTCAACCACTGCGCCACCAGGGAAGCCCGATAAGGTGTCTTTAAACAAAAACACACATAAAACAATGCTAGGTATTGATCAGTTGATGAAAATGTGACCAGAAGCTTGCAGGAACAAAACCCTGTATTTCCCCTGGGAGCAGTCATTCAGGATTCACTAATTCAGTGTTCACAGCAGCAACTTTATGGTACATAACTGCCACGAATGATGAGAATGAACTGCATGCTTTTATATATATATATATGTTCACTTGAAGGATATGCAAACAACTAGTAGCACTGAGTGAGTGCTCCAGAAAGCAAAACCAGGCAGCTGGAGGACACCAAAGGGAGGAGACTTTTTACAGCAATACCTTTTGTATTTTGTGTCCTATAATTATACCCATCAAAAAACTAGACTAAAACATTTTAAAAGCAAATAATAAAATGAAAACAATACAGTTGAATCATTTTTCTCTTCGATTTCAGGAAACAATGCAACTCCTACCAAACATCCAGTCACTCAGACTCCCTCCCTGGTCTTCAAGGCCCTGCATAAGCCACGCCCATGCTCTGCCTTCCCAGCTCGGCTTCTCACCACCCACTTGATGAATGTCGCGGGTCCCTGTGGTCTGCTCATTGCTCAGTACTTCAGTGACTTTGCTGTTGCTCACTCCGGACTCAGCAGAGACGCTTCTGTCCCCTCTACCTAGCAACACTCTGCTGTTCCTTCCAAGTCTTTGATGACTCTCCTGACCACCCCACCCAAAGAGATCTTTCTCTTTTCCTCTCTGGAACCCCTTAGAGTTCACGGCCATACAGGGCAAGCACGGTTTGAGACGGCCTCAAGCAAAGCATCGTATCACTAGGATCTATGCTCTTTGCATGGGGCGGGGGGTGGGGAATAGAATGAAGGACCTCGTCCTCCTTCAGAGCATTAGCGTCAGCCAGCGGTGGTCCTATCTCCTGGCTGAACATCAGACCTGCCTGGCAGTCTTTAAAAAATACAGATGGGCGAGTTCCCTGGCGGCCTAAAGGTTAGGACTCCAGGCTTACGCTGCCGAGGCCCAGGTTCGATCCCTGGTCAGGGAGCGTCCCGCAAGCTGCACGGTACGGCCAAGACATAAGTAAATAAACAAACAAATAAATAATTAAAAACAAAAAACAGAAAAAACAAAAAAAAAGAAAAAACAGATGGGGAGACCATTCTGACCTAAGTAGTCTGGAGTGGAACTCAGGAGCCAGGACTTTTATAAAGCTTTCCCGATGATTCTAATATGCAACCAGGGTTGAGACTGAACAAAAGAGAAGTACAAGGCCCGGGCGGTTTCTCTAGTTTGATGATTTTAAAGTTTGGTCCCCAGACCAGCAGCATCAGCATCACCTGGGACCATCTAAGAAATGCACATTCACAGGCCCCACCCCAGACTCACTGAATCAGAAACTCTTGGGTGGGGCAATCGTGTTTTAAACCCTCCGGCTGATTCTGATGTATAGTAAGATGTGAGAACCACTGCTCTTGCAACAGACAGTTCACTGAAAAGGAAATACATATAGTGAATAAACAAATGAAAAAGCACTCAACCTCACAATTAGGGAAGTAGAAATGAAAACAACAAGGAGATACACTTTTTGTCTCTCAGATTAGTAAAAATTTAAAAGATTGATAAAAATCTAGTGTGGCGGTAGGAGCCAGGAAACCTCGGATTCCACGAGAAGCACAGACCAAACCAATATAACATATTTGGGAGGAGGGTTGGCAGTTGAATTTAAAATTTAAAATATGCGTATCTCACAACCAAGCAATTCCTCTTCCCAGCCTCTCTGCTAGAGAAACACTTGAATCAGTGCATAAACAGACACATACTAAGACATTCATAGTGCTGTTGTTGGCAATGAGAGAAAGCTGGAAACAACTTAAACGTTCATCAGTAGAGGAATGTCTAAGTACCCCAGCACAGCTACTATGGAATACTATGCAGCAGGTAAAAAGGATGGGGTGGCTCTGTATGTACACATGTGGAACTCACCCTGAGACATTGTGGAACAGAAAGGCAAGTTGCAGAAATATATACAAAGTATGGCACCATTTGAGTTAGGAAAAACACACCCACATGCTCTAAATCTTCTCTGTGAGTGCATAATTACGAAAGTGCATAGAAAAGTAGGACAATTATTTCCTCCATAGGGGACAAAAGTAAGGGGAACAGATCTAGAATGGAAGTGTGAAAGAGACTTCGAACTTATCTGTAATTTTAAAATTTCTGGGCTTCCGTGGTGGCACAGTGGTTAAGAATGGCCTGCCAGTGCAGGGGACACATGTTCGAGCCCTGGTCCTGGAAGATCCCACGTGCCACGGAGCGACTAAGCCTTTGCACCACAACTACTGAGCCTGCACTCTAGAGCCAGTGATCCACAACTACTGAGGCTGCATGCCACAACTACTGAAGCCCGTGCACCTAGAGCCCATGCTCTGCAACAAGAGAAGCCACCGCAATGAGAAGCCCCTGCTCGCTGCAACTAGAGAAAGCCCGCATGCAGCAACGAAAACCCAACACAGCCAAAAATAAATAAATAAAATAATTTATTAAAAAGAAAATTTCTTAAAGATTTATGTATGCAAATGTTTCTTGACCAATGAAAAACAATTTTTGAGAGTGAAAAAAGTATCTGTGGAAATAATATACTAATTTGAGGTTCTTAATCTTTTTTGGTCATGACTTCTGAGAATTTGATGCAAGTTTTCCCCCTAACATCCACAAAGGTACAAAAGTTTTTGTTTAATTTCAGGGAATTTCTAGATACCCTGAAGCCCACTCATAGACCTCTCAGGCCTTCTGGACCTCAGGCTGAGAGTTTCTGGCCTGCATGATCTTTGAGGATCCTACTTTGCTTTCTGCTCTGGGCTCCATGACCCCTCTTGGCATCCGTGTCCCGGAGGAGTCATAATGTCTGACAGCTATTTTTATGAGGGTCAGCAGCCCTTCTTCGGCAGATTAAATTTCCACGGAAGGTAGATTTTCGCTGACATCTGAATACTTGGAAAGGAGCAGGTGATCCTTGAGGAGTGAGTGAATATAGCATGTGGTTTGCTGAGCCACAGACAGAAGCTGATCTGTGTCGGGGAAGCTTCAAGTGCTCTGCATTTGCTCTTGGAGATCATCAGGTTCTTTTTATAAGTCCTGCCATGTCATTCTGCCATTACATGCACACAGACCCTTTTACAGTGTTTTCCACTTGCCTGTAAAAATAGATTTTGTTTTTTGCTTTTAAAGGAGAAAGGGTCGGGAAAAGGGTATCTTTTCACTCTTCCTAAAATTTTAATCAGTTTTCCTTCCACTATTTCAAAATGGTCGCAGAAGGAAGGTGTTTTTTTTTTAAGTTATTTCCGAGATATACATTTTTTAAAAATTAATTTATTTATTTTTGGCTGTGTTGGGTCTTCGTTGCTGCGCGCAGGCTTTCTCAGGTTGCAGCGAGCAGGGGTTACTCTTCGTTGTGGTGCACGTGGGCTTCTCATTGCGGTGGCTTCTCTTGTTGCGGAGCACGGGCTCTAGGTGTGTGGACTTCAGCAGTTGTGGCGCACGGCCTCAGTAGTTGTGGCTCGCGGGCTCTAGAACACAGGCTCAGTAGTTGTGGCGCGCGGGCTTAGTTGCTCCGCGGCATGTGGGATCTTCCCGGACCACGGCTCGAACGGTGTACCCTGCATTGGAAGGTGGATTCTTAACCACTGCACCACCAGGGAAGTCCCTGAGATATACATTTTAAAGTAATAACTAGAATTATGACTTATAACATTATACCAGAACATATAAGATCTTTAGAAATTTCATGTAATGTCTGAAACATTTATATTAACATATTTCCATACAAATAACCCAAAGAAAGTTTAGTATTAGTTGTTTTTTTTTGTTTTTTTTTTATACAGCAGGTTCTTATTATCAATTTTATACACATCAGTATATACATCTCAATCCCTATCGCCCAACTCAGCACACCACCGTCGCCAGCCCACCGCGGTTTTCCCCCCGTGGGGTCCATTCGTTTGTTCTCTACATCTGTGTCTCAACTTCTGCCCTGCAAACCGGTTCATCTGTACCATTTTTCTAGGTTCCACATACATGCGTTAATACACGATATTTATTTTTCTGACTTACTTCACTCTGTATGACAGACTCTAGATCCATCCACGTCTCAACAAATGACTCCATTTCGTTCCTTTTTATGGCTGAGTAATATTCCATTGTATATATGTACCACAACTTCTTTATCCATTCCTCGGTCGATGGGCACTTAGGTTGCTTCAATGACCTGGCCATTGTAAATAGTGCTGCAATGAACATTGGGGTGCATGTGTCTTTTTGAATTATGGTTTTCTCTGGGTATATGCCCAGTAGTGGGATTGCTGGGTCATATGGTAATTCGATTTTTAGTTTTTTAAGGAACCTCCATACTGTTCTCCATAGTGGTTGTATCAATTTACATTGTGCGAGAGGCTTCCCTTTTCTCCACACTCTCTCCAGCATTTGCTGTTTGTGGATTTTCTGATGATGCCCATTCTAAGTGGCGTGCGGTGATACCTCATTGTAGTTTTGATTTGCATTTCTCTAATAATTAGTGATGTTGAGCAGCTTTTCATGTGCTTCTTGGCCATCTGTATGTCTTCTTTGGAGGAATGTCTATTTAGGTCTTCTGCCCATTTTTTGGATTGGGTTGTTTGTTTCTTTAATATTGAGCTGCATGAGCTGTTTATATATTATGGAGATTAATCCTTTGTCCGTTGATTCATTTGAGAATATTTTCTCCCATTCTGAGGGTTGTCTTTTCGTCTTGTTTATGGTTTCCTTTGCTGTGCAAAAACTTTTAAGTTTCATTAGGTCCCATTTGTTTATTTTTGTTTTTATTTCCATTACTCTAGGAGGTGGATCAGAAAAGATCTTGCTGTGATTTATGTCTAAGAGTGTTCTTCCTATGTTTTCCTCTAAGAGTTTTATAGTGTTCAGTCTTACATTTAGGTCTTTAATCCATTTTGAGTTTATTTGTGTGTATGGTGTTAGGGAGTGTTCTAGCTTCATTCTTTTACATGTAGCTGTCCAGTTTTCCCAGCACCACTTATTGAGGAGACTGTCTTTTCTCCATTGTATATCTTTGCCTCCTTTGTCATAGATTAGTTGACCATAGGTGCATGGGTTTATCTCTGGGCCTTCTATCATGTTCCATTGATCTGTATTTCTGTTTTTTTGCCAGTACCATATTGTCTTGATTACTGTAGCTTTGTATAGTCTGAAGTCAGGGAGTCTGATTCCTCCAGCTCCATTTTTTTCCCTCAAGACTGCTTTGGCTATTCGGGGTCTTTTGTGTCTCCATACAAATTTTAAGATGATTTGTTCTAGTTCCGTTAAAAAATGCCATTGGTAACTTGATAGGGATTGCATTGAATCTGTACATTGCTTTGGGTAGTATAGTCATTTTCACAATATTGATTCTTCCAGTCCAAGAACATGGTGTATCTCTCCATCTGTTGGTATCATCTTTAATTTCTTTCATCAGTGTCTTATTGTTTTCTGTATACAGGTCTTTTGTTTCCCTAGGTAGGTTTAGTCCTAGGTATTTTATTCTTTTTGTTGCAATGGTAAATGGGAGTGTTTCCATAATTTCTCTTTCAGATTTTTCATCATTAGTGTATAGGAATTCAAGAGATTTCTGTGCATTAATTTTGTATCCTGCAACTTTACCAAATTCATTGATTAGCTCTGGTAGTTTTCTGGTGGCAATTTTAAGATTCTCTATGTATAGTATCATGTCATCTGCAATCAGTGACAGTTTGGCTTCTTCTTTTCCAAATTGTATTCCTTTTATTTCTTTTTCTTCTCTGATTGCCATGGCTAGGACTTCCAAAACTATGTCGCATAATAGTGGTGAGAGCAGACATCCTTGTCTCGTTCCTGATCTTAGAGGAAATGCTTTCAGTTTTTCACCATTGAGAATGATGTTTGCTGTGGGTTTGTTGTATATGGCCTTTATCATGTTGAGGTTACCTCTATGCCCACTTTCTGGAGAGATTTTATGAGAAATCGGTATTGAATTTTGTCAAAAGCTTTTTCTGCATTATTGATATGATCACATGGTTTTTATTTTTCAATTTGTTAATATGGTGTATCACATTGATTGATTTGCGTATATTGAAGAATCCTTGCATTCCTGGGATAAACCCCACTTGATCATGGTGTATGATCCTTTTAATGTGTAGTTGGATTCTGTTTCCTAGTATTTTGTTGAGGATTTTTGCATCTATATTCATCAGTGATATTGGCCTGTAATTTTCTTTTTGTGTAGTATCTTTGTCTTGTTTTCATATCAGGGAGATGGTGGCCTCATAGAATGAGTCTGGGAGTGTTCCTTCCTCTGCAATTTTTTGGAAGAGTTTGAGAAGGATGGGGTGTTAGCTCTTCTCTCGGTGTTTGATAGAATTCACCTGTGATGCCATGTGGTCCTGGCCTTTTGTTTGTTGGAAGATTTTTTTTTTTTTTTTTTTTTGTTGGAAGATTTTTAATCACAGTTTCAATTTCATTATTTGTGATTGGTCTGTTCATATTTTTTGTTTCTTCCTGGTTCAGTCTTGGAAGGTTATACCTTTCTAAGAATTTGTCCATTTCTTCCAGGTTGTCCGTTTTATTGGCAGAGAGTTGCTTGTACTAGTCCCTTAGGATGCTTTGTATTTCTGAGGTGTCTGTTGTAACTTCTCCTTTTTCATTTCTAATTTTATTGATTTGAGTCCTCTCCCTCTTTTTCTTGATGAGTCTGGCTAATAGATTATCAATTTTGTTTATCCTCTCAAAGAACCAGCTTTTAGTTTTATTGATCTTTGCTAGTGTTTTGTTTCTATTTCATTTATTTCTGCTCTGATCTTTATTATTTCTTTCCTTCTGCTAACTTTGGGTTTTGTTTGTTCTTCTTTCTCTAGTTCCTCTAGGTGTAAGGTTAGATTGTTTATTTGAGATTTTTCTTGTTTCTTGAGGTAGGCTTGTATAGCTATAAACTTCCCTCTTAGAACTGCTTTTGCTGCATCCCATAGGTTTTGGATTGTCGTGTTTTCATTGTCATTTGTCTCTAGGTATTTTTTAATTTCCCCTTTGATTTCTTCAGTGATCTCTTGGTTATTTAGTAATGTATTGTTTAGCCTCCATGTGTTTGTGTTTTTAACGTTTTTTTCCCTGTAATTCCTTTCTAATCTCATAGCATTGTGGTCAGAAAAGATGCTTGATATGATTTCAATTTTCTTAAATGTAGTGAGGGTTGATTTGTGACCCAAGATGTGATCTATCCTGGAGAATGTTCCATGTGCACTTGAGAAGAAATTGTAATCTGCTCTGTTTGGATGGAATGTCCTATAAATATCAATTAAATCTATCTGGTCTATTGTGTCATTTAAAGCTTCTGTTTCCTTATTTATTTTCATTTTGGATGATCTGTCCATTGGTATAAGTGAGGTGTTAAAGTCCCCCACTATTATCGTATTGCTGTTGAATTCCTCTTTTATAGCTGTTAGCAGTTGCCTTATGAGTTGAGGTGCTCCTATGTTGGGTGCATATATATTTATAATTGTTATGTCTTCTTCTTGGATTGATCCCTTGATCATTATGTAGTGTCCTTCCTTGTCTCCTGTAACATTCTTTATTTTAAAGTCTATTTTATCTGATATGAGTATTGCTACTCCAGCTTTCTTTTCATTTCCATTTGTATGGAATATCTTTTTCCATCCCCTCACTTTCAGTCTGTATGTGTCCCTAAGCCTGAAGTGGGTCTGTTGTACACAGCAGATAGATGGGTCTTGTTTTTGTATCCATTCAGCAAGCCTGTGTCTTTTGGTTGGAGCATTTAATCCATTCATGTTTAAGGTAATTATCGATATGTATGTTCCTAGGACCATTTTCTTAATTGTTTTGGGTTTGTTTTTGTAGGTCCTTTTCTTCTCTTGTGTTTCCCACTTAGAGAAGTTCCTTTAGCATTTGTTTCAGAGCTGGTTTGGTGGTGCTGAATTATCTTAGCTTTTGCTTGTCTGTAAAGCTTTTGATTTCTCCATGGAATCTGAATGAGGTCCTTGCCCGGTAGAGTAATCTTGATTGTAGGTTCTTCCCTTTATCACTTTAAGTATATCATGCCACTCCCTTCTGGCTTGCAGCGTTTCTTCTGAGAAATCAGCTGTTGACCTTATGGGAGTTCCCTTGTATGTTATTTGTCGTTTTTCCCTTGCTGCATTCAGTAATTTTTGCCAATTTGATTACTATGTGTCTCAGCGTGTTTCTCCTTGGGTTTATCCTGTACGGGACTCGCTGTGCTTCCTGGACTTGGGTGGCTATTTCCTCTCCCATGTTAGGGAAGTTTTCGACTATAATCTCTTCAAATATTTTCTCTGGTCCTTTCTCTCTCTCTTCTCCTTCTGGGACCCCTATAATGCAAATGTTGTTGCATTTAATGTTGTCCCAGAGGTCTCTTAGGCTGTCTTCATTTCTTTTCATTCTTTTTTGTTTATTCTGTTCCATAGCAGTGAATTCCACCATTCTGTCTTCCAGGTCACTTACCCGTTCTTCTGCCTCAGTTATTCTGCTATTGATTCCTTCTAGTGTAGTTTTCATTTCAGTTATTGTATTGTTCATCTCTGTTTGTTCTTTAATTCTTCTAGGTCTTTATTAAACATTTCTTGCATCTTCTCGATCTTTGCCTCCATTGTTTTTCCGAGGTCCTAGATCATCTTCACTATCATTATTCTGAATTCTCTTTCTGGAAGGTTGCCTACGTCCACTTCATTTAGTTGTTTTTCTGGGGTTTTATCTTGTTCCTTCATCTGGTACGTAGTGCTCTGCCTTTTCATCTTGTCTATCTTTCTGTGACTGTGGTTTTGTTCCACAGGCTGCAGGATTGTAGTTCTTCTTGCTTCTGCTCTCTTCCCTCTGGTGGATGAGGCTCTCTTAAGAGGCTTGATGGGCGGGACTGGTGATGGGTAGGGCTTACTGTTGTTCTGGTGGGCAGAGCTCAGTAAAACTTTAATCTGCTTGACTGCTGATGGGTGGGGCTGGGTTCCCTCCCCGTTGGTTGTTTCGCCTGAGGCAACCCAACACTGGAACCTACCTGGGCTCTTTGGTGGGGCTAATGGCAGACTCTGGGAGGGCTCACGCCAAGGAGTACTTCCCAGAACTTCTACTGCCAGTGTCCTTGTCCCCACGGTGAGCAGAGCCCCACCACCCCTGCCTCTGCAGGAGACCCTCCAACACTAGCCGGTACGTCTAGTTCCGTCTCCCCTGGGGTCACTGCTCCTTCCCCTGGGTCCCGATGCACACACTACTTTGTGTGTGCCCTCTGAGAGTGTAGTCTCTGTTTCCCCCAGTCCTGTTGAAGTCCTGCAATCAATTCCCACTAGGCTTCAAAGTCTGATTCTCTAGGAATTCCTCCTCCCATTGCTGGACCCCCAGGTTGGGAAGCCTGACGTGGGGCTCAGAACCTTCACTCCATTGGGTGGACTTCTGTGGTATAAGTGTTCTCCAGTCTGTGAATCACCCACCCAGCAGTTATGGGATTTGATTTTATTGTGATTGCGCCCCTCCTACCATCTCATTGTGGCTTCTCCTTTGTCTTTGGATGTGGGGTGTCTTTTTTGGTGAGTTACAGTGTCTTCCTGTCGATGATTGTGCGGCAGCTAGTTGTGATTCTGGTGTTCTCGCAAGAGGGAGTCAGAGCACGTCCTTCTACTCCGCCATCTTGGTTCCTCTCAGAAGGAAGGTTTTTATTTGCCCTTTTATTAGTGTCCTTTAAACTGTGTTAAATAGCGGAGTCAGTTCTCAGAAAAGAAAGCTCCCTGGTCGCCTACTTCTTGTTAATTAAGTCCAGGAGCTGCCGGTAGGTTTAGAGTCCTTATGTACTGAGTCTGACCCTAAACGTGCTGTCCATGCCTTTGCCATGAATGCCTTCCACATGGGTTCCCTGGGGAAGCACTTTGAACATTCTCTTTGTCCGGCGCAGATCCCTACCACTGCATACACCGCGGCAGGTCTGGGAGAGCCCTGGAGAAGCCGGCTGTGCCTGGATTTATTCATCCTTTCCTTAGCTTCTCATTGATTTACTTGCATCCTAAGTAGGAAACGAGAGGCCTAAACACTGTGTAGACTTTTCTAAGAAATGTGTCTTTTTAAAGGTCACTCCTTTAAAACAACAACAGCAGCAGCAATGCACTGTGGGCTTTATTCAGTAGGGACGCAGCTGAATACTCTCGAGTTCCCCCTGCTCCTCTTGGAGAACGCTGTCTGCACCTGGCATTGAAGCCTCTCCATGGGCTGGTCTGACCTGTCTTCTCAGGCTCCCTGCTTGCGTCCATGAACTCTTGGGTGCAGCCACTCTTTTTTTTTTTTTAACTTTATTTTTTCTTCCACTTTTGTTGAGATATATTTGACAGAGAGCACTGTCTAAGTTTACGGAGTACAGCATAATGATTTGAGTTATATACATCATGAAGTGATTATCACAATAAGTTTAGGGAACATCATCTCGTATAGATGCAGAATGAAATAAACAGAAAAAAATTCTTTTTCTTGTGGAGAACTCGTCGGATTTACTCTCTTAACAACTTTCATATATAACATACAGCAGCACGAATTATATTGATCATGTTGTACTTTACATCTCTGGGACTTATTTATCTTATGCCTGGAAGTTTGTGCCTTTTCACAGCCTTCATCCAATTGCCCCTTCCTCCAACTTCTGCCTCTGGGAACCACAAATCTGATCTCTTTTTATATGAGTGAGTTTGTTTGTTTGTTTGCTTTTCTTTTTCTTTTTAAAATTTACTTTATTTTTGGCTGCGTTGGGTCTTCGTTGCCGCACACGGGCTTTCTCTAGCTGCGGCGAGCAGGGGCTACGCTTCGTTGCGGTGCGCGGGCTTCCCATTGCGGTGGCTTCTCTTGTTGTGGAGCACGGGCTTCAGTAGTTGTGGCTCGTGGGCTCTAGAGCACAGCCAGCCACTCTTTAAAAAACCCCTTCCTGCTTCTGAACCTTTGCTCATGCCCTTCTGACCCTCCCTTCTGTGGCCCCAGACACGTCTATCTTTTCTTTACTCGTCGTGACCCAGATCCCAAGCTAAGTTTTTCAGAGAGTGTTTGCAGATGAACCCAGATGACCATTCTCATTCTCCTTTGAGTGTTTACAAAACTTCCTCTTTTCTGCTCACAAGGGACTTCTCCGTGGAATGTTTGTTGTGTTGTAGCTGCTGCTCGACAAATGTGTGTTGTTCGGTAAGATGCTTGGGAGGGTTTCTGTGAGGAGAAAGCATTTGAGTTGAAGTCTGCGTGATCAAAGGTACCAGCCATGCAGGAACCAGAGAAAGAGTGTTAGGTTGAAGGAACAGGAGGTGCCGAGGCCTTGAGGCAGGAAGGAGCTTAGCGTATGGGTGATCGTAGGTTTCCTTTTTAAAAAAGGACTTTTATGAGAGGACCGCGTTTCCCTACAGCATCTAGCAGATAGGAAGGCAATCAGCTGCGAGACTGTCATCTCCATGAGGGTAGATTCCACAGCTGTCTCACTTGCCATGACCAGGACAGCGGTTGGCACATACCAGGCACTCAAACTGATGGAGGAATGGACGGCTGCTCGCTGAGTAACCGAATGACTTGTCTCCGGGCTGATGGCAACTTTGCCTCGAAGCCAGAACGGACCCGAGATCTCCTTCAGCCCTGAGTGTGGCTCCGCTGAGCCACCTCCCTTCAGCTCTCAGTCTGGGTGGTTTAGCGTCCCTGTGCGCCCCATGAAATACGAACAGGGCGCTTCCTTCCTTCCTGGAGGAGCACCGTCCGCGTGAGTGAGATCTCATCTACCAAATGTTTGGGACCGTTGGAAGCTGCTCAATAAATGCAGGCGATTCCTACAGTGTGGCGCAGCCAGCGGTCCCCATGTATGAAGTGTAACCCCAGCGGCAGTGGGAACATGCTGTGACCAGTCCCTGCACTTGCCCCTGTAGGATCCCCAAGCCGGCACCTCTTGTAAGCTTTTGGAATGTGGGTAAAGCACTCCGTCACGTTCGCAGGCACCCTTACCGTCCACGCTGCTCAGTTTATTGTTGGAGCCGTTCCAAGGCTCCTTTCTGTCCCTTGTCTTGCGTTCTCTCAAGGAGAAGCCTCTGCTACGGTTGTTCAGAGTAATCCCTAGCGGAGTGTCGTTTTTAGCATATCGAGGAGACCGTCCATTCGTAGAAGCAATACTGTAGTAAGATCAGTTTCCAAGAGCATCTGGTCTAATAAAGAATATAATCAAAAGCTTTGTTAAAATGAGCCTCCCTGATACCTTCTCTCTCAAACAACAGTAGCAACCACAACAGTTGAAACTATAGGCCTACGTCAGCATTCGGTTTAAGGGTAAGGAGTGTAAAGTGCTCTAAACATCTTTGAAATGCTAAGTGTAATTTATTCTTTCAGTGTTCCGCTTTTCAGTATTATTGTATAGGATTATAAAACAGTAGAAATAGTGGCCACTTGTTCAAACGGGGAAGTGGGTGAAGCACTTTTATGCTCTTCTTCCATTATATCAAGACACACCAGTTCACCGTACCAAGGGGTCACATGTTTTCTAAACAGAAAAAGTAGGTACCTTTGGAGTGAAACATTTTAGAAAAAAATGCTTAGCCGACTCCTATTTGCAAACATTCTGCTGCTATTAGCATTGCCGATGGGAGGCCAGACCTGAATACAAGTGCAGGGGCCACCTGTAGGCTCACGGCCTATCCTGTGGCTCACGAGCCCAGCTAAAGTCATGGCTCAGCTGTGTTTTTGCACAGCAACAGATGAGCCGGGCTGAGTCTTTCTCAGCCCACAACCTAGCTGTTTTCACCATTCAACTTGAAATGTCAGGTCCAACACTGACCTGGTATAGTGGGCAGGGTTCCATAGTGTATGTACCCTAATACATAACTGATGAGGCTGGGAGGAGGAGACAGGGTAGAATGGCAGGGTCCCTTTTACCACCTCACAGTCACTGCCTAAGAGGACAATGCCTGGGGTACAGTTTGGCCTTAGACAGAAACATGGTAGCACTGGATCTACCATGTAGAGGCGAAAGACGAAGGCTCTTCACTTAGTCCAGTTCTGGACGCTATGAAACAGGTAAACTGCTGGTGAAACCTGAAGGGCTCTCCCACACGTTTTTACCCTTAATATTACTGAGACCCACGGAGCAGGATTGAAGAGGTAAGAGCATGGACTTTGGTTTGCGTCAGACGAGTTTTTTTTTTCTTCTTGGCTCCAAAACTCACTGTTAACTGTGGTTTTAGAAAACTGTTAACGCTCCCTAAACCTCAGTTGCATTATCTGTAAAAGAGGGGCAAGAGAAGCACCTTTTTAACAAGGAACGTAAGGGGCAAGTTAGAGAATACATATGACACAATCAACAAATGTCGTTGACCGGGGCCCTGCATGTACTCAGCAAATGTTGACTTCACGATGATCCCAGGTGAATATTCTACCTGGCGAGTAACATATGATTGATACTAACGTTTCCCTGATCGGGTCAGTGCAGAAGCCTGGGGTCGGGTGGATCAACTGAAGTTAGATGACCCCACCACTTGGTTTCTGAGAACAGCCCCACAGGGATTTACAGCTTCGGCCCCATCTCTCAGCCAGATTTGCAGCGTCAGGAGGACACCCAGCAGGCTCACGCTGTCCTCAGATTTCTTTCCCTGTGGGGCCCGAGGAGGGGGAGCCCAAGCCTTGGATTGTGAAGACATTCTTGCCTCTCCCTGTGTAAAATGATAATGCCAAGGCTGCCTGGCGCCAGGCAGAGGAATGTGTCCTCCCTGCAAGGCTCCTTGACCCGACGCGGTGACTAGGTGCCTGCTGATACTAGACCCCGGGGACTCTCTTGAAAACCCGTGTTTCTCTCCCCTTTTCCCTTTGTTTGTGTGATTAGCTGTGCTGCACGGCGGGGCACGGGATGTGTTTCTGCTTCCTGGCAGTGATTGGTACCTTAGACAATTTCTTAATAGACTTTTTTTGGGAGCAGTTTTATGTTCATAGCAAATGGGGCAGAAAGCACAGAGAATGCCCGTCTACTCCCGGCCCCTCAGACACACCCAGCCTCCCCACTAGAGGAGATGACAGTCAGTGAACCTACAGTGCCATGTCACTGTCACCCAGATTCCATAGTTTACTTCAGGGTTCACTCTTGGTGTTATACCTTCTATAGGAGTTGTTGACTTTTTACCCCAGAAATTGTCCCAGGAAAGCCTATTCCAATCATTTGGGGCAAGGCAGGTGATGCCAATCTATTTTCAGATAACCTGTTTTGGAGAAGAACATTTAAGGTTGAGTAGAAGTAGAAAAGAAAGAAAGATATTATGGAAGGAAGGAAAGAGAGAGAAGAGAAAAGGACCTCCCACTTACCCAGGCAAGTCGCACCCCCAAATCTCTGAAGCTTACATCACCAACGAGGCTATTGATTGTTCTTACCTAAAATGTCCATACTTTCCCCCTGTTTCCTAAATCTGTGTCTACCATCTCACAGTGCCTCTGGGCCTTCCTCTTCCTGGAGAGAGAATTCTACCTTTGAATCTTTTCCTTGGAGCTTTTTCCTGCACATCCTCCAGGGCTCCGTGATGAGGCCCCCAAACTGTGAAAGGGGAAAGTTTTATTTTGAAATAGAAGGCTCGGAAACGGACTGGGGCGATTCTGCAGAGTTTTTTCCAGCACCTAAGATAACTTATTTTAATTGCTCTTGTAAAGTTCTTATAAGGAAATCTAAGTCAGCCTCCTGCACTGACATGAAACTTTGTGGGAAGTTGGCTGCCCCCGGAGCCCCGGGCAGTGCTGAGATGTCCTTCCAAACAGGGACCCAGACAGCTGAAGGGCTCCAGTTACCCAAGACGTGAGTGACATGGACACTTGGGCAGTTGGAGGAAGGGAAGGAGTAGGGCAAGGAAGCTGGTGGAGAGGAGGACAGAGAGAAGGAAGGGCAGTGACGAGAGGGTGGGAGCGAGGAGGGAGGGAAGCAGGGCCGGCTGAGCCGTGGCGGTCAAGCAGCCGGGGGAGGAGAGTGAAATGTCCCCTTACCACACCCCCTGCTGGACTTGGGGGGGCCAGGGGTGGTGCCCTGCCTTGAACCTGAGGGCATGGTTGGTGGTTTACCAACCCAGATCACGCCTGAAGTGGAAACCGCTCTGGCTGCCATCATTAAGTTCCCCTCGTGGCAAGCGACTCTTGTAAATGAAGCTGGCCGTCTTTGAGCCGGCAAGTGGAGTTTGTCCTAAACCTTTGATTCAGGATCTAAAGACGTATTAAGATTTTTTTCAAACAGTGAGTTAAAATGCACACCCATTTCAATGTTTTTATTTTACCTCATTTCTGCTCTTTTGCACTTCCTGTATTCTTCTAAAATGATTATGGATGGCATCGGCAGTGATGAAAATTAAGTATTTCCCATTATAAACATTGAATTGGTTTGAAAAAATTCACAAAATAATATTTAAGATTTTACAGAGAAAGGGGCGATAAATCAAAATTTTAACCTTGGTTAATATGTGAGACGGAGGTGGAATTGGAAAAAGATGGGACTTAACAATTTTTTAAACTGTCTCTATACTGTTCGACCTGTTAAAATGAGTGTATATTACTTTTGTCATTTTTTTTTTAAAGTAAACTCAAAATAATTTAAAAAATTTTGCCATGGTTTTTTTTAAAAGCCTGCTTCATTAAGTGAAAACCTTTTAATTCACTCACTCTTTTTAATTGTATAACATTTTGTTAATTAAATGGTATTTTCTTAACTATTTAGCAAATCCTTTCGGCCAATTTTTTTAAAATAAATTTATTTATTTTATTTATTTATTTTTGGCTGCATTGGGTCTCCGTTGCTGCGCGCGGGCCTTCTTTAGTTGCGGCGAGCAGGGGCTACTCTTCATTGCGGTGCGCGGGCTTCTCATTGCAGTGGCTTTTCTTGATGCGGAGGAGCACGGGATCTAGGTGCGGGGGCTGCAGTAGTTGTGGTACGTGGGCTCAGCAGTTGTGGCTCTCGGGCTCTAGAGCGCAGGTTCAGTAGTTGTGGTGCACGGACTTAGCTGCTCCGCGGCATGTGGGATCTTCCCGGACCAGGGCTCGAACTCGTGTCCCCTGCATTGGCAGGCAGGTTCTTAACCACTGCTCCACCAGGGAGGCCCCTTTCTGCCAATTTTATATGTCAGCCCCCCTGACAAAAGTTGAGTTTGGCGTTTGTCCCTTACATGGGCCATATAGGCCTTTCTGTCATGAGCAAATGTTCACTGTGTGACTTCATATGGGTGCATTTACTTCAGAGTTTCAATAGCTTAAATAACTTTTTTTCAACTATGAAGTTTCAAGCTGACAGGAGAGTCTGGAAAATAACAAATGTCCATGATCCATCATTTAGATTTAACAAATGCTTTTCCATATTTGCTTCAGATCCTTAAAAATAATTACAGTAGGGACTTCCCCGCTGGTGTAGTGGTTGGGAATCTGCCTGCCAGTGCAGGGGACACGAGTTAGATCCCTGGTCCGGGAAGATCCCACATGCCGTGGAGCAGCTAAGCCCGTGCGCCACAACTACTGAGCCTGCACTCTAGAGCCCGCGAGCCACAACTTCTGAGCCCGTGTGCCGCAGCTACTGAAGCCCGCACGCCTAGAGACCGTGCTCCGCAGCAAGGGGAGCCACCGCAATGAGAAGCACGTGCACCATAGCAAAGAGTAGCCCCTGCTCGCCACAATTAGGGAAAGCCCGTGCACAGCAACGAAGACCCAATGCAGCCAAAACAAAATTACAGTAATAATAATAATAAAAAAATACCACAGTTATTTATTCTCTGCCTTCATCTCAGCAGCAGCTGTTTCCCTGAAGTTGGTCTGTATCTTCCTGTCCAGTGTTTTAAACTTTTATTTTATGTGTGTATCCATAAACAATATGCACCATTATTTTATATTTTAAAATTAAACCAAAATGTTTTGGTGCTCTATACATAATTACTTTTTGCTGTTTTTCATCAACTTTTTTTTTCAGATCTGTCCAAGTTAATATATGGTTCCTTCACTTTCATTGCTGTATAGCTGTTCCATTGTATGACTACTGCAGTTTATTTATCCGTTTTCTTATAGATTCAAGGCATTTCTGATTTTTCCCATTGTAAACAATGCTGCAGTGAACATCCTTGTCTGTGTCTTCTTGTGCACTTGAATCAGAGTGCATCCCTGGGTTGTCCTAGCAGTGGAACCGATGTGGGTCCTTGAAACACCTTTCAGAATTTAAGAGGGAGAAACAAAGAGAGCAAGGTGCAGTCTTAGGTTTTCTTCTGGAAGGTTGGTTTTAATAATGATTCAGGGTCATCTCCTCTCAGCTGAGGATGAATTCTCCACTTCCATTCACCACTTCTCTCCCAAATTTGAAAACTGGGAAACCTCTTAATCAAAGTCCTGATTATGAACAATATGTCTGTCAGAACTCAAAGAACTGGGAGTTCCCTGGTGGTCCAGTGGTTAGGACTCCATGCTGTCTCACTGCCGAGGGCCTGGGTTCAATCCCCGGTCAGGGAACTAAGATCCCACAAGCCATGTGGCCAAAAAAAAAAAACCCCAAAATCGAAAAACAAAAACCTCAAATAACTAACTCATCTTGAAGCTGAAGTAAAGAGGAGACTGGTGAATAAGTTACTTTTTCTTTCTTTTCTCCCAGAATATTGCACATCAATTTGGAATATATTAAACAAGACACCAAGATCAATGAGCTTATTCAAAAAGAAGATAAGTCTTGGTAGGTAGGATGATGAGTTTAAAATCCTAAGTTGTCATGAACCAGGCTGAAGGATGGCCCTGTGCTGTTACCTGACGGACATCCCATGATGGTATTGTCCCCTCCTTCTAGATCAATTTCAGAATGTGGGCATCAGCAGATCCCAGATGATGGATAGGCAGCTTCATTTTAACAGGCTGTTGGTTCCAAGTGACCTGTGGCCTTTCCAGGAGAGGTAAAATAAATCCTCTGGTCGTTGCCCCCTTCCTGCTACCAATCAGGCCTCCCTCCCAATCTGAGTGCACCAAGGGCTGACAGACCCACGAGGACCAGCCGCTGCCTGGTACCTTTGCTCACCTGAGGTTTCTTCAGCCCAACCCCGTGTGAGCACCTGCTGTGAAGGTGTACAGCACCTGTTCCAGACCTTCCCGAGGCTTCCCAGTACTGCCAATACCTCAGCCCTCTGGGTCCCAAAGAGTGCCACATGCCCTAGGTGTGCTGCAGCGTGGAACTCAGGTGGCCTGTGGCTAAATGTGTTGCATTATAATTATTAATTTCCAGGCATATTTCACAAATTTTATTGCTGAGGACAAGGCTAAAATAAGCATTTAAATTTGAAAATCGTTAGTTTTAAAGAAAAATATGAAGTACATAAAAGTGCATGTGTCTGTCGCAAATACTATGAAGAGCATACACAGGTAACTAGATTGAAGAGACATCGCCTGGCCAAATAATAGTCTGGAGTAAGGGCTCTAAGCCCCTGAATTTCCATGGGCATCACACTCGTGTGCGTGTTGATTTGGGCCTGTCTCTCCAGTTCTTTGAGTCTCTTTTTACCCAGCAGGAAAATATGGGAGTTGGACTAATTTGTGATTCTCAGCCGGGCCTTTACCTTTGGATCCCCTGGGCAGACTTTTTGAGCACTGATCCTGGCGTCCTCTCCAGACCCACTCAGTTCACATGTCTAGCTCAGTGTTGTCTATGAGGTTCTCCCGGTAGTTGTAGGCAGGCAAGACGGAGACCCACTGGATATGATGATGTATGAGGTTCCTCCCAGGTCTAGGATTAATTGATTTTCTGATCCCACGGATAGAAAATAAATGCAAAGTAAGTGCTGATTCAGTAACAGTAGAGGACACTCACTGTCCCCTCAGGCTCAGCCACCACAAGTGTGATTTTTAGCCACTGTCCAGGCCTGGGTCACCGCTGGACTGGAAGGTCCCTGAGAGCAGGGCAATGCTGCTTTCTTTTCTCTCCTTTCTCTGGGTTTCACCAGTTCCTCCCACAGCACTTGGTGTGGAGGAGGCAGTTAATAGATGTCGTATGAAGGACTGAGAGACTGAGGTTCGGGAACACGACCTTTTCGGGGCCTCTGGGATTAGTCACGTGGTCAGAGATGAGTAACCACACTCACAAGAGATGGTTTTTGTACCAGAATTGCCAGTCTGTCAGTTTCTCAGGGGATCTCTCCTGGATCCAAGAAGTGGAACCAGTCTTTGTCCCAGTGTGGCCTCTTCCTGGTGAATGGGATCAGAGGGTTACTTGGTGAGCACAGAACAGAAGTTGGACCTTCTTATGTGCCTTTTCTATCCAGTTCTGATGAGCCAGTGGCCTGGCCTCCAGTTCTTTAAGCTATTTTTATGTAAAGGGTCAGGATCAATCATCTAGAATCAGAGTGCCTGTTGGGCCTGCTGGTGACACACTGACAGGTTTTCTTCTGCGGCTTTTTTCCCTTTTCGGATACTCTCGCAGACCCCCCACCCCGCCGTCTCCACTCGCTCGCTACCACAGCGCCGTCTCCTAAGCGTCGATTTGTTTTGCGCTGAGTTGGGCTGCTTGCTCGTGACATACTTGGGGCAGCCTCTGTAATCTCCTCAGGAAGGTTGCTCGGATCACTCCGCAAGACGGGTTGCTTCTGGAAAGCCGTCCTGAGACAGCTAATCCCGTCCTTCTCACAGGCTTGACTTAACGGGGGTGGCATCTGCTGACCTGACGTTTCGCGAGCTGTCTTCGTTTGCGGGGCTGCAGTGCTTCGTCCTCCTTCTACAATTACCACGACTAAAAATACTTTCGAGGGTGAAGAGTCTTCAAGGGAACCGTGCACCCTGGCCTGTCCTCCTTGTATCTTGATGCCGTATGATAAGGCAGTAGCCCTGTTGCTGTGCTAAGCTGCATATTACCTGCTAGACCGATATTTCAGGTGATAGTTGACCGTGGGCCAGCCTTACGCTGAGCTCTCTGCTCATTTTGCCTACACGTGTACCCAGCAGTCGCGTTGCCGTGCTGTTCCGGATTTTGCTGTAGTACCGCCGTTTGGCCTCAACGTGCGGATGAGCCACCTTTCCTGTGCCTCGCACAGATGTGAGCTCCCACACGTGTGTGTCGGCCATGGCCCCCTACACGCCGCCTCCCTCTCCCACCACCAATAGTATAATTGGGGAGCTTCCGGGTAAACCTAAGACCAGAAGAACAAAGATGTCTTTGTGTTCATAGGTGCTGGAATTTTCCAGAGAAAAGTATGAAACATGCTGCTGCAGGTCCAAACTGAGCTCTGGGTGTGTTTTCACATGTTTGTTTGCCATTGATTCTGTTACTGAAAAGAACTTGGGTCCGCTCTCCTGACGTGCAGCAAAGCCAGTCTACTGACACTGGGTCGTGCTGAAGGAAAGGAAGTACAGGGTGCCGAGCAAGGGGAGTGGGCAGCTCTCGGTCAAAAGACCCGAACTCCCCGGAGGCTTTTTCAGGGAAGGGTTTTTAAAGACAGTGTGAGGGAGGGGGTTGCAGGTGTGTGACCGGCTTCTGCGTGATTCTCTGATTGGTTGATGATGAGGTAACAGGAAGATGTTTTGGGAATCTCGGTCTTCTGGTTGCAACCCGCCTGGGGTCTACGTGCTTATGTTATAAGCCCCCACCTGGTGGGGGTTTCAGTATCTGCAAAACAGCTCAGGGACACGGCCCAGCATGTTATCTACAGCCCTAGAGGAGGAACTAAAGATCCTTGGCTTTGTTTGATGGCTAAACTCTTATTGTTGTGTCTTGCTTGACTGCTTTCCTTTGTTTCTGCTCTTTTCACTTCTCTGATTCAATTTATTCGTTCAGACCCAGGGAAGGCCTAGGAGGCTAAAGCTTTTCTACAGGCGAGAGGTGGGGGACATGGGAGCGTGTGTCCCTGGAGGGGCCCGCAGGGTCCTGCTCGGGTTCAGTCTGACGAGCTGACGAGCCGCGAGCGCGCCACTCAGAGTCACTGGGGCCAGTGCTGGGTTTCAGGCATATACTTGTCGGGCTCCACCGCCGGCCGGCCTGCTGTTAGTGTGCTTGAGTGAGAGCAGCTGCTGCCACCATACAGAAATGGAAGAGTAACTTTAAGGACTGCTCTTGTATTAAGGAAGCTCTTCCTTAAAACTAATTTCCATTTTTCTTCCTGCACTCGCAGTCTAGTTGCACGTAGGGTGTGCGTGTGGGGTGTGGGGTGTGTGTGTGTGTGTGCGTGCGTGTGTGTGTGTGTGTAGGTACTTGCACGTGAATAGAACATTTGTGGAAGAATATATAAGAAACTGGAAGCAGTGATTACTTCAGGGAAGAGTACTGGAGTTGGAAGAGAGATCCTTTTTTATTTTTAACCTTTTGTACTATTTTAGACTTCTTTATTCACTAAGTAAGACATTATATCTGAATGAGCGTATGATCTGAGTCCCTCCTCTAAGAGTCTTAATCCTCTTAGAGGGTATATTTTGTACTTTCTTTCTCCAGTCGCTTTACTGAATTCAGTTCTGTTGACTATATAGAAACACCTCATTTTTCCAGCATTGCCTGAGAATGAAATTTTCCACACTGTGAATTCTCCTGGTAAAGGGTTCTAATTCCTTTCTATTGTTGAAGTTTGGAGCAATTACTAATGGAATATTTCTAAGTTGTGTTACATACCTTCCCATCCTCTCTTTGAACAGCTTTATTGAGACACATTTCACATCCCACAACATTCACTGAACGTTAAAAGTGCAGCAGTATTTAGCATATTCACAGAGATGTGCAACCGTCACCACAGTCTAATTTTAGAACATTTCAACACTCCAGAAAGAAACTCCATACCCATTAAGCTCCTGCTGATCTGGTTCTGTCCCTGTGGATTTGCCTATTGGACATTTCACGTAAATGAAATCATGTAATATGTGGTCTTTTGTTCCTGTCCTCTTAAACTGAGCAGAGTTAACAGTATTTTACCTCTTCCTGATAATTTAGGCTTATTGTTATTGACAGTGTGCTTGCGATGACCTCAAGAAATACCAAGGCAGGGAGGCTGCTCGCCTTTGCACTCCATGGTCCGATAAGATGTACATGGCTCTCTCTGTTGCCCAGGCCATTAGGCAACTTCTTGAATACCTTGTCTTTTGACTTTTTAACTCTTGTTTTAACCATCATTTCTGATTCTCCCATTTTTGCAAAGTTGGGCCATTAGTACCTAAAACTAGATGAGACCCAAAGTCTCATGCCTTCTCTTGACCCAGGCTTATAACATAACCCCAGTGTGAACCTCTTTGGTGTGTTTCTCTCCTTCTCCTGGAGTGATTAGACAGGCTGACATCTCCCCTTCTTTCACTGCTATCTTGAGCATCTTGTATCATTCGGTCAGCTAAATTCCACCTTAGCAATAAATCCCCCACAAGTATTTTATGATCTCTCTGGTTTCAGCGGTGTTAAACCCTTTGATTCCTTGTATCTTTCCTCTCCCTTTTCTTCAAATAGTCTGTAGCCCTCATGTCAAGGACTTTATCCACTTCCCTTTCTCTAAAATTGCCTGATTGTAAAAGAACGCCTTCCTTTGTTTCCCTTAAGAGCGTGCATAATCAAAACACTTGAACGCAAACCGCCAGGCAGGGTGGGGCAGAGCAGCCCCTAAGTCAACGGGGCACACGTCTGCCAAGTCCAAGAGCATTTGCATGTTTGACAGGGAGAGAGGATATTTGACATCTGAACTGGCCTGGGCCGTAGGGTCTCTGTAAGTATTTTATTTTCTTTATCTTTCGGTAGGGTGGCGTGAAGAGGGGAGTTTAACTTGGGGCAGTGTTTCCGGTCTGGGTCAGACTCTTACGGGGCTGTTTGGGGCGTGAGTCAGGGTGGCAGGGAGGGAGCTGTCACCATTCTGAATTTAGCCAGAGGAGCCACGACAGCCTCACAGGAACTTGAGATGTCGTGGCTTCTTATCTGTCGCTTGTTGTCCGGATAAGCCCAGAAGTTTGGGGCACCCTTGCTGACAGCAGTTCTGAGTCACAGTGAATCTGGAGACCCAAGAAAATTCAGTCTATGTCAGGGAAACCAACCTTTCATCGGGCCTGACTTGGGCAGGGAAAGAATGACAAGTAGAAGGGTGCCTGGCACAGAGCAGACTCAGGAAATGTCTGCTGAATGACCGAGTTTCAGGTGTCAAGTCTGAGCAGTTGGTAGCGACTTTCTGACGTGAGATGCTGGGAAAGATCTTCAGGCTTGGTGTGGTGGGAAATGCTGTCATTTAGGACTGATCTGCCAGGGGTGCAGGTGAGCAAACGGAGACAAGTAGATGTGCGTGTTAAGTCCTAGTGTGGGAAGAACAGGATCTGAGCTTGAAAGCACTGAGGTGACCCTGAATTGCGGGGTGGCCACCAGAACGGAGTCTGGGTGTGCATCCAGCGCTGGATGATCTGATAGCGGGGCCCTCTGCTGATCTCGGACCTGGGCAGAGCGGACACGGCGGCCCAACCCAAGAGAAGCAGAATCCAGGCCCTCCCCAGGCCGCTGTGCTTGGTGGGTGAGCATTTGCCGGACCAGGAAGCAATCCCTTCATAAGTCACCCAGGACTGCCCTCTGGCAGTAAACGCCCTCAAACGCACACTGGCTTCAAAAGATTCCTTTGGGAGCCTCATTTATTTACAACCTCTTAGTGGATGCTCTCAGCGTTTGGGCTTTGGCACTTATTTTACTCACCTACATGAACCCAACCCCGCTGTGATGTGAGTACAATAATCAGGAAGAATAGTGTACTTCACGCCTGTCTGGTTCCACCAATGGTCTGAGATAATTCAGTTAGCCCTTAAGAGCTCCCACTTAGTAAACGCTTAGTACGTGTTTACAGGCATTGGGCTAGGCCCTTTGCTTGTGTCATACTAGTTTGTAATCTCTAGGAAGGGTGCTCTGATTATTCACGTGTTACAGATGAAGACACTGAGGCTAAAGAGGAGGTCTCACTCTTGCTGCAAGTACATGACCTTCAGTTCTGGGTGTTTCCAACCGCTGAACAACTGTAGCCACACACACACACACACACACACACACACACACACACACACACGGGGCACTGGTACTTTACGTTTGGCTATCTTTATAATGAATATGTATTACTTCTCTCTATATATATATTTTTAAATTTAGACTGAATTCTGGGTGTCCCGTGATGAAGGGAAGTTGCCAGTCTAGCAAATCCAGACGAGGACAGCCAGGAAGGAGGGGCAGGAAAAGTAATGGGGCTCTTGCACCTTGAGAGGCAGGGATCCAAAGGAGTTTGGCAGCTGTTTTACGACCCCTGAAGAACCAGGGTGGGGGGGGTAGGTTTATTCTGTATGTGTCTCCAGGGTGCAGACCCAGGGCCAGGGGAGCAGAGTTCCCAAGGCAGGTTTCAGCTGCATGTCAAAGCACATCGCTAACCTGTAGGGGCTGCCCCACGTGTGAAAATGGTGGCTCTTGGAGGTGAGACACCTCTGCAAGGGCTTTGACTGGAGGCCACTGGGAAGTTTATACAGGAGACTCATTGGTGGGGCAGGGGAGACTCATCAGAAGGTGGGCTCTCAGTCCTAAAGCCTCTGCTGTCTGCCTGGCCCTCCCATCTGCCCTCTTACCACTGGGCAGCAGTGCGCGCTCTCGCCTGTAGATGGCAGCCTAGGCTCAGTAGGGGCCCAGCCGGCTCCATGCAGGGCTTCGCACCCTTGGCTTGGTATCTTCTCACCTGAGAGAGGGCTTACAAACTCCTGATGCCTGGAGGGCGAGCGGTGGGAGAGGGGAGAAGGACTGCACCCCCAGAGTGTGATTTAATTGCTTTGGGGTGTGGCCTGGGTCTGGGGATTTTTAGAGCTCCCAGGTAGTTCTAGAGGGAGTGACTGAGTGCTTTGACTCTGCCATTTCTGTGGGTTCAGTGACCAGTTTGTTTCACATTCTGTGCTTTCACTGTACTCTGCAGGGGGTGCCTGGGTGCCCATGAGAAAGAGGTGTCACCAGAAGCTATAAAGAATAGAGCTCATTAAGAGAGAGAAAATAAAAAGATCCCCACCCCCCAAAAAACAAGAGGGAGAGAGGAAACAGGAGCCCGCACAGTGCACAGGAGGGAGTGAGAGGCATTTGATTCCCTCAGGAAATGAATTCAGCCAGGCCAGGCAGAGGGCAGGGAACCCTCCAGAAGGCAGGTCTGGGGGCTGGAGACTGGTCTCCTCCAGTAGCAGGGGCTTTGGCTTGTGGCCAGGCGGTGGCACTTCTGGGATCCCGGACTCGGTGGGGACTTGGCAGAAGAGGATTCACAGGGAGTTTGAGGGGCCTCCTGAGGCGGACCTTAGCCCGGGAGGGACTGGGCTCCTGCCGTGACGGGGAACTGACCCCGGCGTCTGCGCTAAGATCTGCCCCAGCCTGGCGTCGGGATCCACAGAGCAGGCGCCCTCCGTCCGTCCGTAGCAGCAGATGCAGCTATTGCCATAGCGCCTCAGGATACTGGGGCGTAAACCACGCTGCTCTGCCCCAGGCTGGGCCTAGGTAGGGTGAGGCGAGTGAGCGCACAATTTAAGGAGGCAACAAAGGACTCGATCATTAATGAGATTAATAATATTTCAATGCAATATTTTAACAATCGAAATTAATGCAAAAGAATGCATGATGAACAAAATAGCAACACTTTAAATTAAGACGGGATGGGATTAGTGGGTTTTCTTTTGCCTTGGTTCCACTGCGGCACGGCTTTGCTCTGGGCTCTCTACCGAAGCGCAGGCAAAGGGCAGAGGAGTCTTCTCCCCCTTTCCACCTGCACTTTGCCAGAGCCACCCATCAGCTTTGGCCCCTGGGGAACTTCAGGTCTTCAGTCCTGCTGGGCACTGTGGTGGCCGGCAGAGCGGTGGCGCCACCTAGCGGGCACTCCAGGCAGAGCGCCAGAGACGCCCAGATGCCGTCCGCAAGAGGGCTTGTCACGCGCGTGGAAGACATGGCTTGGGGACCTGCACTGGCGGCAGTGGAAGCGGGTCAGCCGGGGGCCTGGGAACAGATGGACCAGGAGGTGGGGAGGTGTGAGGCAGCGTTGCTGAGATGCTGTTAGTTCTTCCGTGCTGGGTACCCCTAGGGGAGGGTCTTTCCATTACACAGCACCAGGAATCTGAATTTTAAAATAGCTGCTTTAAGAGTTTACCTTTCGGGAGATCATTAGAATGAACAGGGGAGGCTTAAATGCAGATCCCTAGGCTCTAGCCCAACCTACTGAATCAGACTCTTCAGGCAGGACTCTAAATTCTGTGTGTTTTAAAAAGTACACCGGGCAGCCTGATGTCCAGCTCGCTTAGGAACCTTGGGGTCGTTCGGATGGTTCGTTTTCCGGGTAAGGACCCGAAACCTGGAGAGTGAGCTGACCAGGATGATGAAAGAAACTGGAAGCAGCGTTAAGACTGGAACTCCTACTACCCAAAGCAATCTACAGATTCAGTGCAATCCCTATCAAACTACCAATGGCATTTTTCACAGAACTAGAACAAAAAGTTGCACAATTTGTATGGAAACACAAAAGACCCTGAACAGCCAAAGCAATCTTGAGAAAGAAAAACGGAGCTGGAGGAATCGGGCTCCCTGACTTCAGACTATACTACAAAGCTACAGTAATCAAGACAGTATCAAGACTGGCACAAAACCAGAAATATAGATCAATGGAACAGGATAGAGAGCCCAGAGATAAACCCACGCACCTATGGTCACCTTATCTTTGATAAAGCAGGCAAGAATATACAATGGAGAAAAGGCAGCCTCTTCAGTAAGTGGTGCTGGGAAAACTGGACAGCTACATGTAAAAGAATGAACTTAGAGCAATCCCTAACACCATACACACAAATAAACTCAAAATGGATTAAGACCTAAATGTAAGGCCAGGCACAATAAAACGCTTAGAGAAAAACATAGGAAGCACACTCTTGGACATAAATCACAGCAAGATACTTTTTGACCCACCTCCTAGAGAAATGGAAATAAAAACAAAAATAAACAAATGGGACCTGATGAAACTTAAAAGCTTTTGCACAGCAAAGGAAACCATCAACAAGATGAAAAGACAACCCTCAGAATGGGAGAAAATATTTGCAGATGAAGCAACTGACAAAGGATTAATCTCCAAAATTTATAAGCAACTCATGTAGCTCAATATCAAAATAACAAACAACCCCATCCAAAAATGGGAAGAAGATCTAAATAGACATTTCTCCAAAGAAGACATACAGATGGCCGAGAAGCACATGTAAGGATGCTCAGGGGCACAAATCGTTAGAGAAATGCAAATCCAAACTACGATGAGGCATCACCTCACACCGGTCAGAAGGGCCATCATCTACAAACAATACAAATACAAACAAATCTACAAACAATAAATGCTGGAGAGGGTGTGGAGAAAAGGGAACCCTCTTGTACTGTTGGTGGGAATGTCAATTGCTACAGCCACTATGGAGAACAGTATGGAGGTTCCTTAAAAAACTACAAATAGAACTACCATATGACCCAGCAATCCAACTACTGGGCATATACCCTGAGAAAACCATAATTCAAAAAGAGTCATGTACCAAAATGTTCATTGCAGCTCTACTTACGATAGCCAGGACATGGAAGCAACCTAAGTGTCCACTGACAGATGAATGGATAAAGAAGATGTGGTACATATATACAATGGAATATTACTCATCCATAAAAAGGAATGAAATTGAGTTATTTGTAGTGAGGTGGATGGGCCTAGAGACTGTCATACGGAGTGAAGTAAGTCAGAAAGAGAAAAACAAATACCGTCTGCTAACACATATATATGGAATCTAAAAAAAAAAAAAAAAAAAGAAATGGTTCTGATGAACCTCGGGCAGGACACGCATAAAGACACAGACCTACTAGAGCATGGACCTGAGGACACGAGGAGGGGGAAGGGGAAGCTGGGACAAAGTGAGAGAGTGGCAGGGACATATATACACTACCAAACGTAAAATAGATAGCTAGTGGGAAGCAGCCGCATAGCACAGAGAGATCAGCTCGGTGCTTTCTGACCACCTAGAGGGGTGGGATAGGGAGGGTGGGAGGGAGGGAGATGCAAGAGGGAAGAGATATGGGGATCTATGTACGTGTGTAGCTGATTCACTTTGTTGTGAAGCAGAAACTTACATACCATTCTAAAGCAGTTATACTGCAATACAGATGTTAAAAGACAAAAAGCCTGGAACTGGAATTTTCGTACGTACTCCTGGTTCTCATCCTAGTACTTCCAGTGACTAAGCTCTGTGTGTGTGTGTGTGTGTGTGTGTGTGTGTGTGTGTGTGTGTTTGAAATACAAGGTATTGGGATAGGAACTGTGATACAAAGATGAGGAAGACAGGAAGTCCCAACTCCTCCTTAGGGAGAGGAGAGGGAATAAAAACCTACCCCCGGAAATGTGTGCCAGGTCTCAGGTCGTGACCGCTGGTGGGTGCAGAGGACCAAGAGGGCCCGAGATAGGTTAGGATTTCAGCACGTGGAGGTGGCCCTGGGGGAGGTGGCCAGGTGGGAGGAGCAAAGGAGGAGCATGTTTGTGGGCTTGTGGGGCCTAGGCAGGGTGTGTGTGCCCAGCTGGTAGGCAGAGGGGAGCGCTGATGGCGTCGGGTAGGGCAGTCAGAGGTTGGAGCTGTGTTTCCAATAGGAGGACTCGGGAGGACCAAGGCCTATCGAGTCATCTGCGTGCACTTGGCTGTGACTTTGGTTGCCTTGAACCCTATCTTTTGGCCAGATGACTTGTGACCTGAGTGAACCCCAGAGCCCACATCTTCACATCGCCAGCCTTCCGAACCCAGGAGGGGTTTCCATGCGACCACGAAAGGCAGGAAGAGACAAAACTGCTTCTTCCGTCGCTGTAATGATTAATATTCAAACTGCCTTTTTGTCTCAGGAGCTCAGGCTGATTTAAAACATGGAACTGCCATCAATACTTCCTTACAGAGGCGGCCCGAGCCACGAAAACGGCCTGTGCTCCTCCTTCACCCCGTATTTCAGGGGGTGAAGTGAAGGCAGTAGACGGCTCAGGACGCCCGGCAGGGCGGGTCGAGCGAGCGTGAACGGAGTGTCAGCACCGAGCCACTCGGGCGGCGGAAGCGTCCCTGGGACCAGAGTTGGGAATTGGAACCCCAGCTGTAGAGCGGTTGGAGGTCCAGGAGTTTGGGGGCCCCGCGTGGCCGACGGGACTGATTGTAGGCTTGGGGGCTGCCACCCTGACCGCTCCCTAGGGAGACACGGACGAAGGGGGAGAAGCAGGTGGCCGAAGACAGTCTATTCGAGGCCCCTCCGATTGCATCAGGGCCAGCTCACCCTCCCGGGGGACCTCCCAGCGCGCGTGCTGCCGTGTCCCTCAGAACCACTCCGAAGGCGAGCGTGGGCCCCGGCGGCTGCACGCTCTTGGCCGTGGGAGGTTGACTGTGGCCACGTTGCAGTGACTCCGTGTATATCTGTGGGTCCCTCATGACACTACACCTAAGAGCCTCTGTGGTCTGGATTTACTGTGGGACTGAAGGCAAGTCACTTAAACAGAGAGAAACTCGTGTCCTCTAGTCTCCTTTCCAAAAGGGACCACCCCGTCTTCGCCGCGTCATGGGCTGGTGTGGGAACGATCTGGAGAGTGCGTTCTAGAACAGCCTCAATGGTGTCTGGTCCCAGGCATGTCCCCCTCGTCCCCACCGCTGGGCACCAGGACGTGAGCACCGGGCTGGGTGGCGAGAAGGGTCCGACTTCTCTCCGCCTCCCTGACTTGACTCCGCTTGCTGGGTGTCTCAAGCAAGCCTGGGGGGGGGAGGGGAGACAGGCCCGTGGGCCCCTAGGGAGACAGAAGGAGGTGTTGGGTTTCTAGCCGAGGACCCTTATGGGAAAGGCTGGCTCTGACCCCTGGGCATGAGGCCAGGAAGCCCCCCAAATAAGCCCACATAAATGCCTTGTTCCTCACGTCTCCACACCTGTTGCCCAGGGGACAGAGACCCCCCAGGCCCAAAATAGGTGCAGCTGTCGCGACGCTAATCCCGCCCCGCGCCGAGGCTGCGCCCGTATTTGGAAATGTCTGCGCCGCCAGACTTGGGACCTCAGGGCACGAGGCCTCTCTCCCTCTTCCTGGTCTGGCTTTCTTGGAGACTTCTGTCCGCCCCTGTCCTGTTCCTGGGCACGTAGTAGGCAGCTGGTAAACGACAGGTGAATGAGTCGGTGTGTGAGACCACAGACCTGAGGCGGGTAGCGGCACAGCGAGGGGCGCTGCCGGCTCCGCACCGGGCGCGGTTTTCACGCGGCAGCACTTCGCCCCCCGGGGCCTCTTCGCGGGGTACTTGACTCTCTCTCCAGGCTTCTGAGCCAGGGGGAGCTACAGGTAGCCGCGCCCACACCCGTCGTTTCAGGAAGCCAAGAAATTCGAGGGTATGGTTAGGATTGGTGACAGATTGGTAAAGGCCAGCTTCCGGGTTATTACTGTGTCTATATTAGTGACAGAAGAAGCAGAAAATCAGAAGACCTGGTTTTCCCCAGGCACACGGCGTCCCCGCCTCTTTTCCCTTCTTACTAGGAAGTCAGCTCAGCACCTGCGTTGAGCACCTGCTGCGTACAGAACACCGTACTCACTGCTAAAGGGATCGACTCTCTTTCGGTCTCTGATGATAAAAGCGTGTCACCCGGCCACCTTCCTTGTCTCCCACACCTCTGTGTTTTGTTCCGACTTGTTTCCCGTCATCGTTATTTGAATACTTCTATTTCCTTGACCATCCTTGCAGCACAGGGTTCCGTCTCACTTTTTTGTGTGTCTCTGGGTCACTGAGTAACCCCCTGCTGCTGACACTGGTCCCTTTTCTTTATCTGAGACGCTCCTCCTCTCCACGGGCTGCTGTCAGGTTCTTGACGAAGGTGGCCTAAGGGTGGCTCTCACCTGCTCCCTGGACGTCCTCAGGGCCACCCCTAAGTTGATAAAACACGGAGAAGGCCGCCCAATGCCCGGGCTTCCTGCCCCTCACCGCCATGGAAAGCATGGAACATCTTAGCTAAAAATAATCGGTGCCCTCCTGGGCCCCAGCTGCTGCACCTGTGGGCACAAGGGCCTCCGGAATGTCTCGGCCTTGCTCAGTGTAACCGGACCACGGCTCAGCCCCAGCAGGCAGCCTCGGGGCCTCTCAGCCTCAGATGTTTTTAGCACTGGGATTATTGGGAGGGGTGGAAATAGGCCTCTGTGTTCTGGGCAGCTTCCTCAGCCCACATTCCCAGGCACACTTTGCTTTATTAAAGCGCTCAGCTGTCGCGGGGACCAGGTGTGGAGAAAGGGAAGGCTGCCCTCCCAGCAGGAGGAGGCCGCAGGCTGCAGCCATTTGCCCCTCGTGAGGACATGTTGCTCTTATTAGAAGCCGAATCCCTTGCATGTTGTTAAGAAGGGGGCCCTCTGCAAATCGTAAATCAAGATCTCATCACTTCCAAATAAAGGAGTCCTAGCCTGCGGTCTCTTTAGAGTTGACAGATACGTTTTTTTTAAATCCTGTGTTGAGCACGTATTTTTTGTATAATTAAAAAATTATAGGGCTTCCCAGGTGGCGCAGTGGTTGGGAGTCTGCCTGCCGATGCGGGGGACGCCGGTTCGTGCCCAGGTCCGGGAAGATCCCACGTGCCGCGGAGCGGCTGGGCCCGTGAGCCATGGCCGCTGCGCCTGCGCGTCCGGAGCCTGTGCTCCGCAATGGGAGAGGCCACAACAGTGAGAGGCCGGCATACCGCAAAAAAAAAAAAAAAAAAAAAATTATGAAAGTAATAAAAAATAGAAATCTACTGCCAAGAGATTCGAGGCTCAGTAAAGAATCCAGGAAGAGTTTTCTTGATAGTGTAAGAATTACAGGGGAAAAAATAAATTCTATGTCCAAGTACCAGGAAAAATATAATAGAAGAGAAAAGTGAGTCTGTTTAGAAAAAGGAAAAGTAACTTGAACTGGCCCTTAATCTGGAGGTAGTGGGATTCCACCCAGAGAACTTATCCGGAAGGGGGCACCTTCACCCTTTTTTGCCATCCTGTTTTGGGATTCATGTGCAAAAGGACCAGGAGATATTGCAAACGAGCTAAGTCACCCAAGTTCCTACTGAACTTGGCCTGAGGGGAGACTCTCCGAAGACGGGGTGGGCTGGGTTGGTGGTCAAGAGAAGGGCTATAGTGGAGGCCTGGAGGAAGTTAACGGAAATAGTCAACAGTCAAAAGGAAAAACATGTACACTGTGAGTTTATCCATCCAGTTCAGGTGGACCCTCACCCCTGAGCCCACCTCCTGAAGCTATTCTATTTCTTGCATCTGTTTCCCAGCTGCTCGGGTAGGCGGCACTTTGTAGCGTAAAGGAGTCTTGGGATCTAGAGGGAATCCATCCCAGCTCTGTCATCTCGACCGCGAGCGAGCTACTCTGTGGTTCCGTTTCTTCATCTGTAAAGCAGGGGCGGGACGACAGTCCTGTCTTGTCAGCACTGAGTCATTATGCGGTGCTGAGAGCCCGGGGAAGGGGTTCAGGGACGGGGCCTGAGTCCACCCTCCTCCTCCCCGTTACCAGACATCCCTGCTCCCACGGGGGGCGCGGTGGGGCCTTACTTGGAGTGAGATTCGTGCTTGTCTTTCTCTGCACAGTAACGGGCCATTTTCTATAGTCACGGGCATCCTTTGCTTCGTGGAATAAGGGAACACTGGCACGTTTGGTCACGATAGTAACTCCCAGAAAATATGCATTTTTCCATTTCATCCTTCACAGAACCAGAGCCTAAAGGAGATATAGCTATAGATCGCTTCCAGAGCTCATCTCTTCATCTTCTCCTTCGTGGGAAATATTACCCTTTGCCAGTGTGTGGACGTGTCAGGTCCTACAGTCTCAGAGGTTTTCAAGTTTGTGGCCCAGTTCTGCATAAAATGCATCAGGACCTCCGGGCTTCGCTGGTGGCGCAGTGGTTGAGAGTCCACCTGCCGATGCAGGGGACGCGGGTTCGTGCCCCGGTCCAGGAGGATCCCACGTGCCGCGGAGCGGCTGGGCCCGTGAGCCGTGGCCGCTGAGCCTGCGCGTCCGGAGCCTGTGCTACGCAACGGGAGAGGCCACAGCAGTGAGAGGCCCGGGTACCGCAAAAAAAAAAAAAAAAAAAAAGCATCAGAGACCTCTTTTTTTCAATCCTTTGTCTGAAATTCTGTGAAACAAGTTCACTGCAAAGGTGGCCGTTCCTGCTTACCTGCCTTCTTTTTTTCTTTCTTTCTTATCTGTATTTTGTTTGTTTGTTTGTTTGTTAATCACCCCCTGCCTCTCCAGGAGGCTCTCCAAGATCAGCAGGTTGGTCTGACCAGGCTCCTTTTATTATTTATTTTTATTCCGGTACGCAGGCCTCTCACTGCTGTGGCCTCTCCCGTCGCGCAGCACAGGCTCCGGACGCGCAGGCGCAGCGGCCACGGCTCACGGGCCCAGCCGCCCCGCGGCATTGTGGGATCTTCCCAGACCGGGGCACGAACCCGCGTCCCCTGCATCGGCAGGCGGACTCTCAACCACTGCGCCACCAGGGAAGCCCTTTATCTGTATTTTTAAAAAACATTTATTTATTTGGTTGCGTCGGGTCTTAGTTGCAGCAGGCAGGCTCCTTAGTTGTGGGAAGTGGGTTCCTTACTTGTAGGCAGTACCAGCTCCTTAGTTGCGGCACTTGGGCTCATTAGTTGTGGCAGGTGGGCTCCTTAGTTGTGGCATGCATGTGGGATCTAGTTCCCTGCGCAGGGATTGAACCCCAGGCCCCCACATTGGGAGCTCGGAGTCTTAACCACTGTGCCACCAGGAAAGTCCCTCTTATCTGTATTTTATTATGTATTTTTTAAAGATAAGGACTGTTTTAGAAAACATAATCACAATATTACCTTGAAAATGAGCAATAATCCCATATCATCATCGAATATCCAGTCAGTATTCGAATTTTACCCGATAGGATATACACGTGTGTCTCCTAACAAGGTCCAAGCAGAGCAATTGGCGGGTAGGTCTAAGTCTCCTTTCATCTACAGTCCCCCTTCCATTTCTTTAATGTATTTTTCCTTGCAATTTATTTATTGGAAAAACTAGATGTTGTGTTCAGTTGAGTTCCTCGTATCCTGGAGTTTATTGGTTGTATCTTGGGTCTGTCTCTGCTTTTCCTGTAAGTTGGTGGACACATTTAGGGTCTTGATCAGAGCCCTGTTAGATTGCTGGCAGGAACTCTTCCTGGGCGGTGGTGTATATACTTCTGTCAGGAGGCGTGTCATGTCCGGTTGTCTTATTTTTGTGACGCTAGTAGCCATAATTCATCAGGGGTTCATAATTCACATTATAGTGGTGACATGCCAGGTCTTTCATTCATTCTTCATCTACCAGTATGAATACCTCTGTAATGAGAAGCTTCATTTTTTTTTTTTCTATCCCCCACTTTCCCCAGAAGGCAGCCTGTAGCTGTCCTTGGACAGACTGAGAGGCCCTGAGCAACTGCAACCCTTTGGGACCAGCCTCAGGCCAGAATCGGGACCAGGCTTGTTCTCTGCTGTGATTTTCCTCTCAGTAACAGCCACCACCAGGAGGACAGGCCACTTGCTAGTCACATTGCTTCCAGAAAGCATTGAAAGCACATGAAAGAGATGTGGTCTTTGAGGTAAAATTATCTGAAATCACTGATAGGCCAAATCTGACATCCATCGTGGCCTTCTTTCTGTAGCATGACAAATCCCAGGAGGCGCTGAACTCCCCTGGGCCTTTAACTCCTCCTGAGTCAAGCTGGGTCATCTAATCACCTAGAATCAGATAAAGAAGGGAACTTGACAGCTATTTCTGATAACGACGAACAAATTCTAGGTCACCCAGGTAGTTTTCTGACTTCCTTGCTGTGTTTCCCCTTATGCTAAAGGCAGGTTTACCCGGGATAAGCGGTGAGATTCTCTGTTGTGCGGCTTTGAAACAGTGTAGACTGAGCCAAGAACTCAGTGGTAGACTTTAAAATTTTTTTTTAACATCTTTATTGGAGTGTAGTTGCTTTACAATGGTGTGCTAGTTTCTGCTGTATAACAAAGTGAATCAGTTACACATATACATATCTTCCCATATCCCCTCCCTCTTGCGTCTCCCTCCCTCCCACCCTCCCTATCCCACCCCTCTAGGAGGTCACACAGCACCGAGCTGATCTCCCTGTGCTATGCGGCCGCTTCCCACTAGCTGTCTATTTTACGTTTGGTCGTGTATATATGTCCATGCTACTCTCTCACTTCGTCCCAGCTTACCCTTCCCCCTCCCCGTGTCCTCAGGTCCATGCTCTAGTAGGTCTGTGTTTTATTCCCATCCTACCACTAATCTCTTCATGACATTTTTTCCCCTTAGATTCCATATATATGTGTTAGCATACGGTATTTGTTTTTCTCTCTCTGACTTCACTCTGTATGACAGACTCTAGGTCCATCCACCTCACTACAAACAACTCAATTTCGTTTCTTTTTATGGCTGAGTAATATTCCATTGTATATATGTGCCACATCTTCTTTATCCATTCATCTGTCGATGGACACTTAGGTTGCTTCCATGTCCTGGCTATTGTAAACAGACCTGCAGTGAACATTGTGGGTACATGGCTCTTTTTGAATTATGGTTTTCTCAGGGTATATGCCCAGTAGTGGGATTGCTGGGTCATATGGTAGTTCTCTTTTTAGTTTTCTAAGGAACCTCCATACTGTTCTCCATAGTGGCTGCACCAATTTACATTCCCACCAACAGTGCAGGAGGGTTCCCTTTTCTCCACACCCTCTCCAGCATTTATTGTTTGTAGATTTTTTATGATGGCCATTCTGACCGGTGTGAGGTGATACCTCACTGTAGTTTTGATTTGCATTTCTCTAATGATTAGTGATGTTGAGCATCCTTTCATGTGTTTGTTGGCAATCTGTATCTCTTCTGTGGAGAAATGTCTCTTTAGATCTTCTGCCCATTTTTGGATTAGGTTGTTTTTTTTAATACTGAGCTGCATGAGCTGCTTGTATATTTTAGAGATGAATCCTTTGTCAGTTGCTTCATTTGCAAATATTTTCTCCCATTCTGAGGGTTGTCTTTTCGTCTTGCTTATGGTTTACTTTGCTGTGCAAAAGCTTTTAAGTTTCATTAGGTCCCATTTATTTTTGTTTTTAATTTCCATTTCTCTAGGAGGTGGGTCAAAAAGGATCTTGCTGTGATTTAGGTCATAGAGTGTTCTGCCTATGTTTTCCTCTGAGAGTTTTATTGTGTCTGGCCTTACATGTAGGTCTTTAATCCATTTTGAGTTTATTGTTTGTGTGTATGGTGTTAGGGAGTGTTCTAATTTCGTTCTTTTACATGGAGCTGTCCAGTTTTCCCAGCACCTCAGTGGTAGATTTACCCCGAGTTCTTGGAGGGACCAGACGCTGGTTTACTCATGTGTGTATCCCTAGCAGTTAGCACAGCGCTTGTGTGGAACGCTGCCTGACAAACTTTTGCTAGATTCCAGGGTAGTTCCCTGAGAAGATGTAGGGGGACTCCGGCCTCTGCCTTAAAACCCTATTCAACTTGAGACGGGGCTTTCCTGGACCAAACCTTCGCGTTTCCCTCGTGTCCTAGTGGGAGATGACTCTTTGGACTATCTCCCCCTCCTCCCACCAAAGCAGTGGTTAACCTAGGAGTACTTTTTATTTCTGCCCTAATCTCAAATTTAAACCAAAAGCAATCTCTCCCTGTCCCCACATACATACACCTGGAAATAGGCCAAACGACTTTATCAAGCCATCTGCATACCGAGATTTCCACACCGGGAAGAGAAAACAAATACAGTGACACAGCCCCAAATTGAAAACAAAGCAAAATTTATTGCATGTGAAAAGCAGTCACATGGACATTAAGTATAAGGGTCAGGAACCATGCAAATGCATGTTTCGCATATTTTCCGTCCTGTCCCAGCGGAGGATCACTCACTCTTCACTCTCATGGGCCACCATCTGGGGAGAAAGTGGGCATTTTGAGTTGTGTCAGATGGCAGAGCCGCATTTCCGGGCACGCCCCCTCCCAGCGAGCATCGGGGGTTGTTTGCTTGTCCGTCCCAGCGGGACAGGGGATATTCCTTGGATCGCAGGCGGATACACGAGTGCAGACGTGGCGGCCGTCACCCCACAGCCTGAGAGCCGGGTCCTCAGAACAGCCGGGGCATCTGGGAACCGAAACCTACAGGGAGCGCAGAGCCGGCGGGCGGCCGGCAGAGGGCGCGCGAACCCTCGCAGGAACCGCTCGCCGCGTTTCAGGACGGTGTTCTACGGGGACTCGCAGACCTGCGTTGAGCCGGGCTCTACGCAGCGGCGTGGCTTTAAGCGAATCCTTTCCCTTCCTGCGCCCGAGACGGACCAGTTCTAAGGTCGAAGGTCAAGGTCCCGTCCATCACGGCGGGTTCCTCCCCGGGAGCCACACCTCCCGCCGCATCGCCCTCCCCACCCCGGGCCGCGGGACCAGGTACCCGGCTGGAGGTGAAGTCTCTGGTCTTCGCGCGCAGCTTGTTGACTTGAGATTCGGCAATGTCGGCGCGTTCTTCAGCCTCCTCCAGCTCGTGCTGAGCTTTTCGGAACTTGGTGAGATGAGCGCTGGCTTGTTCGTCCTAAAAGCAAAGGGCCGGGGCGGGTACGATCAGCCAGCGCCCCGCCGGGGCTCCCGGGGAGAAAGAGGCCAGGCGCCGCGCTGGGGACCCGGCTGACTTACAGCCTCCTCGGCCTGCCTCTTGTAGGACTTGACCTTCACTTGAAGTTTGTCCACCAGATCCTGTAATCTCAGCACGTTCTTCCTGTCCTCTTCGCACTGAGAGCGAGAACGTGGCCCAGTACTTAGCCAGGGGCCGGCAGGGATGCAAGAGGTCCCAGTCCTCTGGGGCTAAAGGACTTCTCCCTGTTTTCTGGAGCGAGGACCCGGGGGCGTGCTTGCACCTCACAGAGGAAACGCCCGTGGGTTCCTTGCACTTGCCTGGTAAGTTAACTCCTTGACCCGCCGCTCATACTTCCTCAGGCCCTTGACACACTCAGTGCTCTTCCTCTGCTCCCCTTCAAGCTCCGACTCCAGCTCTCGGATCTGGGGGAACGCGTGTGAATTAGTCTGGGGCTCGGGCACCAACGGGCGAGGCCAGACAGCTCTGCGCAGGCTGGGGTCTGCCCTGCACACCCACCCTGGCCTCCAGCTTCTGGATCTGCTTCCTCCCGCCCTTCAGGGCCAGCTGCTCAGCCTCGTCCAGCCGCTGCTGCAGCTCCTTCACCGTCTGCTCCAGGTTCTTCTTCATCCGCTCCAGGTGGGCGCTCGTGTCCTGCTCCTTCTTCAGCTCCTCGGCCATCATGGCCGCCTGGTTAGCAGTGAAACAAAACCAGTGGAGAGAGCTGAGGTAGAGCATCAAGACTGTAGTTTGACCACCCCCGTGCGGCGCTCTGCTCACGTCAGTGACGGCCTTCTTGGCCTTCTCTTCTGCGTTGCGCGCTTCCTGGAGAATGTCCTCCATCTCTCCTTGCATTTGGGAGATGTCTGTCTCCAGCTTCTTCTTTGTATTGATCAGGCTGGTGTTCTGTTAAAAGTAGTGAAAATTTACAAGACCTGCAGTTGCCCAAATCTTATGTTTAAAGAAGTAATGCCCCTGCCCCGTTTGGTAGAAAATCTGAAAAAGAACACACAGCAAAAAATCATCTCTAACTGCGGCACTTCGAGGTAATTGCAATTCGTATTTTAAAGCGTCTCCCCCATCCTTTTAAATACACACATATTTATAAAAATAGAGTGCTTCCGTATTATCACTGTGACTCATCACTGTCCGGTACACCAGCGTTTGTTTGATGTGAGGGTCCCACCTGGGTGTGCAGGAGCTGGACGCGCTCGCTGGCGTCCAGGAGCTCCTGCTCTGCCACCTTCCTGCTCCTCTCCGTCTGCTCCAGGGTGGCCCGCAGCTCCTCCACGTCGGCCTGCAGCAGGTTGGCTCTGCGCTCCACGATCGCCAGCTGCTCCTTCAGGTCCTCCTGGCCGCGGAGGGCATCATCCAGGTGGAGCTGGGTATCCTGGCCAGACAGGAACAGAAACGTCCGGCTGAAGTTGAGGCCCGAGGACCATGAGCCCAGACCACGACACAGCTGTGCGTGTCTGAGGATGGGAGAGGTTTCCCAGCAGGGAGCTCGCAAACCTTCAGCTGCCCCTGGACGCTCCGGAGGTGTTTGAGGGTCTCTGCGGCCTGGCGGTTGGCGTGGCTCAGCTGGATCTCGATTTCGTTCAGGTCCCCCTCCATCTTCTTCTTGAGCCTGACGGCCTCGTTCCGGCTCCGCGCCTCGGCGTCCAGGGCGCTCTGCATCGTCTCCACTGCTCTCTGGCAGTTCTTCTTCAGCTGCTCCATCTCTTCGTCTTTCTCGGCCACCTTTCTGTCGATTTCTGATTTCACTTGTGAGAGTTCCAGCTGGACTCGGAGGATCTTGGCCTCTTCATGCTCAAGAGCGGCCTTTGAAGAAGAAGAACAAGACAGAAATAGTACCAGTGATGGGATGGAGCCTGCTATACTCCTCTTTGGGGCAAAAAAACTCCACTAGAATGTTTGTAATTCTAACTCTACAATATTCAAAACTATCTTTTAAAAAAAAAAATCCCTAACTTACCTTCAGTGCAGAAATAGAATGTTTCATTGCATTTTGTTTTTATTATGCTGTGAAACAGTAACATTTAAATCATCGCGTTTCTTAGGCGCTTAAGGCACTTTATAGATATTTTAAATTCATCTAAGATTTTTGTAAAATCCCATTTTTAGACCTAATTTAACGTAATGATTTTCTCCAGTAAGTTCAAGATCATTCACAGGTATTCACAGGTATTTGTCCACGCAATTTGATGGGAAAGGAGCCGGCATTAGGACTGTGACTTTACAGACGCAGACCGGGGCTGCCTGGCCTCCCAGGCTGGAGCCCCACCACCATAGCATCTGTTCCAGGCCAGCGCCTCGCCGGCGGTGCGCTCACCTCTGCTTCCTCAAGAGCCAGCTGGATATCCGCCTTTTCCAGCTCCATCTGCTTTCTTGATTTCTCCAGTTCATGGATGGTTTTACCATTTTCAGCAATTTGTTCTGTGAGATCTGCTATCTCCTCTGCAAAGGAAGAGGTTTGGTTGCCTTGGAACGTTCCCTGCGCAGTTTTCCAGGCAGAGGGAGCACCGACCGAACGCCGTTAACCAGTTTACCACAGCTCTGAGGGGGCCGTTTCCTAGAGATAAGACACTGTACAGAGAGAGACTCAGAAACGACCCCTCGAATCTGAGCGCTTCCTGTGTGTGCAGCGACGGACGCTCGTGTACGGGTCTGGGTCCCGCAGTCTCGGCCCTCCAGCCCCACGCTCCGGCAACAGCACGAAGCAGGGTTTCAGACAAATCGCTTACGCTCTAAATTCTTATTTTCCCGTTTCACGGTTTCAAGTTGATCTAAGGCTTCTTCATAGGCATTTTTCAGTTTGAAGAGCTCAGTACTCAGGGAGCGAGATTCCTTCAGAGATGCCTCCAGCTCTGCCTGGCTCTCCTCCCACTTGGTTTTCCATTCGGCGAGCACCTGCAGCACCGGGGAGGAAGGCGGCACCTCCGTTGGCGAGCGCCTCTCCTCTAGTTTCCATCTACGTACGCCCGTGAGGGCGAGCGCTCCGGGAGCTGGGGCCGTCTCTGCCGTGTCGCCTGCCTCGCCCCTGTCCTGACTGTTGGCCCACCAAGACCTCGTTGCATAAATCGACTCAAGATCAGTCACTGGTCAGTAACAACCACCCTCTGTGAAAAGCAAGTGGGTCCTTTGAGAAGGAATTAGCTGGGCTGAAATGCCCTTTTCCCAACATGAAAATGGCCCTGCACTTCTAAATAGTTCACTAAAACTTTGTTTCAGACCCACCTTACCTGTCATCCTGAAGGGGAAGCTGCCACAAAGCCTCGCGGTGGGACCCGAGTTGGATTCCCACATCAGCCCCCCAGACAGACCAGCCGTGTGGGGGTACAAAAACGCTCGGGACTGGACAACATTGGAGGCGGTGGCTTGTTTCCACCGACGGTGTTTGAAAGGGGCCTCCACCCGCACCCGACTGCCGTGCCGTTTCGGGTGCTTGCCCGAGGCCACACCGCCGCCGGGCGCCCGTGTCACGGCGCTCAGCCGGCCCGTCACCTTGTCAAAGTTCCTCTGCTTCTTGTCCAGAGCGGCAGCCAGGGAGTTGGCTCTGCCCACGTCGAGGCCCAGGTCCTCCAGCTCTGCCTGCAGCCTCTGCCTGGTCCTCTCCAGGGAAGCGCACTTAGCGCTCACCGCCTCCGCCTGCTCCTCGGACTCCTGAAGGCGCCGAGCAAGCTTTTTCCTGGAAGAATATGAAAGAGAAGCAGGTGCTTTAAGTTTCAATCCTGAACATCACCGTTCATCAAGTTGGAGTCACCAATTTATGTGATTCACAGGCCGATTCCCTTTCATAAGCCCAGGAGAACTTCCTGTCGGCTAAAAATCAGTGATCAGTAGCCAGCCTTTTCTCTAACCAAGGTCAAAGTCATTTGTCTCAATGAAATGTGCTAACACCGGGTCCCTCTACTGGCACAGAAGTGCCTTAAAAGACATAGAAGATGGGGAAACATGGTAACAGATTCACTCCCGAGTAGTTCTAAAGTCGGTGCCTTCTGTCACTTGATCAGCTAGGAGATCTGTCGCTCCTGAAGACAAACAGAGTTGTGTACTTGGCCTCCTCCAGCTCCTCCGTGCGCTGGATGGCGTCCGTCTCGTACTTGGTCCTCCACTGGGCCACCTCGCTGTTGGCCTTGGACAGCGCCCTCTGCAGCTCGGCCTTGGCTTCCTGCTCCTCCTCGCACTGTCCCCGCAGCAGCTCGCAGTCGTGGCGCGAGGACTGCAGGGCGTGGGCCAGGGCGCTCTTGGCCTGCAAAAGTCAGGACGGAGGAGGGGCCCCAGTGGATGACTGAGTGCCGTGGGCACGATGCGATCCAAGCGTGTTCCCGCCGTCATCCCCCATGGGTAAAGTTGCCTTTTGTTTCTGCGGGTGGCACTGGAAGGCCAGGTCAGGGAGCACTCCCTCTGGAGACGTACCTTGCTCTCTTCCTCTAACTGCCTCTTGAGCTCTTCTACCTGCTGGGTAAATGCTTGCTTGCTTCTGGAAAGCTGTGATACTATGCTCTCCTTTTCTTCCAGTTGACGACTCAGCTCACCTGTGTCCAGAAGGAAAATGTTTTCATCTCATTCACTCACTCACCAGGTTCCTACTGTGTGTAAGGCACTGTGCTGAGACCTGACCTGGGGAGAGAGTAAATTATAAGGTGTGGTCCTTTCTTGGGGGCGACGGGATGTGTCCATGAAGAGGAAACTGAAGGCACACCCTGGTAGGACACTGTTGTAAACTTCCAGAAGCGTGGAGTAACTTTTGTCGATAAAACTTACGGATAATTGTAAACCTAAACCTCACCACCTGAACGCTCCCATCAGACCTTTCAGTGGCTGGTGCTTCCAGCTGTTTGCTGACTTGTCACTGGGGAAAATACTGCGTCTCTTAGCTGCGTTCCTTAGGACTTCTAGCTTCAGTAGTTTTTTGGGTGGCTACGGTGGTTCTGGTTTATATGCTTATGTAGAGGCAAGAGAAAAAGAAGGTGGGGGAGAGGCCTTCGGACTCCAGGGGTGAACTCCCAGGATCACGGTAGAAGTGGCCCCTGAACTTTTTGTCACTGTCTTGGTCGAGCCGCTACAAAGGACTGGCTCACCGGTGATGATGGCTGGAGGACCAGCGCCAGGGGACCTACGTTTTCTAGCTGAAAGGCCCAGGTAACGCTCCCCTGTATTTTTATCACCCACCAAGAGCCTGCACAAATTGGCCATGTTTCTTTCTTTACTGTTTAAAATGCTCCATTGCAGACAACGAATCTGCACTAATGTGCAGCGAGAAGTAGAAAAGCCATGGGACTTGGTTCCTAGGCCCATTTCTGCCCTCTAGGTTCTTTCTGAGGCAGGGTTACATTAAGTTTGTAAGCGCTCGAAGCAGGTGTGTTTTGTTTTTTGCGTGTGTGGTACGCGGGCCTCTCACTGTCGCGGCCTCTCCCATTGCGGAGCACAGGCTCCGGACGCGCAGGCGCAGCGGCCACGGCTCACGGGCCCAGCCGCTCCGCGGCACGTGGGATCCTCCCGGACTGGGGCTCGAACCCGCGTCCCCTGCATCAGCAGGCAGCCTCTCAACCGCTGCGCCACCAGGGAAGCCCCGGGTGGTGTTTTGATTCCCTCCTCATCCCGTCCCCGTCGTCTCTCTCATTCTTACCGAGCTTTTAGTGCGCTCCTCCTTTGGGATGTTCTACATGGCGCTGTCGTGGGCTACTCTGATTGCCTCTCTCCTGAAAATCTGCTTGCCTAGAAATCCTCCCCCAAATGAACCCTGCCTTTCATTCTGACCAGGAGCCCCCTGTGGGCGTCCCGGGGGCACCGGCCCTGTCACTTCCCGCGGCTCACCGGCCTCTGTCCGCAGCCGTGACTTCTGCGTGGTCAGCTCGCTCAGGCTCCTCTGACTTTGCTCGTCCTTGCCCCTGGCCTCGCTTAGCTGATCCTCCAGAGTGCGGCACATTTTTTCCACGTTCGCCTGCAGGGTTGAGAAGGGGGAGGAGGCCGAGTCAGTGCTCAGGTGGGAGGGACGCAGGGTCCCCCTCAGCTGAGGGTGAGGCGCCCCCCACCCTGCACCTTGGACTTGGACACGCTCTCCACGTTGCTGCCGAGGTCGTCGAGCTCCAGCTTCAGCTCACTCTTCTCCTTCTCCAGCTTCTGCTTGACCCTCTGCAGGCTGTCAATCTGCTCCCCCAGCTCGGCCACGCTGTCCGCGTGCTTCTTCCTCAGCGCGGCCGCCGTGGCCTCGTGCTGCAGGGTGGCCTCCTCCAGGTCCCGGCGCAGCTTCAGGAACTCGGCCTCCCGCTTCTTGTTCATCTCAATCTGGGCCGAAGTGGCCCCGCCGGCCTCCTCCAGCCGCTCGCTGATCTCCTCCAGCTCCCGGGAGAGGTCCGAGCGCTGCTTCTCTGCTTTGGCGCGGGAGGCCCGCTCTGCCTCGGTCTCCTCCTCCAGCTCCTCGATGCGGGCCTGTGAGGGCAGGCCGTCCCACGGCACTCTCGACTTCCAGTGTCAGCACCCGGCTAGTGCCCCCCCCACCAGACAGACCAGCTCTCGGACTGCTCCCGGAACGATACCAAGGCTGCGAATTTCCTCTGACACGAGTTTTTCCTGCCTCAACACAGGCTTCACCCCTGCAGCGGCCACCCAGGATATAGTCCATTCCAACTGCATGTGGACTTGAAATACTTCAAGTATGTGCTTTGTCTACGATTACGGGAATCACTACTGTGTCAGCCTAGCAGAAAGGAGAGCCACGGTCCCGCCCGCTTTGCTCTAATGCCGTGCAGTAGATACCCCCCCACCCGCCGTACGTGACCACGTGTGAAAGAAGAGTCCCCAGTGCCTCCTACCTGTAGCTCTTTGATTTTCTTCTGAAACTGCAGGCCCAGAGTCTGCTCACCTTCTGCTTTGCTTTGCAGTTGACTGTACTCGAAATCCTTCCTGTGAAGGGAAATGCAGAGCGTGTGAAGAGCAGGCCCGCGGGGACCGGGGGTGTGGACGTGGCGGTTTCGGGCCCGCGCACTTCTTGAGCCTTTCGTCCAGCCGTTGCTTGTCGTCCTCCAGGTCCGACAGGGACTCGTGGGCGAGCTTCAGGTCTCCCTCGAGCTTCCTTTTGCTCCTTTCCAGGTCTACACGAAGCTTCTTTTCTTGTTCTAGGGCGCTTTCCAGCTGCAAAAGGCACCGTCTCCTTTTGAGAACAAATGCTCCGCGCCAGAGGATTCTCGGGGGCTCTTCCCACCCTGCAGCCCAGGCCCCCCGGTCAGCGCCCTTGACTCACATCGTCCACCTGCTGTTCCAGTTTACTCCTGATTTTGCTCAAAGAGTTGACCTTGTCCTCTTCAGCTTGGAGGTCATCCAGCGTCTGCTGGTGGGCCTCCTGGAGGGCCTTCTTCTCCCTGGTTAACTTTGCAATGGTTTCATCCAGACCAGCGAGTTCCTCAGTCAGGTTTTTAACCTAAGAAGAAGCCACGGGCGATTAAGAAGAAGAGGTCAAGTCGGGCTTGCATCGAGCACATGAAGCTGGAAGGGCCCACAAAGAGGGCCCCACCTTGTTCTCGGTGGCATGTTTCTCCTTCTCAACCTTGGCCAGTGTCAGCTCAAGGTCATCTATGTCTTTCTTCAGTTCCGAGCACTCGTCCTCCAGTCTCCTCTTCTTGGCGGTCAGCTCGGCATTGATCTCTTCCTCATCCTCAGCTCTCTCGGTCACCTCCTTGATCTTTGCCTCCAGCTGGAACTTGGCTTTGATCAGTTGATCACATCTTTCCTCTGCATCCAACAAGTTTTCACTTTCCTTAAAAGAAAAAATATATCATGATTTCCTTTAATGGTTAAAAGATATGATTTGTGACATATTCCAGTACTTTGTTATAGATGGAGTCCTTTATGAAGCATCTCAACTAAAAAGCAGAACTCCCACCAAAAATCGTTTTCTTAAATAATCAGACCTAGAAGGAAAGTTTTTAAAAAATTCCTAAACACCTACAGCTTGTACTTGGAGCTGCAGGTCATTCTTCTCTTGTACTAGAGTCACCAATTTTTCCTCCATTTCCTTCCTCTTTGCCTCTGACTTGGCGAGTTCTTCTTTAGTTTTCTGGAACTCTTCCTTCATGGTGGCCATCTCCTTCTCCGTCTCTGCGCTCTTGAGGAGGGGCTTGATCTTGAAGAAGAGTTTCATCCAGGGCCAGTGCTTGACGTTCATGAAGGCTCGGATGTTGTACTGGATGCAGAAGATGGACTCCCTACAAACAAAACATCAGGTTTTTTCTGAGAGAGACTCCCCACTTCTCCCGAAGAGCCCAGGTCTGAGCACAGACCCCGCTCGACCTCCTCTGCACCATCTTCTGGAATTCCACGCGCATGAGGAACCCTCTGCACACGGCCTGCGTCCGGGTGATGAGCTTGGCCAGGCGGTCATCCCGCATTTCCTCCAGGGTTCCCAGCAAGCCAGCCTTGAAGAACACCTGGAGGGGAGAAGGGTGACTCGAGTCGGTTTTCTGGAGAAGTCTAACGGGGACCACACGCCAACACCCGTCAGAGCTGACGCAGTACCTTGGTGTGTCCAAACTTGTACTGAGTGTGGTCAATGTCGATGGATGCCAGCAGCTTTTCACACGCCTTCTTGCTGTCGATGAACTGCCCCTCAGGGATGGCGCTGGCATTCAGCACTCGGTATCTGCCGTCGTGGACACAGAAACATCGTAGACTGTTAGCAAAGACATGAACTTTGGAAACCAGTTCAGGCCTCTCTTCCAAGAGGCAAGAAGGCCAAGGTCCAGAGAGGGAAGGAAGCTTGCTCTTGGTCACAGGCCAGATAGTGGCGCAGAATCTAGGCCTACTGACTCTTAGGCCAGGTGTTTTTCTGGCATGTTGTATGTCAGATAAGCTCCTGAGAAAATGTGGGAGAAAACTGTATACCTTGGCCGAGCGGTAGGTTAATCATTCTACATGGAGTCCATAGCTGTTCTTTTGAAACGGGTCTTTTCATACCCGTATTTCTCCCGCTCAAGTTCCAGCCTTTACACATCTTCTCAGGAAGCAAATAGAACATTTTTATTACACACCTTTGTTTAAAATCCCCATAGAGAATCCTGTTTGGGAACCCCTTCCTGCAGATGCGGATACCCTCCAGGACACCATTACAGCGCAGCTGGTGCAGGACGAGGCTGTGCTCCATGGCCCCTGAGAAGAGAAGCAACAAACGTCAGCTTCACACAGACCCTCCTAAAACCTGAGTGCCACCTTCAGAGCCAGCGGGTGTCTGACCTGGGGTTTTGGTTTCATTGGGAATTATGCAGCGCACAAAGTGAGGGTGGGTTGTTCTTAAATTTGACATCAGCTTGTTCAGGTTTTCCTAAAAGAAAAAGATTAAATTTGGTAGTGAGCCTACTGTAGGCTTTTACAAACACGGAGATATATTGTAACCAAAAAGTAAGATACGTATTTTAAATGTATCATAAATTCTAAGGATAAAGGTATCATTTAACTCTTTCTCTTAATAATCCTTTGGCTAGAAGTGTAGGCAAATAACTGATGTAAGAGACGTTTGCTTCACAGTGAACCACCAGAGACTAACCAAGCACAAAATGCCCTCTGAAGTCAACTCCAGAGAAGTATCCAGCTGCGCCGGGCGCCTGACATGCTCCTGCCTGCGTCCCTCAGGCGAGTCGGAAAGTTTGTCCCGAGGACTCGCCACCCAGGGCAGCCAGCACAGCCTGCTGATGCCGTTTAAAGCGACAGCTCAGCTCTGTTTTCCGTTTGTTAGACCTCGTCTGCGCATCTACCAGTCACCCTCCCGAAGTGACAGTACCCAGACGAAGACCACAGCACTATTCCTGAGTAAATCAAGTTTAGCATCTCTCCGTGGCTCATTTCGAGATGACTTAAACCAATCACAAGCAAATAAATTTGTATCTTTCTTACCCTGAAAAGGGCAGAGACGGTTTGGAAGGAAGAGCCCTTTTTCTTGGCAACTTTCTTCTTCCCACTGTCAGCTGAAAGAAAGAAAAGATGGCGTGTGCCCTTAGCAGACCTACAGAGCTGTTCTGGTCCCGTGGGCCGAGTGGAGTGAAAATGTGCGGGTCCAAGGCACACCCCGCGGAGTCTGTTACCGTCTGCCGTGGCGAAGGTGGCGTAGAGGTGTGCCAGGAGCCTGTTGGAGGACTTCTGGTACAGGCCGACCACCGTCTCGTTCAGGGGGTCCTTGTTCTTCTCCAGCCAGCCCGAGACGCTGTAGTCCACGGTGCCCGCGTAGTGGATCAGCGAGAAGTGGGCCTCGGCCCTGCCCTTGACCACCTTGGGCTTCTGGAAGTTGGCAGACTTGCCCAGGTGCTGGTCATACAGCTTGTTCTTGAAGGAGGTGTCTGTGGCCTTGGGGAACATGCACTCCTCTTCCAGGATGGAGAAGATGCCCATAGGCTGCGAGCAGGCCACAACACAAAGTTACAATTCTATATAGGCATTTTTCTTTGTCTACAGAGCGAAACAAGGTGCAGTGAATGATTTCGCTCTCACGAAACACAGTTTCCAAAGCCTGACACGGACCTTCTCGATGAGCTCAATGCAGGCGGCCAGGTCCATGCCGAAGTCGATGAACGTCCACTCGATGCCCTCCTTCTTGTACTCCTCCTGCTCCAGCACGAACATGTGGTGGTTGAAAAACTGTTGCAGTTTCTCGTTGGTGAAGTTGATGCACAGCTGCTCCAGGCTGTTGAACTGACACCAAAGCATAATGTTCGCGTGAAAAGTTAGACTTCTTTCAAAACCAGAGACCCATCAGCCTCCCTCCCCATGGTCTCGGGCTCTCGCCAGCTCATTTATGCTTTCACGTATGGGCTCATTCTTGGGCTCAGCTGAGATCACGTGTCCTTGGAGTCTTCTCTGATTTCCAGCTGGAAGATGCTTCTCCTGAGTCCGCGGTCTGGGCCTCTCCTGGGTGCTGGCCACTGTCTGCCTTACCTGTAGTTGCTCTTCTGTGTGCCTTACTTACTTCTGGTTGTACAAACTACAAACTACAAGCTCATCTTTTTGTCACCTGCAAGTCTTATACCCGGCAGACACCAAATGTGTGCTTTGATGAATGGCTATATGCTTCTAACCCAGAGCCAGTAGGATATTTATGTAAAATATCGCATGGTTGGCTTATCGTCAGCTTCTTCTCTGTTTCTGGCTCTCCCTATTGTCAGTAATTGCATTTGATTTTTTTTTTCTTTTATCCATTTGAGGATGTCTTGAAAATTCAACTTGACACAAGCCTTCCTCCCTCTTAAAATAATACAAACCCTTCCACGTTCTCTTCTTCCTGATCCACCCTCCGTCTCGTTTTCCTCCAAGATGTGATGTGGATGGCGTGTGGGCTGCCTTGACACCTTGCCTCTAGGATCACGGAAACCAGCCCCCAACACAGAGCCAAACGAGTATAAGACAAACCTCAAAGATCTCGAAGCCCGCGATGTCCAGGACGCCGATGAAGTGCTGTCTGGGCTGCTTGGTGTCCAGCTGCTGGTTGATGCGGGTGACCGTCCACAGGAACAGCTTCTCGTAGACGGATTTGGAGAGGGCGTTCACGGCATGGTGCACCTGTGCGGAGGGACCAGCCCGTGAGCCTGGGGGCAGCGGCCGCCGGGCGCCGCGTCCTTTCCCCACCCGCGGCAGCCACTTACCTGGTCCACAGTCTGGCCCTTGGTGACATACTCGTTCCCAACTTTCACTCTGGGGAAGCACAGAGCTTTCAGGAGGTCCGAAGAGTTCAGGCCCATCAGATAGGCTGTCTTGTCAGCCACTGGCAGGAAAAGAAGGCTGATTACAAGGGAAACCCCTGATGCTTGGCAAAGCGGAAGAACCACTCTGAAAGTCACCCGGATGTTTCCACGCTCGGCTCAGCCCGTCTTTGTGTGTGTTTACATTCCGTGTCTCTAAACTGCTTACCTATGGCCTCTGGGAGCTGAGTCACTCAGAGAATGTGATAGATTTTATGAAAAGGCGGCACTGGGTTCCAGAAAATCCGGGTCACTCCCTATGCTGTATCTGAAGCAAGACCATTCTAGTGATTCAGCAGACGGGGCAGTAACCGTGCCTGTAGGCATCTGAGCCCCGAAGAGGTTCACCTCTCTAGGCAGAAGAAGGAGTACGCGCTTTCAAAAGAGGCCCCGAGCGATCTCAGCTGGACGCCCCCTAGCCCCGGCGCACGGCCGACGCGGTCACGTGGTACCTTCGGTGCCGTCTGGCTCTGCCTGCTCTTCCCGCTGTTTCTGCTTGAACTTCATGTTCCCGTAGTGCATCACAGCGCCTGTCAGCTTGTAGAGTCCAGATTTCTCCTCTGGGGTGAAGCCCAGGATGTCGATGGCGCTCTGGCATCGGAGGAGAGCACGTCAGCTGGTTGACCCCAGTGATGGAGGAGGAGCCCCGCGCCCACCCCCTTCTCCCCTCCCCGCTTACATCCGTAGCCAGCAGCTCCTCGGCATCCTCAATGCTGGCCACCAGGATCTCACCCTGGCTGATGAACGGGTAGTCATAAGGGTTGGTTGTAATAAGCAGCAGCTCTGCAACGATGACCATTTAGAGGAGGTCACGTGGATGCAAAGAAAACATCCACTAGGGGCTTTCAGCTTCTGTGTCCTCAGCTGAGACTTGTGGCTGCTGGGGCCCAGGCTGAGTGCAGAGTTAGAAGTCTCTTAAACAGTCTCTCGATACTCAGGCTGTGGCTGAATATAAAGTCCAGGGAAGGCTCTGCAGCCCGCCCAGGCCATGTAGGGTAAGAACCACAGAGAGAATATTTAAATTCTCTTGCTTTGTGTGCAAAGGGCACAGATCCATGTCGGCTGGGAAAGGTTAATCGGGAAAACTGGCCGAGCGTGGGCCAGGACAGAGCCACGGGGAGGGAAGCACAGATCATTTGGTAGAATCATAGTCTTTTCCCAACCCTGTTGAAAAGCTGCAGCCTATTTCCGGGCTTGGGCCCAGAAGGCTGAGCAGACACAGCCAGGGCGCAAAGAAGGGCACGAGGCCCGTTAGGTGCGGGACAAAGGGCAGGGTGGATATCCACCAGCTGGCTGTTCCTCTGATTCTGCGTCGGCCTCCCAGCGTCTGCTGAAAGGTTGTTTCCGTGCCAGAACACGAGGGGGCGCGAGAGGACCACGAAATGCTTGGTCATTCGGCCAGTCTCTGTAAACCACAGCTGAGGGCAAGTGTGCCTCAGTCTTTTCCGTCCATTGGATTGTGTTTTTCAAATTGGCATGTCACTGTCAAAACAGCCGCATCCCATTTCTGAAACAAGCGTCCTCTGCTGGTTGCCGAGTGACCTGTGCATACACACAGCCCTCTCTGGTCCACTCACCCAAAAGCCGGAACGCCTCAGACCAACCCCGCCGGGGACGTGCTCACCTATGAGCTCGGGCTTCCTGTTGGAAAGAATCTGGTAGAAGATGTGGTAGCTCCTCTCAGCCTTCAGCTGGAAGGTTACTCTCGACTTTTCCAGCAGATCTAGGAACACAAACACAGGACTGCTTTCCAAACGGCTCCCCTGATGTCCCGAGACGTCATGTGATCCCAGGGATCTACTTACACGTTTCAATATCTGCAGAGGCCAGCTTGCCCGTGGTACCAAAATGGATTCGGATGAACTTGCCCTGTGAGGGAAGGGAGACCAGGTGTTGCTGCCCATCTCCTGGGGCATGTGAACGGGAACCTTACTCCCCGGTGGTTTGAAGTGGAGCATGTCCTCCTCTCCTCTCCTCTCCCCGGTTAGCCGTGTCTCCTTTCTCCACCCCTTGTTCCACACTGCCTCCAAATGCCACTCCCCCCCTCCCACCCCCAAGACGGTCAACAAAGTAAGAGAGATTCTGTTCAAGATGCAGATCACACCGTATCACTTCCCTCTTAAGGGATCCCTCAGGAGCTTCCTGAATGAAACCCAAACCCCTTCTCCTGGCCTACAGACTCTGAGGCTCCAGGTCCCCCCCCCCGCCACCCCTCCCCCCCTCCCCTCATGGTGCCTGCCTTGCTGCAGCCCCTCGGACCCTCTGAGGTCCCTTGACCCCGCCCGTCCCCTGTCCTCGTCCTGTGGACCTTGGGGTTCACAGGCCAGCACCCCCACCAAGAGGGCTTCCCCGCCAGCCCTGTCGAAAGGAGACCCGGCCCACAGCTACACTACCACACGCCCTCTTTACTGCACTGTCTACCAAGGAAGCCTTGTCCCAGACTGTCCTGCCGCTTTGTTTCCTTCTTTCGACATCCACCCCCAGGACGGCAGCCTCCTGGAAGCAAGGCCCTTGCCTACTGTGGGCCTCAGGGGAGCCCCCAGCTTGAGCCGGTGCAGACTCACAAAGCGGGACGAGTTGTCGTTCCTGACGGTCTTGGCGTTCCCGAAGGCCTCCAGCAGCGGGTTGGCGCTGATGATCTGGTCTTCCAGAGTCCCCTGGAGCAGGGAGTCGGGGCAGGAGGAGCCGCACACGACAGTGAGCTCCGCGGCCCCTGCTGCCTTTGCTCCTGCAGCCCCGGGTGGCCAGAGCCTCCCTGCCCTGCTTTCCAACCTGGGGCCCAGCCAAACCACCAGCACGCCTCACTCTTGCCATTCTGTTAGGTTTGGCTCAAGCTGGGTGTCTTGACCTGAACCTCCTAACTTAACCCTTCAGCTCCCTGATTCTCCAGGTAGTTAGGTCACCGCTGTTCATTTCACACTGTTATTATATATTCGTTTTGAAAGGCAAGTAGACACTACGGTTCTCTCCAGTTGGTATGCGTGGTTCTGGTGTATGTGAGCTGCTCCCAAACTGACTTTTCTTAGCGGAGCCTTAGAGGCCTGCTTTCCAGGCAGTCACAGGATCTGGTCCTGTGACATCAACCACACGCTGGGTCGTCTAGGAGAACTGGCTGTCCCGCGAGACTTTAAATCCTGGCCTGCTGTCCCTTCCTTGTGGAGGTGGGGTGCCGCCTCCCCCTGCCCCCTCGCTCTGAAGTTAAGACAGAGGTTGGCAGTGGAAGCAGGGCGAGCCTTTCTCTTCTCCATACCTTCATTTTGGAGTCCTTCTTCTTGGCGAGGTCTCCAGTCGCTGCAATTGTTGCAAAGTACTGGATGACCCTTTTGGTGTTCACGGTCTTTCCTGCCCCGGATTCTCCGCTGTTCAGAGCGGTCGAAAGAGAGACAGAGAAACAAGTCCCGTGAGTGTAAATTGGCCCCCTAAGATGTCACCTGAGCCACAGCAGACACACACCTCCCAACCAATGTGAGACCACTCGCAGAGGCAGGGGCCCTGGGGGAGAACGGCACGGCTGCGCGGGCTGGATGGGGAGCCCCAGCTTCCTGAGGCCTCACAGGCCTTCCTGCCCACCTCTCCCCGGCGCCCAGCCCCACATCTTTGCCTCACAGACTTTGTTCTCGGTACTTTCTCCTTAACAAAACAGAGCAAGTGGCATCTTCCCCTTCTGCAGTGGGGACAAAGGGCCACAGCTATGAAAACGCTCTACACCTTGGATACTTACGTGATCAGAATAGACTGGTTCTCACGATCTGCCAAAGGGGAAAATGAAATGGAGTTGATGGCAATACAAAAAGAGCTTCCTCAACCTAAATGTCCACTGACAGAGGAACGGGTAAAGAAGGTGTGGTGCACACACACACGCACACACACACACACACAGGAATACTACTCAGCCATAAAAAAGAATGAAATATTACCATTTGCGGCAACATGGATGGACCTAGAGATTATCCTACTAAGTGAAAAGTCAGAGAAAGACAAATGCCATATGATATCACCTATGTGTGATTATGTGATACAAATGAACTTAAGTGCAAAACAGAAACAGACTCACGTAGGTAGAAAACAAACCTATGGTTACCAAAGGGGAAAGGGGGTGGGGGAGGGATAAATTAGGAGGGTGGGATTAGCAGATGCAAACGACTGTATATAAAATAAACAACAAGGTCCTACTGTAGAGCACAGGGAGCTCTATTCAGTACCCTTCAATAAACCATAGTGGAAAAGAATCTGAAAAATATCTATAACTGAATCACTTTGCTGTACACCTGAAACTAACACAACACTGTAAATCAACTATAGTCCAACAAAAAAATTTTTAATAAAAATAAAAAGCGCTTCCCAGTTTTCCGCCATGTCTCCAGCAGTCAGAGTTCACTGCACAGCTCCCTTTCCTGCTAATACCCTGTTTAGTCCTAGGTGGGAGCTTGAAGAGACCCCTCTTGGAGAATGAGGCTCGGAGAGGTTGTAAGCCCCCCGCTTACAGCCAGCCACGGGCCTCTCACTGTATTAGGCTGAACCTTATGAAATTGTCAGTCTTTGTTTTGGGCCCACAGAAATGTCAGTTTCGTATGAGGTAACCCGTGCTTGCAACTAAATCCAAACTTCTCACCAGGGCCTGCAAGGCCCTAAAACATGTGGCCTCTTTCATCTTTTTAAAGCACCTCTACCCTCCTGTCCTTTGTGTGGAGGCTGCACACTGGTCGGGGCGGGTGCAGGATCGCACTGCAGCTTCCCTGAGCCCTCCACCCGCCTCCAGGCTTCCTCCTTGGAAACCTACCTGTGAGCATGAACTGGTAGGCGTTGTCAGAGATGGAGAAGATGTGGGGCGGGGCCTCCTGGCGCTTTTTGCCCCGGTAGCCCTCCACCACCTCGGGGTTGTACACCGGCAGCCACTTGTAGGGGTTGACGGTGACACAGAAGAGGCCCGAGTAGGTCTGGGGGAGCGTAAAAAATATATATGTATGTGTACATGGGTGTGTGCCTGTAAAACCCTCTGCCTTTTTGTTATTTCACCTTTCTTTACAAGAAACTTGGAAAGGAGGCAAGATACGACTTCTCTTTATAGACGAGGCAGCTGAGACTCAAGGGGGTTGTAACCGACCTCCCGCCGCTGGTGGGTGCCGGCGCCAGGACCCCAGCCCCGGACCCACCTCGCCTGCCCCCCAGCTTCCAGCTGCTCTCCTCCCGCCCCGTCCATCTCTCACCTTCTCATCTTGCATCACCCGCGTCGCCCTTTCTCCTCTTCACTCCCCCGCTTTTGCTGAGCAGCTCAGTCAGCACCGGTCCTTCTAGAGCCCATCCCCCCACAAGCAGCTCAGCCCCACCCCACCCCACCCCGTCAGAGGCCCCGGACACCCAGCAAACGCGGGCACTGACGTAGATCATCCAGGAGGTGTAGCGGTCCTTGAGGTTGTACAGCACGGCCGGTTCATTCAGGTGCGTCAGCATGGCCATGTCCTCGATCCGGTCGAACTTGGGGGGGTTCATCGCGTACACGTCCTCTGGCTTCACCACCAGGGTCTGAAAGGGAAGGGGTACAGTGCACACCTGGGCTTCTCTGTGCGTTTTGCCCCTGCAGCTGTCTGTCTCCCACGCCCAGATCAGAAGCAGCAGGCGCTGGAGAAAACGCCCGTTTGACCCGGAGGGAGGCGGGGCCGGGGGCGGCTTGCAGTGGTGGGGACGGAATGGGATTTGTTTCTGTTACTTGGGCGCCCGAGGTGAGGGAAGGACGACGGAAATGAGAAGAGGGTCCCTGTGGGTGGGTGCGGGGATGAGGCAGGCGCGGTGCCAGCGGGAACCTCTCAGCTCCGCGATGCCGGCGGGGCCGAAACCCAGCTCCAGCAGCTCATGCGTTTCTGCCGTCTACTCGGAACACGGCAGGTCCACTGGTGTTCCTGAGGCAGGCACTGCAGAGGCGGCCCGTGGCCTTGGGTCACCAGGCCGGTGCCCAGAGTTAGCCGGCATTCTGAGCTCTCCGAAAGCAGCTGCCAAGCCCCCACCCCGCATCTTGCCCGTTCACCCCCTCTGGCCCGTGCCTGTCAAAGAGGACCAGCCCCGCTCCCTTTCTGGCGCTGGAGTGCTACCAGCCAGGAGAAGGAGCCACGAGGCAGAGCAGCGGTTCCGGGCGCTGGCAGGCACCTTTGTGCTCCCCTCGAGAGGAGAGGCCCCCTGCCCCTGTGCCCGATGGGGCTGGAGGACCCTGCCATGGTGGGCGTGGAGCTCAGCTTGCTCTCCCCTGCTCTGCCCTCACCTCCTTCCTGTCTGAGACCTCCTTTGAAGATGGTCATTCTCCCCATCCCGCCTCCGGCCAAGGCGGTGGGAAACCTGTCTTTAAGTAGAGATTCACTTAAGCCGTCCGTGCCATCAGCCCTCCCTGTGAGGGTCTAGACGTCTTAGATTGTCATTCATCAGGTCTACCTTCCGTGTTTTCCTGTGGCTTCATAAGCCCGTTCTTAACTCCATCATGTGAAATGTACTGAGAGCTGCCCTCTGGAGCTTCAGTGCTTGCAAGCATCACAGGACAATTTCAGTGCCTTTTTCCTTCACATCCAACCCAATGACACTATTTCCTTTACACTTCTCTTCTGGATCCCCACCCCCTGCCTTTTTTTTTTTTTTTTTTTTTAACTTTTCTTAGAACATTTCCAGATTCTTCTGGTCTAGATTCCAGAGAGTAGTGAAGTCCAGAATTCCTCCCAGCACGCCCACAGTACCTGGGCCAGAATGTAGTGGGCTACACTTCTCATTGCCTTCATGATAGGGGAAGGCTGCTACGTCACATGGAGCTTGTGGTCCACTAGGATCCTTTACTCGCCTTCCTTACTCCCTTAGTTAGATGGCTATTGCGAGAAGAATTAGGGGGAACCCAGGCTACCAAAGGAGAGTGTTCTGACAGAGGTCCTCCTACTGTTGGACTCCCACCTCCACACCCCTGGGATGCACAGGGCTGGTTCCCTCTGACCCAGAGTGACACGGACATTAACAAAAGCACCCGAACATGGATTGTTTTGGCCACAACCGGGTGGTTCTCCCGCCGTGCAACCTGAGGCCAGCATTCACTCTGCTCCCTCCGAGGACACCTGGGCGCTAAGGTGGTGACGCCAGCTGAGGCATTCCGGTGCCAGGGCCACGTCTGGAGATGCCCGGGTATGGGCCGGGCGCACAGACTGGGCAGCCGCGGGGAGCAGACAGAGGCCTGGCCGGCCTGCAGAGGGTGTGGACGGAGCTTACTTACCCTGTTGTCTTCGGTTTCCACCGTGACCTTCCCGTCCTGGCTACTCTTAATTTTCCCCTTGGCGTACTCTTCCTTCGAGTCGACCACAAAGCAGTAGGTCTTGGCATCAAAAGGCTGGTTCTGAGCCTCGATCCTCTCCTTTTCTGACTTCCGGAGGAAGGGAGCGGCTGTGCCGAACACTTCCATTTCGGTGTCGCTGCTCATGGTGTCGGCTGGAAGGCGAACCCACCAGGTGAGCCCTGCTGCCCCCAGGCTCCAGCCCTGCCCCCGAGGGAGCCCTTCAAGGCAGAGCCCCAGGAGCAAGGCTGCCCTCCATCGACCCCCAGGAAAGTCAAATGCACACATATTTATTGAGCAGCTACTCTGTGCAAAGGGCACGGAGCGTATACAACCCAAGCTCCCCCATTAGCCGGGGCTCGGATGGGTGAAGGGACCCTAGAGGCGGGTGCAGTTCTCGGGACTCGCTTTCCTCTTCTGCAAAAACCCAGGTGTTGCTGAGGGAAGATTTAAAAATAAACACCATCAGAAATAAACGCCATGCTTCAAAGAGAGTGCGCTAAAATGGCAAATAGCTGAGGAATCTGGGGACCTTTTTGGCCCAAGGTGGCCACCTCCTCACAGGAGGAAACCGGCTTTTGCTTCCTTCGGTTCTGTTTTGAGAACAGAAGCAGCATGTGACATCAGCCTCTACTCAGAGCCTCTCCCCAGGTGCTGCCTCCTCTCCGCTCTGCTCTAGCCTAACCTGTCCTGGTCTAAGCTCTACAGGGCTCTCACCCTCCAGGCCATCGGAGGTGGGAGGAACTGGTACCCTGGAGACTTCGGAGGCAAGGGACCCGACCGGCTTCCTCACCTGAGGGTCACACCCACGGGAGGACAGCGGACAACAGCAGTCGTGGGAAATCAGACCTGCAATAAATACGCAGAAAGCAAGCTCAGGACACGGGAGTGTCTGGGTCGGTTCTGAATCGGGTCCCGATGAACTAACCAAATAAGGATAAAGGACTAATAACTTAGAAAGAGCCTCACCCCAGAGACAAGCCGGAGGAGCAGATGGGACGTGACCCACAGGTGAGCCACGAAGGTAGGAAAAGCCCCCAACCGCCCCAAACCTGGCTCCTAGCAGCCCAGCACGGCACCCTCCTCAGTCTGCAGTGCCTGCCGTTCAGACATGGGCAGGAAGGACAGAATCCCTGTTAAAAAGGCCAGTGGTTCCAAGCCAGGATCAGGCCCCCTGTCTTCTGTGAACAGGGAGCAATCTCACATTGGCCGACGGACACCCGCCAGGCACGCAGCACAGGTGGGGAAGGTGAGGGCAGGCTAGGTGGCGACCCCACTGGCCTCTGCACAGATCAGAGAGGCGAAGGGCCGGCCGTGGCGACAGGCCGTGGCCCACGGAGCATCAAGGGGAGAGCGGGCCGGAGGACGTGGGTGCTGCAGGCAGCGGGGTGGGCCTTTGGGCGTGAGGCCCAGCTCCGCCTCTAACTAACCTTACCGAAGCCAGGCAGGCCCGCACCAGGTGGCGTCCTCCAAGCCGCACTCGGAAAAGGGCCAGCGAGGGGCGCTGCGACTCTCCTCCACCCACAGAGCAGCTACAGAGGGGCTGCTGCCCGCGGGCTTTTATACCCCCCGCTGACGCCCCCGCTCATTCCTTCTCTATATTTGGAAAGAGAATGACCGACACCACAAGCTGAGGACCAGCTCCTTCCTCACTTTTTTTTGGTCGTTGCCAAGGGAGAGGTATATATAGAAATGAGCAGGAGCCATAACCATTTTCCCACTGGGGAAAGCTGGAAGTTTGAGATGCCTTCCTTTGAACTTGAGGCCGGGGTGTCTGCACTCAGTGTGATGGGACAGCCTCGCTGGGCCTCCTGCCTAACTCCACCGTGCAGGCGCCACGGGCTCAGACAGTGTGCAGCCCTGGGCAGCAGGTACTTGGAAATCTTGTCCTGCGGGAAAAGGGAGGATTGTAAAACTCGTGCCAGAAACAACAACAACAGCAACAACGATCCTCTTCCTCCTCCTCCTCCTTTCACTGTGTAACTTTCTATCTCATCAGTATCATTATTAACTTAATCCTTTCTTAAGTGCCAGTAAGATGGACACGTAAATTAACGATGGGGGAGCTACCCGGCCAGACAGTATCCACAGCAACAGCTGCTTTAAGGACCTGTTGTTATTGAGATATATTACCAATTAGGAAAGACCAGCTGCTGGCCTGGGTCTGGGGTAGGGGGATGGCATGGCCTGCAGAGAAACGGGGGGTGATGGGGGGGCTTGTCTAACAAGTGTGGTTGTTTCTAAGTCAGGGTTGGAAAAATGAAGCTTCCGGAGAAGAATGAAGCTTCTTCTCCTGCTTTATGTCTGTTTTTCCCCTATTTTTCCTGACAGATCTTTGGGAGGGTGGCCAGTGGGCATCCTCATTAATTGGTCATTAATTTAAAAGAGTGTCAGCAGTTCCCACTGGAGAATAAGAGCTGCCCCTCCCAACGCACCCACACCAGGCGTGGATACGGAGGCCACTCGAAGAGGTGTGGGTCGGACAGGGGGAGCAGGGCTGTGGCCCCCAAGGTGCAGGGACATTAATTAAGCACCCACTGTATGCTGGCCCCACTGCAGAGCACTTCAAGAAGGTACACAAGGAACGGAAGATGCAGCCTTTACCCTTAATGGTTTCTAGGATAAACGGTGACTCAACCGGTTTTGACATTTAGGGGATTTGAGACCAAAGCTCACATTTATGAAGTACCTGCTCCGCGAAGCCAGGCAGGCGAGTGGCCACCAGCGGGGGAGTCAGGAGGTACGGAAGCCGCTCGCTTGCCGCTGCGGGCTTGTGGCCTGTCACACGCCCCCACGCCGCCTCCTTGCTCCAGCTGGGACTGAAACCCCCATCCCTAGAGCCCCTCCTCATCCGAGGAGAGAGCCCGAGCCTCCTAAAGGCTGCATCCGTGTTCTGAAGGGGAGCGGCCTGTCCTGCCTGCCCAGTGACATCAGTCCAAGTCTCTGTGCCATTGGCCAGGCATCCCCTTGGAGGCCTGGTCAGGACAGGTATACGTCACCTGTGGGAGCAGAGGTGTTAGCAAGCCCCATGGGGCTGAGGGACAGTGCGAGGGGCCCTGACCACACCTTGGGCAGTGACGTAGCAGGGTGGCCACGGGACAGGGAGAGGTGCTGGCAGTTCCTTCTTAAACACCTAGAGTTAAGGCCGGGAGGGGCTTTGTGGGCAACGGAAAAAGGGTCAGTTTGCTCTTTACCTTTTGTCGTCACCAGTTTACCGGTCTCTCTGTATAACCATATCCATACCCACCTCCAGGAAGCCGAAAGGATGTTTTCCATGCAGGTCTTCTCTGAGTTCCTTGTAAAACAGCCCCAGGTCACATTACTGAGCCCAGCCCCAGCTCTGAAATGCCAACGGCCTTCCACCCCAGCTTTTCCAAATCACACAGCCTGTCGTCCTTCTTCCTCCTGCGGGTATAGAGTGTTCAGCTGGGGGATCTGAGGTCGTTTGCTGGTCAGCCTGCTTTTGCATAGGAGGAGCTGGAAGGCAGGAGGGGTAGGAAGCTTGCCCAAGGCCAGAGAAGGAGGGTCAGAGTTAGGCAGGGAGCTCCACTCTCCAGAAGAAACTCTGAGGGTAGAAATGACAACAATAACTGCCACAGAGAAAAGTTTTAAAACTAGATACCATGAATCAAAAAGTACGGCCGTCTGGAAAATTATCTGTAGGAGGGAAGAACGGCACGTACAGCAGCAGCTGCGGGTTGTGGAGCTTTGGAGATGCACGGGCCTGGGTGGGCCCTCTCACTTACTGTGTGACGGCAGGCATTGTGCCTAACTCCTCTGAGCCTCTGTTTTCTCATCTGTAAAATGGGGATGATACAGCTGCCTCACAGACTAGTTACGTACATTTGATAGGATATTAAAATGTCAGGCATGCCCTGCCCAGTGCTGTGTTTATAGCACATTGTAGATTTGAAGTTTTCTTCCCTGTCTGAAGGTTTCCATGTGTTACCTACAGTACGATTAGATCATATTGGATATTTGTTTTATCGATATGAGAAGGGAGAAGGGACATATATGTGTATGTGTGTGTGTGTGTGTGTGTGTGTGTGTGTGTGTGTGTGTGTGTGTGTTTAAAAGATTTCCATCCAAAGAGAGAGAAATCTTAAAAGAAGATGACCTCTTGGTGCTTAAATAGGCAGCTTTCAGGGCTAACTGGACCCTCGGCTGTTGTGGAATTCCTCCTCTGATCAGCAGGGGTACAGATAACTTACTAGTGTATTATTAGCCGGCTTTATGGGGACAGGAGGAGCCCTTGTTCTTTCAGCCATCACCCAGCAAGAACTAATCCCCACAGGCTGGACAGAGAGCTGCGATTATTCCTGGATGCGCTGGAAGAAAATGTATTGTGTCTCAAGAATGCAGGCAGCTCCGGAGGTGCTATTTGGAGAGCGGCTGAGTGCCCTCGTCAGAGCCGGCAGCTTCCTCCTGAGCTATTTTCCTCTACTTCTGTTTGGTGTCTGATCCACATGTGGACATGGAGCCCCTCCGGACAGCGCTCTGTCAGAGCATGACGTCAGCCTCAGGCGCAGATGCCTCCGGGGTCAAGTGCCTTCTCCATGTTCCCGCTTGAGGGGGATTTGGTGTCAGTGGAAGCAGGGAACTTGGTTATTCTGAGCTAAGACCATTCCCTGCCAGTGAGGTGAAGGGTGGAGGTCCTGAACCGGTGTCCAGAGCCCCAGGTAATAAAGCCGAGAGGGCCCATAACTCTCCTTTAATTCAATTCAACAAACACCTACTTTCCCCACCTTTCTCTTACGAACAAGGTCAAACCTATAGGTAAGCACAAAGCACAGTCCTGCACATCCAGGGTTAAAACGTAGTTGGATTTGATGCCACAGCCATGCTACCAAGCACCTCACTAATTATATGAGAGGACTTTGGGAATGGATGCTTCCAGAATTATGACATGAGCCAGAAGTTTGTGAAGTCGATCAGAGCAAACGTTTTAAAAAGGTCAAACCTCAATCTGTGAAAGGGACAGCTGGTGCTAAAAGGTGACCAGGAAAAGGGAGGATTCCACACAGAGAGTCAGAGGAGAAAACCAAAGATGAGAGTGAGAGAAGGTTTGAGAGACAGTTGCTGGCAAAGAAGAGACGAGTCCCATACCTGGGATGGGGCAGCTGCGGCTGCTGTCCGAAGGCTGCAGATGATCCAGATTGATGGGCCCGTGTGGTTGGGAGCTTGGAGCAACATGACTGAAGCAGAGAAGAATGCTTTGAGAGGGACAGGAGAAGACGGGCGTTCCAAGGAAAGGAGTTTATAAACAGCGGCATGATCCAGGGCTTTGCCCAGGGTACTTGAGGACAGGAACGAAGAATAACGCATGCCTCTGAACAGTGCCACGGAGAAGGAGGCAAGCAAACAAGTCCACCAGGTGCATGTGGATGTGGAAGGTAAGGATCAAAGATCACCAGGAGGTCACCACTGGGAGGAAGTAGAGAACAAATATCTCCGTAATAATAGAGAACTTGGGGCTTCCCTGGTGGCGCAGTGGTTGAGAGTCTGCCTGCCGATGCAGGGGACGCGGGTTCGTGCCCCGGTCCGGGAGGATCCCACGTGCCGCGGAGCGGCTGGGCCCGTGAGCCGTGGCTGCTGCGCCTGTGCGTCCGGAGCCTGTGCTCTGCAACGGGAGAGGCCACGGCAGTGAGAGGCCCGCGTACCGCAAAAAAAAATAAATAAATAAATAATAATAATAATAGAGAACTTGGAAGAAAGGTGGCCAATTTGAGGTGTGGTAGTTGATTAATATTTAAGCCATAACCTTTAAATTGAAGAATAATACTGAATTTTCATTTAAAGTCGTGCTTTTCGAGAGAAATGACCCAAATAAACAAAATAAGAAAGAGAAGTATCGACCAATATGGCAAAAATACAAAAAAAAAAAAAAAAAAAAGTAAGAGAATACAATGAACAATTATATGCCAACAAATTGGACAACCTAGAAATGGGTAAGTTTCTAGAAACATACAAACTGCCAAAACTGAATCAAGAAGAGGGCTTCCCTGGTGGCGCAGTGGTTAAGAATCTGCCTGCCAATGCAGGGGACACGGGTTGGAACCCTGGTCTGGGAAGATCCCACATGCCACAGAGCAACTGGGCCTGTGAGCCACAACTACTGAGCGTGCGTGTCTGGAGCCTGTGCTCCGCCAGAAGAGAGGCCATGACAGTGAGAGGCCCACACATCACAATGAAGAGTGGCCCCCGCTCGCCACAACTAGAGAAGGCCCTCGCACAGAAACGAAGACCCAACACAGCCAAAAATATAAATTAATTAATTAAAAACGAAAACAAAACTGAATCAAGAAGAAATTGAACAGGCCAACCACCAGAAGTGAAATAGAATCTGTAATTTAAAAAAACTCCCTGCAAACAAAAGTCTAGGACTGTACGGTTTTACTGGGGAATTCTACCAAACATACAAGGAAGAACTTATATCGATCCTTCTCAAACTCTTCCAGAAGATTGAAGAGGAGGGAACACACTCCCAAAGTCATTTTATGAAGCCGCCATCACCCTGATACAAAACCAGACAAAGACACTACCAAAAAAGAAAATTACAGGACAACTCTTTGATGAAAATAGATGCAAAAATCCTCAACAAAATATTAGCAAACTGAATCCAACAACACATAAAAGTGATCACGCACCATGATAAAGTTGGATTCATCCTAGTGTCGCAAGGATGGCTCAACAATATACACAAATCAATGTGATACACCATGTCAACCAAAAAAAAAAAAAAAAGACAAAAGCCACATGATCATCTCAATAGATGCAGAAAAAGCATTTGATAAAATTCAACATCATTCATGATAAAAACTCTCACCAAAGTGGTTATAGAGGGAACAAATCTCAACATAATACAAACTATTTATGACAAACCCACAGCCAACATAATACTCATTATAATACTCATAATACTCATATAAAGCTGAAAGCCTTCCTGCTAAAATCTGGAACAAGGGCTTCCCTGGTGGGGCAGTGGTTGAGAGTCCGCCTGCCGATGCAGGGGACGTGGGTTCGTGCCCCGGTCCGGGAGGATCCCACATGCCGCGGAGCGGCTGGGCCCGTGAGCCATGGCCGCTGAGCCTGCGCGTCCGGAGCCTGTGCTCCGCAACGGGAGAGGCCACAGTGGTGAGAGGCCCGCGTACCACAAAAAAAAAATAAAATCTGGAACAAGACAAGGATGCCCACTCTGACCATTTCTATTAAACATAGTATTGGAAGTCCTAGCTACAGCAATTAGACAACAAAAATAAATTAAAGGTATCCAAATTGGAAGGGAAGAGGTAAAACATGGAGATGACATGGTAACTACATAGAAAACCCTAAAGACTCCACACAAAACTATTAGAACTGATAAACGAATCAGCAAGGTAGCAGAATACAAGATTAACATACAGAAATCTGTTGCATTTCTTTACACTAACAATGAAATATCAGAAAGAGAATGTGAAAAAAAATCCCTTTTAAAATTTCATCCAAAAAAAAAAAATACCTGGGAATAAACCTGACCAAGGAGGTGAAAGACTTATACGCTGAGAACTATAAAACATTAATAAAGGAAACTGAAGATGATTCAAAGAAATGGAAAGCTATCCCATGCTCTTGGATCAGAAGAATTAATATTGTTAAAATGGCCATACTACCCAAAGCAATCTATGGATTTATTGTGATCCCTATCAAATTACCCATGACATTTTTCACAGAACTAGAACAAATAATCCTAATTTATATGGAACCACAAAAGATCCAGAATTGCCAAGGAAATCCTGAGGAAAAAAAAAAACCACCAAAGCTGGAGGCATAACCCTCCCAGACTTCAGACAATACTACAAAGCTACAGTAATCAAAAGTGTCATATTGGCAAAAAAACAGACATTTGGATCAATAGAACAGAACAGAGAGCCCAGAAATAAACCCACATACCTAGAGTTAATTAATCTTCAACAAAGGATGCAAGAATATGTAATGGAGAAAAGACAGTCTCTTCAGCAAGTGTTGCTGGGAAAGCTGGACAGTCACATATAAATCAATGAAGTTAGAACACTGCTTCACACCATATACAAAAATAAACTCAGAATGGCTTAAAGACTTAAATATATGACATGACACCATAAAATTCCTAGAAGAGAACATAGGCAAAACATTCTGACATAAACTGTAGCAATGCTTTCTTAGGTCAGTCTCCCAAGGCAAAAGAAAGAAAAGCAAAGATAAACAAATGGGACCTAATCAAACTTATAAGCTTTTGCACAGCAAAGGAAACCATAAACAAAAATACAACCTACAGAATGGGAGAAAATATTTGCAAACAATGCAACTGACAAGAGCTTAATTTCCAAAATATACAAACAGCTCATACAGCTCAATATCAAGAAAACAAACAACTGGGGACTTCCTTGGAGAGCAGTGGTTTAAAATATGCCTGCCAATGCAGGGGACACAGGTTCGAGCCCTGGTCCGGGAAGATCCCACATGCCGCGGAGCAACTAAGCCCATGCGCCACAACTACTGAGACTGTGCTCTAGAGCCCATGAGCCACAACTATTGAGCCCGTGTGCCACAACTACTGAAGCCACGTGCCTAGAGCCCATACTCCTCGATGAGAGAAGCCACCGCAATGAGAAGCCTGTGCACCACAATGAAGAGCAGCCTCCACTCGCTGCAACTCGAGAAAGCCTGCATGCAGCAACGAAGACCCAATGCACCCAAAAATAAAAAAACCCAAACAACCCACCCAATCAAAAAACAGGCAGAAAAGCTAAATAGACATTTCTCCAAAGAAGACATGAAAATGGCCAACAGGCACATGAAAAGATGCTCAGCATCACTAATTATTAGAGAAATGCAAATCAGAACTACAGTAAGGTATCAGCTTGCACCAGTCAGAACCGCCATCATCAAAAAGTCTTCAAATAACGAATGCTGGAGAGGGTGTGGAGAAAAGGGAACCCTCTTACACTGTTGGTAGGGATGTAAATTGGTGCAGCCACTATGGAGAACAGTATGGAGGTTCCTTAAAAAACTAAAAATAGAACTACCACATGACCCAGCAATCCCACTTCTGGACATATATCCAGAAAAGACAAAAACTCTAGTTCAAAAAGATATGCTCCCCAAGGTTCACAGCAGCACTATTGACAATGGCCAAGACATGGAAGCAACCTAAATGTCCAAAGACAGATGAATGGATAAAGAAGATGTGGTATATATATGCACAATGGACCATTAGCCATAAAAAAGAATGAAATAATGCAATTTGCATCAAAATGGATGGACCTAGAGATTATCATACTAAGTGAAGTAAGTCAGATAAAGACAAATATCATATATCACTTATGTGTGGAATCTAAAAAAAAATGATAATACCAATGAACTTATTGACAAAACAAAAAGACTCACATACATAGAAAACAAACCTATGATTATCAAAGGGGAAAGGGTGGGGAGGGATAAATTAGGCGTTTGGGATGAACAGATACACAACACTCCATATAAAACAGATAAACAACAAGGTCCTACTGTAGAGCACAGGGAACTATATTCAATATCTTGTAATAAACTATAATGGAAAAGAATCTGAAAAAGTATATATATGTGTGTGTGTATATCTGAATCACTTTGCTATACATCTGAAACTAACACAATAAATCAACCATACCTCAATAAAAAAATAAAGTTGTGCTTTTCAAATTTGGCTATACCTTAGAATCACCCGAGGAGCTGTTTAAAAAATTTGCATAACCAACTGAAAGATATGACCTCCTATGGAAGAAAAGACTCCATTAGCAACAAATAAGATAAAATACTAAAGAACAAGCTTAAGATATGTGCAAAACCTTAAAATAATACTGAAAGACAAAAACATAGGTTTTCCTTGCTATTGGATAGGATGATTTAACATCATAAAGATGCCAATTATACCCAGATTAATATATGAATTTAATGTAATCTCAATAAAAATATCAACTTTTTTTTTTTCTGGAACTAAATAGTTAATTCTAAATTTCATTCATGCACAATAAAGAAAACCCAGAAAAAAGGAAAGTTACAGGCAGGACATCCTACCAGATATTAAAACATACACAATAAAGTCTACATAATGCAGAATGTTGTACTTATGCATGAAGAGACTCACCAAAGAAACATACTAGAAAGGCCAGGAAAAGGCCCAAATACATATGGAAATTTGATTCAAAATGAAGGGGGCATCTCAAGTCATCAGGGCAAAGAGAGACTCTAGTAAGTGGTAGAGTGACAACTGGATGGCCATTTGGAAGAAGATAAATTTGGATCCATGCCTCACACCACACACACACCACACTTAAATAACAAATGTATCAGGCCCAAATGTAAAGAAATGAAACAAGTACTAAAAGAAAACATGGGTGAATTCCTTTCCAATCTGGGAGTGGGAGAGGCCAACTATGACTCAAAATTCAGAACTGTAAAAAAATAAAGACATCACAGCAATTGAAAAGAACTTCATGGCAAAAAAAAAAAAAAAAGAGCAAAAGACAAAATGGCAAATTGGGAGACAATATCTGTAATTTGCCTCCCAAAGGGCCAATGTCTTTAATATATAAATAATTCTTAAACATTGAGAAGGATAAAAAAAAAATACCCTCAGATGGAAACAAGTGGCAAATAAACAAGCAGAAAACTCACACAAAAAGATACACAGGTGGTCTTTAAACATGTGAAAAAATGCTCATCATTATTTTAAGAGAAATGCATATTGAAACCACACTTTCTCACTAATTAGAATAGAACAAATCCAAATGCTGGGCAAAACATTCTGTTGGCAAGCTGTGATGAAATACACACTCTCATACTTTTCTGGTGGGTGAAAAATTGCATAGCAACTGCTATGGAGGGGAATTTAGACAAAAACTAACGAACTATGCAATTTCCCTTTGACCCAGCAAAACCACTTCTAGGAGTCAACCCCTAAGATGTAAGTCCACAAATACTAAAACGCTGTAAGTGCCAGGTTATTTATAGTGGCACTGTCATAATAGCAAAAGATTGAAAGTAGCCCAAGTATTGAGCAGTAGAAAACTTATTGAATACATGATGCTCTACCCCCATGACAGAATATGTGGCTAGGTGGTGAGCCTGCCATGAAAAAGAATTAGAATGATCTCTAAAAGCTGAGACGTAGTCATTTCTAGGATATATTGTTTGTGAAAAAAGAAAGGCCCAGAACAGTGTATACAGGATGCTAACTTCCGTGTAAGAAAGAAGATATAAGAATATCTATACGTATTTGCTCATTTTTGAAAAAAGAAACATAAGAAAGGTAAACCAGAAACTAAGCAAATGGTTCCCCATAGAGAGTGAATGCCTTCTTACATAGTTTTGACTTCTGAACCATGTAAATGGCTTATTCAGAAATAAATTTTAAGAAAAGGGAAGGAAAAAAGCCATTCCTAAAATTAAATTTAAAAAAGCACAAATAAACCTAATGCACATCAAATTAATAATATAACGACACTTAGAAACGAGTTAATTCTTGTGAATTTTGAAAAGTAGCCTGTATGTTCTTCATGAGATGTATTCAAAGCGGAGAGAGAAATACAAAGAAATTGGGAACCTTTCCCAGTAGGTTAATTATTAGTTGTAATCTGGATTAAAATGTGAAACAACTTACATATTTTTAGGTAGTGTAAATAAATAAATATATTCATCTTACAAGAACCAAAATTTTCACTCTAAGAGAAAAAAAAAGACACAAGTATAAAATAAAAGAAGGCTAGAAAAACCCCATAATGTTAATTTGAACTGGACCTGTTTATCTGGATCCATTTGAGCATCTGAAAGAATGACTGTATTTAAATATCAACACATTGAATAAGAAATAATTTGTGAGACCTAAGGTGAGACCGGGTCGGGGGTGGGGGCAGCGAGGAAGGAAAGCTCTTCCCCTTTGTAGAAGAATGCCCCTAATAAGTGTAGACAGAATGAGAAAATGAGGAACATTATCATTTCGCCACCCCTGATACAATCAATGATCCGGGCAAGGATCATCCACGACGCTAAAACCACTGGGTGAAAGGGTTTTAGGGAGGAAGATATTCACTATTTTAACCAGGTGAGGAAACAGCACCACCAATAATGGACGGCCTGCCATCCTAACAAGGATGAGGCAGGATGCACTACACAACATCCCCTGGGAAACAGTCTTGCCAGATGTTTAACCTATGTCTATTCAAGCCTCTGTCCACAACCTCAGGAAGTAGAAGAACAAGTCAGTGACACCATGAAGAAGCCATCAGTCAAATCTAGAATGTAGGACATTCTGTAAGAAAACTGGTCTAGATAGTTCAAAATGAATCAATGTTACTTTAAAAAAATGTTTTAGGTGAAAAAAGATGACAAAGATAGAACCAAATGTAACACATGAACCTTGGTTAGATCCTAAATTGGAAGAGAACAGAAGGGAGGGAAACAGGAAAGAACAAACCTGAAAAGGAGACAAATTGAGGACGGAATTACTGTTATTTTTCTTAGGTGTTAAAATGGAATTGTAGCTATGTAGAAAATTGACCTTATTTCTAGATGTTTCATACTGAAATATTTAGGGAGATAGCATCTTATACAATGAATTTCAAATGGCGTAGACAAAAAAAAATGAAATGTATACACACAGATAAGCAAATACAGCAAAATGTAACAATAGGTGACCCTAGGGAAAGGGTAAATCTGTGTTCAGTAGGTTTGAAAATGTTCAAATAAAAAGCTGCGGGGAGAATGAAAAAAACAAAGGGCCTAGTTCCACCCGTGCCGCAGACCAATGGAATCTCTAGGTTTGGGTGCCACCTGTGAGGCTCCCCCTTCTAGTGCACCCCGGGTACTTATGCACACCCGCCGCTGAGCACTAACCGTTCAGAGTTCCACGGGGTGTGGGCAAAAAAGAGTTCTGTAGTGAAGAGAAGGATTTGAGAGCACACAGATAACTCCCCAAAGAGCGACTGAAAAGGGCAGGAAGAGGACGCAGTTAGCAGGGCTTGGCGGGGGGGTGGTTCTGGAGGGAACGAGCATTAAGGAGAATCTCAAATAGCAGTGACTGAAGCTGACGCCTCGGGGCCAGCGATGCTCAAACACTTCTCGAAAATTAAAGTCATTGAACTCGACGAGGTTTCCTAACCCAAACCCCGTGAAGACAGAATATCTGGGGGCTAGACTTGGGTGTGTGGGCTTTCCACAGGCTCTCCAGGTCATTTTGAGGAAGGCCGCTGATTAGGAACCACTGTTAGACCATGCCTTCAGTTCCTTCCGACCCTGACGCTACTCGACTCCACACTTAGAGACCTTATTCCCAAATCGAGGAGGACCGGGGCGTCCTCGCTCCTAACTGACCAGCTCCTTCCTGAGGAGGTGGACACCTTCCCTGAGGGAACCCAGAGGCCGTGGGCAAAAGCAGGTGGCAGGGTTGCCCCCAACGTCGTGACTAGACTCTAACATGGGCGGGGGAGGGGGAGGGGGGGAGGTACAGGGGCAGAGTAAAGTACGCAAGCAGTTTCTGCCAAGTCTTTGAGCTGCCGGGGCCATAACTGGTGCCTACCACACTCTGAGACGTCGGCTCATCTTCTCCCTTCCCCAGGCCTCAGTCTCCTCACCTGAGAAATGGGTCTCTCTGATCTCCTAGGTCCCCTTGGGTCCCTCCTTTCTCTGATTTTACCATTCTCATCACGAGGACACACCAACACGCCCTCAAAAGGATGAACTGGGCTGTGACGTGTCACAATATTTATTCTACCCTCACAGTAACGTGGGTGGGGGGTATGTGCACGCCGGGCGCACCCCACTCTGTGGCAGCCCTCAGCCAACGCTGTTTGCCTGCAAGACTGCCCTTGTGGAGCAGGTACTGACTTCCCAGGCTACAGGAGAAAGAAAAGATGTAACTGCCATTATTTCTCTTTAACAGATTTTATCTTCATTGACAAACCTCCACTTCCACCAAAGAGGAGAAAGCTAAATTTGTCACTGCACGGTAACTGAGCAGCTTCCAGAATTGTTTAGTGTTGTTTGGTAAATAGTCAACTCAGGATGCTGCCTGTTGCCCCTTCTTCCTGTATCCTCGAACCTGCCCTAGACTCAGGGAGGGGGGCATCTTACGTTTCATCCTGGGGGGATGGGAGAGGGGCCTCTGGTCTACAACTGCCGTCTGCCCGCGGTGGCCTCGGCAGAGAAGTGGGCCTGTCCCCGCTCGTCCACTCACCACGGCCTCCAGACTCCAGGTCGGTTAACACACTCTTTACCCCCCTCGCCCAAGATAGAGGCCCCTGCGGATGTGCTCAGGCCTGTGCAGGGCAGCAGGAGCCAAGTGGTGAACCGAACGGACGCGATCATAGACTGTGCAACTAACTGATGAATTCCATACCTTTGACCTTTGCGGTTGGTGCTAAAAGGGGACGTGCAGGGAGCTCAGGAAGGAGCCAGGCGAGGCACATCAGTGCCACCTTAGTTTATGCACCTGTAGGCTTCAACGCAAAACTCCAGTCCTTGCCTGCTTTCCACAAGAAACCCAGCTGCACCAAGCGTTCCACGGTTTGTGGGAATCTTACGAGGAGGGGAGGGGAAGGGCAGGGCATCACCTTCCTCCACGTTACTCCCCCTCTGCGTCCAGATTCCCCTCACCACCCTCCAACCAGGGAGCCTAAGTTCCTCTTTCTTGGTCGTGCCGAGGAGCTTTCTCAATGTCTCAAACCTGAACACAGGCCCATATGGGGCCTAGGTTCCCTCAAGTAGGGTCAGTAAACGTTTCCTTGCCAGTTTCAAGACGTCTCACACCAGGTGCCTCGGCAAACAACACTCCCTCCATTCCACGGCACTCTCACCCCACGCCCACCTGTCCCTTACGCTCCCTCCAGGTGGGGCTGTAAGGGCCACTGCCCTGCCCTCCGGGAGTAAATCTCAAGTGTCCCCTGCCACGACCCTCCTGTCACCACGTCACTTGTGGGTAACCTCATCCGTTCCCGTACACCTGACTTCACGTGCTCCCTGACACGGAGCCGACAGGCACCGCTTCCCGAGGTCTGCTGGCGCCAAGCACACGCCTCACGAAGGGTAAGACGCCTCTCTTGCCTCACTTCATTTCTCTTCCCAAAGTGCGAAAGCGCCATGGCTTTTCCCATCACTGGGGTGGGCTGGGGCTGGGGGCTCTGCCGGAAACGTGAGTCCAGGACGGGGACCGTCCCTCTAGCAGAGCAGTCAACTCTAGGAAGGCCAAGTGTGGCTCTTCAGGACCCTGGGAACGACAATGAGTAAAGGGTTACTTTAGAAATGATCTGCAACCACACCTTGTGGAGAAATGTTGCCTTCTCCCAGATTTTCTTCTGATTATAAAATTAATATTCATATAAAAATAAATTATAGCAAATATAAGATAAAAGCAAATCATAATCTCCCACTCAGAGCTAGCAGTCACTAATATTATACATTACTTCCAAGCATTTTAATATGCCTATTCATATTTGTCTTTTCAAAATAAAAAGGGCCAATTTTTACATATTTTTAGTAAAGCAATACATGCTCACTGTAAAAACAAAATCCTATCGTGCAGAAATGTAATTGTAACCAACTTTGTTTTTACTTGACAGATTGTGGATATAATTCCATGTCAGGGACTTCAGATTTTCATCATCATTTTTTATGGGGCCACACAGTCCTGTTAGGCAGAGGTACTGTAATTAACTTAATAAGTCCCATCTTTGAAAATATCATAGTGAGGAACTTCCTTGTCTCTTTGAACATTTATCCAATTATTTCCATAGGATAAACTTCCAGAAATAGGATTACAGAATCTAATGCTTTGGGTACATAAAACCATATTAATCTGAAGGATTATATCCATTTACTATCCCTCCTCCCCCTCGGTAAGGGCTTATTTCCCCACATCTTTGCCAACTCTAGGTCTCATCACTTGCCTGTGCCAGTTTTATAGGTGAACAAGGTAACTCACTCATGCTTTACTTTGCTGTTATTACGAATGAGGCTGAATCTTGTCTTGTTGCTGCTGGTCATTTGTTGTTCTATGAATAGTCTTCGTGTCCTTTGTCCTTTATCTCGAGAAGTTAATCTTTTTTCTATTTTAAGAACTTTCATGTCTCAGAGATTTTACTAATCTCTCATGTATATTGCAAATGTTTTCCCCATGTGTTCCTCATCTCATGTGAGCCTCACAACAATCCCAGGGGGTTGGCGGAGCAGGTGGAATGATCCCCACTTAATTGATGTGGAAACTGTGACTCAGTGAGGAACACTGGCCAGTGTAAGAGGGGTGTGGGAGGACCGAGGTTTCCTTGCTCTGAGTCTGGTGCACCAAGCTGTCCTACTGTTCCAAGGGCCCTGACGGCATCCTTCAGGATTATGGGAGAAATAACATTTCCCCTATGAAAATTAAAATGTCTTGAATATTTGGGCCTCAGTTTTCTCTTCTGTAAAAAAAGAAAAAAAATGATCCCTTAGGTCCTCTGCAGCTCGACGATCTTCTGATTCTGTGATTTAAGGCACAGGAGAGACGTGCATTGTCTTTGTCCTCCAAGCATGTATGTGGGTGCGGGAGGCGGCTAGGCTGTCCGTTTCCACGTGTGAAGTGCAGGGTGAATGTCCACAACGGCATGATACCAAGAGCCCTTCCTCCCTAGACTTGCCCAGGCGGGAACCTGGAGCTTGATCCTGGCCACGTCTCTCCCAAGTCAAGTCAAACACACAAGGCAACAGCGGTAAACCCCAGCACCTCCACGTCTCGGGCTAGAGCAAGCTGGCTACTGCGTCTTCCCAGCATCCCCGGAGGTGCCACTGAGCAGGGCACACACCATGGAAGCCTGGTCACCACTTCCTCCTCCTTCATAGCAATGTATCTCAGGAAGAAACTGCTGTTTGCTCAAAATCGATGTGAGGATAAACTATTTGTCTTCCTGATACTAGGAGATTCCTCCTAAAAATGACTCTTCCTTATTACAAAATTAATATGTGTTTGTTTAGGCAGATTTAGAAAATCCTCAAAAATAAGAAAATAAAAATCATTCATGATGAGACTGGTTCAAGATGGTGGAGTAGAAGGACGTGCGCTCACTCCCTCTTGTGAGAGCACTGGTATCACAACTAACTGCTGAACAATCACCGACAGGAAGACACTGGAACTCACCAGAAAAGACACCCCACATCCAGAGACAAAGGAGAAGCCACAATGAGAGGGTAGGAGGGGTGCAATCACAATACAAATCCCATAACTGCTGGGTGGGTGACTCACAGACTGGAGAACTTTATACCACAGAAGTCTACCCACTGGAGTGAAGATTCTGAGACCCACGTCAGGCTTCCCAACCTGGGGGTCCGGCAACGGGAGGAGGAATTCCTAGAGAATCAGACTTTGAAGGCCAGTGGGATTTGACTGCAGGACTTTGACAGGACTGGGGGAAACAGAGACTCCACTCTCGGAGGGCAAACACAAAGTAGTAGTGCACATCGGGACCCAGGGGAAGGAGCAGTGACCCCACAGGAGACTGAACCAGACCTACCTGCTAGTGTTGGAGGGTCTCCTGCAGAGGTGGGGGGTGGCTGTGGCTCACCGTGGGGACAAGGACACTGGCAGCAGAAGCTCTGGGAAGTACTCCTTGGTGTGAGCCCTCCCAGAGTCCGCCATTAGCCCCACCAAAGAACCAGGTAGGCTCCAGTGTTCGGTTGCCTCAGGCCAAACAACCAACAGGGAGGGAACCCAGCCCCACCCATCAGCAGTCAAGCAGATTAAAGTTTTACTGAGCTGTGCCCACCAGAGCAACACCCAGCTCTACCCACCACCAGTCCCTCCCATCAGGAAACTTGCACAAGCCTCTTAGATAGCCTCATCCACCAGAGGGCAGACAGCAGAAGCAAGAAGAACTACAATCCTGCAGCCTGTGGAACAAAAACCACATTCACAGAAAGACAGACAAGATGAAAAGGCAGAGGGCTATGTACCAGATGAAGGAACAAGATAAAACCCCAGAAAAACAACTGAATGAAGTGGAGATAGGCAACCTTCCAGAAAAAGAATTCAGAATAATGATAGTGAAGATGATCCAGGACCTCAGAAAAAGAATGGAAAGAAAGATCGAGAAGATGCAAGAAATGTTTAACAAAGACCTAGAGAAATTAAAGAACGAACAAACAGATGAACAATATAATAACTGAAATGAAAACTACACTAGAAGGAATCAATCGCAGAATAACTGAGGCAGAAGAACGGATAAGTGACCTGGAAGACAGAATGGTGGAATTCACTGCTGTGGAACAGAATAAAGAAAAAAGAATGAAAAGAAATGAAGACAGCCTAAGAGACCTCTGGGACAACATGAAATGCAACAACATTCGCATTATAGGGGTCCCAGAAGGAGAAGAGAGAGAGAAAGGACCTGAGAAAATATTTGAAGAGATTATAGTCGAAAACTTCCCTAACATGGGAAAGGAAATAGCCACCCAAGTCCAGGAAGCACAGTGAGTCCCATACAGATTAAAACCAAGGAGAAACACGCTGAGACACATAGTAATCAAATTGGCAAAAATTAAGACAAAGAAAAATTATTGAAAGCAGCAAGGGAAAAATGACAAATAATATACAAGGGAACTCCCATAAGGTTAACAGCTGATTCCTCAGCAGAAACTCTACAAGCCAGAAGGGAGTGGCATGATATACTTAAAGTGATGAAGGGGAAGAACCTACAACCAAGATTACTCTACCTGGCAAGGATCTCATTCAGATTTGATGGAGAAAGCAAAAGCTTTACAGACAAGCAAAAGCTAAGAGAATTCAGCACCACCAAACCAGCTCTACAACAAATGCTAAAATAAAGGTTCTTCTCTAACTGGGAAACACGAGAAGAAAAGGACCTACAAAAACAAACCCAAAACTATTAAGAAAATGGTCGTAGGAACATACATATCGATAATTACCTTAAACGTGAGTGGATTAAATGCTCCAACCCAAAGACACAGGCTTGCTGAATGGATACAAAAATGAGACCCATATATATGCTGTCTACAAGAGACCCACTTCAGACCTAGGGACACATTCACACTGAAAGTGAGGGGATGGAAAAAGATACACCATGCAAATGGAAATCAAAAGAAAGCTGGAGTAGCAATACTCATATCAAATAGACTTTAAAATAAAGAATGTTACAGGAGACAAGGAAGGACACTACATAATGATCAAGGGATCAATCCAAGAAGAAGATATAAGAATTATAAATATATATGCACCCAACATAGGAGCACCTCAATACATAAGGCAACTGCTAACAGCTATTAAAGAGGAAATCGACAGTAACACAAAAATAGTGGGGGACTTTAACACCTCACTTACACCAATGGACGGATCATCTAAACAGAAAATTACTAAGGAAATATAAGCTTTAAATGACACATAGACCAGATAGATTTAATTGATATGTATAGGACATTCCATCCAAAAACAGCAGATTACACTTTCTTCTCAAGTGTGCACGGAACATTCTCCAGGATAGATCACATCTTGGGTCACAAATCAAGCCTCAGTAAATTTAAGAAAATTGAGATCATATCAAGCATCTTTTATGACCACAATGCTATGAGATTAGAAATCAATTACAGGGGGAAAAAAAGTAAAAAACACAAACACATGGAGGCTAAACAATACGTTACTAAATAACCGAGATCACTGAAAAAATCAAAGAGGAAATCCAAAAATACCTAGAGACAAATGAAAATGAAAACACGACAATCCAAAACCTATGGGATGCACTGAAAGCAGTTCTCAGAGGGAAGTTTATAGCAATACAAGCCTACTTCAAGAAACAAGAAAAATCTCAAACAATCTAACCTTACACCTAAATGAACTAGAGAAAGAAGAACAAACAAAACCCAAAGTTAGCAGCAGGAAAGAAATCATAAAGATCAGAGCAGAAATAAATGAAATGGAAACAAAGAAAACAATAGCAAAGATCAATAAAACTAAAAGCTGGTTCTTTGAGAAGATAAACAAAATCGATAAGCTATTAGCCAGACTCATCAAGAAAAAGAGGGAGAGGACTCAAATTAGAAATGAAAAAGGAGAAGTTAAAACAGACACTGCAGAAATACGAAGCATCCTAAGAGACTACTACAAGCAACTCTATGCCAATAAAACGGACAACCTGGAAGAAATGGACAAATTCTTAGCAAGGTATAACCTTCCAAGACTGAACCAGGAAGAAACAGAAAATATGAACAGACCAATCACAAGTAATGAAATTGAAACTGTGATTAAAAATCTTCCAACAAGCAAAAGTCCAGGACCAGATGGCTTCACAGGTGAATTCTATCAAACACTGAGAGAAGAGCTAAAGCCCATCCTTCTCAAACTCTTCCAAAAAATTGCAGAGGAAGGAAAACTCCCAAACTCATTCTATGAGCCCACCATCACCCTGATACCAAAACCAGACAGAGATACTACAAAAAAAAGAAAATTACAGACCAATATCACTGATGAATATAGATGCAAAAATCCTCAACAAAATATTAGCAAACAGAATCCAACAACACATTAAAAGGATCATACACCATGATCAAGTGGGATTTATTCCAGGGATGCAAGGATTCTTCAATATATGCAAATCAATGTGATACACCATATTAACAAATTGAAGAATAAAAACTATGACCATATCAATAGATGCAGAAAAAGCTTTTGACAAAATTCAACACCAATTTCTGATAAAAACTCTCCAGAAAGTGGGCACAGAGGGAACCTACCTCAACATAATAAAGGCCATATATGACAAACCCACAGCAAACATCATTCTCAATGGTGAAAAACTGAAAGCATTTCCTCTAAGATCAGGAACAAGACAAGGATGTCCACTCTCACCACTATTATTCAACATAGTTTTGGAAGTCCTAGCCACGGCAATCAGAGGAAAAAAATAAAAATAAAAAGAATACAGATTGGAAAAGAAGAAGTAAAACTGTCACTTGTTTGCAGATGACGTGATACTATATGTAGAGTCCTAAAGATGCCACCAGAAAACTACTAGAGCTAATCAATGAATTTGGTAAAGTTGCAGGATACAAAATTAATGCACAGAAATCTCTTGCATTCCTATACACTAATGATGAAAAATCTGAAAGAGAAATTAAGGAAACACTCCCATTTACCACTGCAACATAAACAGTAAAATACCTAGGAATAAACCAACCTAGGGAGACAAAACACCTGTATACAGAAGACTGTAAGATACTGATGAAAGAAATTAAAGATGATACAAACAGATGGAGAGATACACTATGTTCTTGAATTTGAAGAATCAATATTGTGAAAATGACTACACTACCCAAAGCAATCTACAGATTCAGTGCAATCTCTATCAAATTACCAATGGCATTTTTTACAGAACTAGAGCAAAAAAATCTTAAAATTTTATACGGAGACACAAAAGACCCCAAATAGCCAACAGTCTTGAGGGCAAAAAAACCGAGCTGGAGGAATCACACTCCCTGACTTGAGACTATACTACAAAGCTACAGTAGTCAAGACAATATGATACTGGCACAAAAAGAGAGATACAGATCAATGGAACGTGACAGAAAGCCCAGAGATAAACCCATGCACCTATGGTCAACTAATCTATGACAAAGGAGGCAAGGATATACAATAGAGAAAAGACAGTCTCTTCAATAAGTGGTGCTGGGAAAACTGGACAGCTACATGTAAAGGAATGAAATTAGAACACTCCCTAACACCATACACAAAAATAAACTCAAAATAGATTAGAGACCTAAATGTAAGACAGGACACTATAAAACTCTTAGAGGAAAACATAGGAAGAACACTCTTTGACATAAATCACAGCAAGATCTTTTTTGACCCACCTCGTAGAGTAATGGAAATAAAAACAAAAATAAACAAATGGGACCTAATGAAACTTAAAAGTTTTTGCACAGCAAAGGAAACCATAAACAAGATGAAAAGACAACCCTCAGAATGGAAGAAAATATTCTCAAATGAATCAATGGACAAAGGATTAATCTCCATAATATATAAACAGCTCATGCAGCTCAATATTAAAGAAACAAACAACCCAATCCAAAAAATGGGCAGAAGACCTAAATAGACATTCCTCCAAAGAAGACATACAGATGGCCAAGAAGCACATGAAAAGCTGTTCAACATCACTAATTATTAGAGAAATGCAAATCAAAACTACAGTGAGGTATCACCTCATACCACTTAGAATGGGCATCATCAGAAAATCTACAAACAACAAATGCTGGAGAGGGTGTGGAGAAAAGGGAACCCTCTTGCACTGTTGGTGGGAATGTAAATTGATACAGCCACTATGGAGAACAGTATGGAGTTTCCTTAAAAAACTAAAAATCGAATTACCATATGACCCAGCAATCCCACTACTGGGCATATACCCAGAGAAAACAATAATTCAAAAAGACACATGCACCCTGATGTTCATTGCAGCACTATTTACAATAGCCAGGTCATGGAAGCAACCTAAATGCCCATTGACAGACGAATGGATAAAGAAGATGTGGTACATACATATAATGGAATATTATTCAGCCATAAAAAGGAACCAAATTGGGTCATTTGTAGAGATGTGGATGGATCTACAGACTGTCATACAGAGTGAAGTTAGTCAGAAAGAGAAAAATAAATATCATATATTAACACATATATGTGGAACCTAGAAAAATGGTACAGATGAATCGGTTTGCAAGGCAGAAATTGAGACACAGATGTAGAGAACAAACGTATGGACACCAAGGGGCGAAAACGGTGGAGGGTGGTGGTGGTGTTGTGACAAACTGGGAGATTGGGATTGACATGTATACACTAATATGTATAAAATGGATAACTAATAAGAACCTGCTGTATAAAAAAATAAAATCAAATTAAAAGAAAAAAGAAAACCAGTGTTCACAAAAACAAACAAAAACTTTCACAAATGCTTTTAGTAGTTTTGGTAATTGCCCCAAACTGTAAAGAACCCACGTGACCCTCGAGTGGGAATGGAGACTCAAACTGCTTCCTCCGGATAATGGAAACCTAGTCAGCAAACCGACGGAACAAGCTCCCTGGGCTCGCAGCTACATGGGCGTACCAAGTAAAGGAAGCCTTCGGTGTGATTCCATTTGCGTGATAGCAGTTCTGGAGAAGGCAGAACTATAGGGTCAGAGGAGAGAGCAGTGGTTGCCTGTGCCTAATGCGGGGTGGGGGGTGACAACAAAGGGAGTCTGAGAGAATTTGACGGGGGGCGGGGTGGTACTGATGGAAGTATTTCGTCTTTTAATTATGGTCGTGGTTACACAGTGCTTGGCATTTGTCAAAACTTGCAGGACGTGCATTAAAACCAGTGAATCTTAGTGTGTATGAAGTTTTTCAATGTTTTAATAAAAAGAGTGTATATTAAAAATATCACTCATAAACATACCATCATTAGTAATAACATTTTGGTGTGTATTTTTTTGTGTTTATACAAAAAATGAGATCAAACTTTTGCAGCTTATTCACTTAAAGCGTAGAGTGGACAACTTTCCATATCATTAAACATAAATCAACTCCTCCATTTTCAAGGTTCCATGGCACTCCACCCATAAAATGTACCACGGTTTATTTATCCCCGTAGTTGGGCAAATAGGTTGCTTTCCATTATCTACTATTTCCATTATTTATTATCACAAAAATGTTGCCGTGAACAAACCTTCGTGCAAACCTACCGCTTTTTTTGTGGATAAAATGCATAAAGATGGAACAGTGGGCTTAGCTCTACGTTGACAAACTGCTGTCCAGAAAGGCTGCCACACTGTATAGCCCACCAGTTCTATGTGAGACAAAAATTCCACCGTTTTAATTTGTACTATCTGATGACTAATAATTTTTATTTTTGTATATATGGTTGTTAACTATTTGATATTCTTTTCCGAACTTTCTACGTCCTTTGCCCCACTCTATCTTGAGGTGTTCATCTTCTATTTCCTTATGGATTTGTAAACATTCCTTATATATTAGTGATAGTAACTCTATGATCTTGATCAGGCCTAGCAATGACTGACTCCATGCTTTTTGTCTTTAGTATCACGTTTACAAAAGCTTTCTCTACTATTTTAGTCTGCATTTTATGGTTGCAAAAAACAGAAGCTCATGCAGAACCTCCACAAAAAGGAGGTGGGATGGGGAGGGCGGGTATTGTTAGAGTGGATGTAAGTGACATCAAAATCCGGGAAGCCCAGAGCCTAAAGCACTGGTCTCCAGACTCAGGAGCACACGCCACATTGGAGTGCGGGAAGAAAACATCAGCCCTCCTACTTGAGTACATACACGTTTACAGTTTTTATAGGAAACTAGAACAAACGTACTAAGATGTACGAAACTACGTGTGCAGTTTGTAGAGTAATAAAACAAATGCTCAGGTACCCACCACCTGGGCTAATAATACCATTTATGTGTTACCTCATCCTTCCGGATGTCAGCTTTGTCCCCCACGTGCTACCCCTGACAGCCACGTGCCAAATGTTTGTGCGGTAGTGCACGGAGACAACGTGCAAGTAAGTAAATGTGCATGCGCTGGAGGAGGCGCGGCAGGTTGTTGACTCTGAGGCCCCACTTGTCTCTGCCTGCCAGCTTCTGGCTCTACCCACAGGCCTCCTTCGCTGAGTGGTTTGCACCCGGCTTGTGGTGGCTGCGCTGGCCCAGCTCCAGCCCCTCCTGTCACGACCTTCGTGCTTCATTCAGCTTCTGTTGCTGATAGGCACAGCCTTCTTCTGTCCGTGTTCCAGAGCTGGCCGTGCCCGGTCCAGCTGTGAACCGGCAGGCTCCGGGCTGCGGAGGGTTTGACCGTGTGGTGCAGTAGACTGCACTGCCCACCAGAGACCCGCGCGAGTGGGCTGCTGCCCTCCGGCGTGTTCATTTTAAAGGAGGATGTAGCATGAGAATCTCTGTCTTCATTTCGTTAAGTTCATTAAGTTCCAGTATTAATTTTTAGTAATCACCACCAGTACACTATACTACCTTTGTTACACAGTCAAGTTTTATAAGCCATGTATGTTTCCATACTTTCATTTGTGACTTGATCCACCTGTTGAATGCTAGGTAAGCACTACACTTTAACAAATTATGGCTTTGTAATATATTTTAGTAACAGTAAGACAAGTCTTTTCTCCTTACAATTATTTTTACTGTCTTCCCTTACTTTCCTGTATCTTTCCTTGAACTATTTTGCATATTTATTTTTCCAGATTAATTTCAGAATCATTTTGTTGAGCTCCCAAAAAGTGCCCCTGAAAATTTTTAAAGTTTTTTTTTTTTTTTTTTTTTTTTTTGTGGTACGCGGGCCTCTCACTGTTGTGGCCTCTCCCGTTGCGGAGCACAGGCTCCGGACGCGCAGGCTCAGCGGCCATGGCTCACGGGCCCAGCTGCTCCGCGGCATGTGGGATCTTCCCGGACCGGGGCACGAACCCGTATCCCCTGCATTGGCAGGCGGATTCTCAACCACTGCGCCACCAGGGAAGCCCTTTTAAAGTTTATTGAGGTGTGTATGTATAACCTAAATTATACCCTTCACGCCTGTCCCTGTTAAGGGTGGAAGTTGATTCTCTCAGGGCTCTGTAGCCCCACTCTCTTCTGTAACTGAGAGCCTTTCTGGCGTCTGAGCCGGCCAGGAGACAGGCAGGTATAGCCTCCCTCAGCTTCATTTAATTACCCCAGCTGTCCTCGTCAGCCTGACTGCGAAAGGGCAGAGGGTGGAAGTCAGACGGTCCTCAATCTGCTTTCAATTCAGTATTTGAAATGCTCCAATGGAAATACTGCATTTAGCCTTGATAAAGCCTCACACGCTAACCAAATAGCCTATTTCTCCTTTTTGCTGGAATTCTAGCAACTCAGTGGAGAAACCCTTGGTATCCTAAGCTGAACAGAAGTTCTGATAGGGAATGATATGTCTTTGATTAAAAATTTTAAATTGAGTGATCAAATAATTCCCAGAAAATGGAATTTGTTTACTTGAGAGATGCCTTCAAATTATGTGTTTCAAGGAAGCAAAAGAGCTTTCTGGTCAGGGGAAGATGAATTACTTCATTTTCTTAACTTTTTCTCTTCTCTATTGGGAGAAAATTAGTAGGCTCCATGGTATTGGGGGCGGGGGGGAAAGCCAATGTGCTGCAGAGCAGTGGTCCTCAAACCTTAATGTGCATAAAAATCACATGGGGATCTTGTTAAACTACATACAGAATCTAACTCATGACACCTGGATGGAGCCTGATTCTGCGTTTCTAGTCAGCTCTCAGGTGATCCTGTTGGTCCAGAGACCACTTCTGGGCATCAAGGCTGTAGAGGGAGGTCTAGGGTTAGTTTTGCTGCAGACTTGCAGACAGGTCCCCCTCGGCCCTTCCTCTCCTACACAGTGAGGACGTACGGGATGGTCTCTGCCACGTCTGATACCATGATGACACAACCACCTCAAGGTCATCCCAGAGACCTTGGCACCCAGCAGATGCAGAGCCCAAGGCTCTCAAGAGTGGGAGGCTCTTGTACCATCTACACAGTTCAGCTTGGCCCCGTACCTCTGCATCATCCCAGTGGAGACTGGATGGGGGAAGGACCACCCCCTCAAGGAGTACTCACACGGCTCATGTGTAAGGGCAGCGCCTAGGCTTGGTCCATAAAAAGGGACTCGGCGGGCACACGAGTCACCAGCCCTGCAGCTGACAGTGACCCAGTGCTGCTGCCTGCAGCCCGAGAGGAAACTGCCTGCTCTCCCCTCCATTGCGTTCCCCACTCGGCGTCCTGGGCCCCAGAAAGCGCCATGGCTGCTGAGCCAACTGCTCTGCCTCTCTGAGCCGGGCCCGTGTCGGCCCCACCCTCCAGCCCGAGTCACCAGAGCTGCTGAGAGGGGCTGAGGAACCCTCGTCTGGCCGCCTGCATGACCCCCGGCCCCATCCCGCCTCTGCTCGGTCAGAGCTCTCCGAGAGGCTCCTTCAGCCGGTTCTCACCTGCAACCTGGCGGAGCTGGTAGCTCGCGTTCCCGTGTCCGAGCTGCGGTGAGCTTCTGAGCGATGGCCGATGCCTTCTCCACGTCGCACTGTTTTCTTTCAAGTGCCCTTCGTGGGAACTCTTCTTCCCCTCCTCAGTTGTTTTGTTTCTTTTTTTTTTTAGTTATAGATGACAGAAAATCCAATGCAAACACCCGAAGTTTATACTTAACGCCTCCTGAGCTACGCAAGTCATCACCCGGATCCAGCCACAGAGCGTCTCCACGGCTCCGGAAGGAGCCCTGCGCGTCTCATAGTAACCGCCCACCTCGGGCCGCAGGTGAGCGCTGTTCTCATCACCACTGTAGATGAGTATTCCCTGTTCTCACGGCATCTCATCTCATCCTCAGTTATCCCTGTTCTACAAATAAAAAATCCAAGACAAGTGAGTTGGTCTTTCTAACCTGGTCCTGTACCCGAGCAGACCCTGTGGGGCGTTCCCAGAACAGAGCCCCTCCCCCGACCCAGATCCTCCACCGGCCTCTCGTCCGCAGGAGAGTTTTAGCCTCCTAGGCCTTCCCTGAGTTCCAAAGAGAAAAATTAATCAGAGAAGTAAGAAAATACAGATGAAAGGAAAACAGTCAAGTAAGACAAAATAAGAGTTTAGCTATTAAAGTCAGGGACCTTTAGTTCCTCCTCAAGGGCTGTAGATAATATTCTGAGCCATTTCCTTTGAGCTGCTTTGCAGATACTGAAACTCCCACCAGGTGGAAGAAGTTGACCGCATGCTGATCACAAGCAGGTAGACTTCAGACCAGCTGGAACCAGGTTGACGGTGTTGACTCTCGATTACCTCGCCACTGACCAGTCAGAAGAGTGTCCACGAGCTGATCACGACCCCACAACGCCCCTCCCTCACCCTGTCTTTAAAAACCTTTCCCTGAAGGCCTACGGGGGAGTTTGGGCCTTTCCAGCACTACCTACCTGGACTCCTTGCTAGGTGCCCTGTGATAAACGCTGCCCTTCACCCACACCCGGTGTCAGTGCTTTGGCTTTACTGCGTGTGGGCGAGTGGACCCAAGTTTGGTTGGGTAAGAGGCTGACCTGAGTACTGCCTCCCCCGTGAGTGGGAGTGGTAACCCCTGTGTCCTCCTTGACTGGGCGCAAACAGTCACACGTGCAATGCGGACAGGACACTCCTCCACGATGAGGTGTTGCAGCTCCCTGAAAGCAAAGGACCCAATTTATAAACTTGACTTTTCACTGACTGGATATTCAGTGATATTAAGCAAAAATATATATTTTTTGTATTTTTGTTTGTTTGTTTTCTGTACGTGGGCCTCTCACTGTTGTGGACTCTCCCGTTGCGGAGCACAGGCTCCGGAAATGCAGGCTCAGCCTCCGTGGCTCACGGGCCCAGCCGCTCCACAGCATGTGGGATCTTTCTGGACAGGGGTACGAACCCATAGCCCCTGCATCGGCGGGCAGACTCTCAACCACTGCGCCACCAGGGAAGCCCAGCAAAAATAAATATTTTTTGGTGTGATAATGAGATTGTGGTTGTTTTTAAAAGACTGAGCTGGTATCTTCTATAGATGTGCACACATGTGGGACTGGGTGGGGTGGGAATGGGTGGAGGTGTAGAAGAAACAAGGTCAGCCACATTGAGAGTTACTGAAGCTTGGTGATGGGCGTATCAAGTTCACTAAACTAGGCCACTCTTTGAGTATGTTTAAAATGTCCCACAATAAAAAGGAAAAAGAAAACTCAAGTTTTCCTTCAATTAAATATCCACAGAGATGTTCTCCTGAAGCATGACACAAAGTGAGTGACTTTTAAGACCCCCTAGGAGGGGCAACATTAGCGCCCTCAGACTCCTAACGTGAATCAAAGCAACGGTCACGGTGGGCGCCTGGCGAATGGATCAGATGAAACTCTGCCCTTGGCCCTTCTAGGGCCTCCCCGATACTCAAAATAGAGCTAGAGTCCCTGCCACAGACTCCAGTGCCCAATGAATGTGGCTTCCGGCCCCTCCTCCAGCCTCCTGCCCTCCCTGATTCACCAGCCACTGTCACGCTGGGCTCCTTGCTCTTCTTGAGCGTCCCATGGTCACTCTGGGGTCAGGGGCTTCCCCCCAGATACTCACATGGCTCACTCCCAGTTTCCAAATGGTCACCTCCTGAAAGAGTCCTTCCATGGCCAGTTATACTAATACCCATCCTCGTTACTCTCCAAGCCCTTACCTTTTTTTTTTTTTTTTTTTTTTTGCGGTACGCGGGCCTCTCACTGCTGTGGCCTCTCCCGTTGCGGAGCACAGGCTCCGGACGCGCAGGCTCAGTGGCCATGGCTCACAGGCCCAGCTGCTCCGCGGCATGTGGGATCCTCCCGGACCGGGGCATGAACCCGCATCCCTGCATCGGCAGGCGGACTCTCAACGACAGTGCCACCAGGGAAGCCCGCCCTTACCTTCTTTTATTTTTCTTCCCCACTATACGATTATCTGACCCCACTTCATGCATTTATCTGTTGATGGTCTGTCTGCCATACTAAAGATGAGCTCCCCCAGCTAGGAGAGTTCCCTCCTGTCTCCTAGCACAGAGAACAGTCCTGGCATGTGGCAGATGCACGATAAATACTTAAGGAACTGACGAACAGGCTGCTGAGCACAGGAGGGTGTCCTGGGGCCAGAGGAGGAGAAGTGCTCGCTCATGACCTGTTGTTGGGCCCTCGAAGGCAAGTAAGCACCACCCTGTGAGCCGAGCACAGGCAGAGATAGCACAGAATTAAACCAACTTGGCCCAGACTGGCAGAAACTGGGCCCCAGGAAAATGTGAGCAGCCAGACACAGCAACTGGCCCCTTGGGTCAAAGTGGGAGTGACACTCCACTGTTAAAGCCGGGAATCCTTGATAGCAACAGTCACAATCTGACGGAGCAGCTGCACCTGTGGTCGAAGCCCTCGCTGCAGCCAGCAGCCCTCAACAACCCGCTGTCCTGAGCATCACATTCTAGAACTCGGAGGACTGCCCTCCTCCCTGGAAGCCTCAGAGCTGCTTGAAGACTAACAGGCCCCTGCGCCCACCCCACTCCTGAGGAAGCAGCTGCTCTGACCGTGTACTCATGCCCTGCTGTGCCTGTCAGCACCAAACGCCCCACAACTTCTGGTTTCAACCTGATGGTTTTTCCCAGAAACTTTTTTTTCTATATTTGACTACCACTTAAGACAACAGGTGTGAAGAGCTCATTAAGGCAAACAGCTCCAGGCTCAGGTATGTATGGGGGTGGGGGTGGGGACTGGAGATGCGGGAGTTCCAGGAACTAGGATACTGCAAGGCAGGCTCCAGTGTGGGGAGCAGGGAGGTGGAGGCAGGGTAGAAAACACTTATAATCAAACCCACTTGCTGACACCACCTGTTAAGCAAGCCTCAAATCACTGCCCTCATCAGGACCAAAAATAACATCAGCCATCACTTCCTGAGCACGTGCTGGTGTTCTACACGGCTCCTCTAACCCTCATACCGACCTTACCACACCAGTGCTATTATATCCCCAGGTCACAGGTCAGAAAAGTAAGGCTTCAAGAGGTTACCTTAGCACTGTCAGGATTGAAACCAGGCTGGTTTCAGGGCAATGAATTCCTGAGGAGCAATGCACGGTGGACAGACAGGCTGCGTGCAGGCGCCGCACACTGGCCACACCTGCAGGGGGGCAGCCCGAGTCCTGCCAGCTCTGAGGGCCACCGGCCGTGTGGTCCCCAATTCCACGTCACCGTTCCCAGAGGACGAAATCTCTCCACCACGCCTGAAATGATGCCATCAAGCAACAATGGTGAGGCGACAACTGAAGTTTGCCCTGAAAACTGTTTTTTTTTTTCCTCTAGTTAATCCACTACCTAACCTTGGCAAGAGGGGGCTATTTCGGGCTACCTTCAAGTTCAATAATATAATTATACAAAATATAACAAAAATAACAGCTACATAAAAACTGAACACTGTGCTAGTTTAAGTGTTCATAACTGGAGCCTAAGAACACAGCCTGAGTGGGTCCTTAATACTCTGGAATGATACCCACCCAACACTAAACAGCACTTGCCTGTGCGGAAGGTGGGGGAGTGCTGGTTAGAGAGACTTGAGCTTGACCTGCCATGTCTAATTTTTTAAAGGAATACATTGGTGGATTTCCACTACAATAAAAGATTAATGTTGAAGATCCAAAGGAAATGCATCCAAATAGTTTCCTGGTGGTGGAACAATGGTGGTTTAAAAATTCCTTCAACTTTCCTGTATATTCCAAATTTTTATGTTATAATCATGGAAAGACAAACTTTAAAGCACATTCTTAAATGAATACAAAATACCTAAGTTCTAAAGAGGGTATTAGGAACACGTGGCTAGAGGTTATTAATTGTACCTCATTAATAAATAGGAATAACCACCCATATCTTTACAGAGTAACGTAACGAGTAAAATGTATCAGCTAAATGGATGAAAAATGCTTGTGTGTGACTGCTCTTTGAAAGGGTAGCTCTCTCTCACACACACACAATTTAAATTGTGCTATATGCAAAGTAAAACACTTCTTTAGAGCACTATTGGCAATTTGAAAATTTTAATTTCTTTTAACCTTGTATTTAAAAACAATGAGATATTTTACAGTCTCTCACGCAGATGCATTCACAATTTCAAGTCATTTACTGGGTTCGCGTTAGCTGTCCAACCCACACGCGCTTTCTACTGGTATTCAGTGAGTCTGGGCTCTTACACCTGATGTATCAGCTACCTCACGGACAGCCAGATGCAGAAAGTACTTCCGGGCCTGCTGCATGGACAGCATTCTTATAATTTTCAAATAAATGCCATTTCTTAAAATATTAATTCCACTGAACAGTCCAGCAAAAACACCATAACCCACCCAGGTCAAGGTCTGCAAGTGGCACTTTGTTGAGAGGCAGCCTTGATTTTAATTTCCCGAGATTCACAATGGAAAGGTTGCCCCATGGGTACACAGCGCCCTGTTTTGCCTGGATTCACAAGGTCCCCATGAGTGCCCCACAGCACTGGGACAAGCAGGGACCTGACTAGAAATTGGGACCCAAGTTCTAATCTAGATTCAGGAGAGAAGCTAGCACCTTAATCTCTGGGATTGTCCGCTCATGAGTAGAGAGATTTGGATTGTCATCTCTGAGGTGCCTTTCCCTGCTTCTAAGCCTTTAAACTTGACACTGGAATGAAAAGCAAATAAAAGGTTTCTTCAAAAGCTTCTGTTCCTTTTCTGGATCATGACACAAGCTCTAACCTGCAACAGCTGAGAATGAAGACAATTTTCTCCGGCACAAGCTGCTGCAAAGTGATCCACACTAATGTTCTGTGGCTTAAAACAGACCATCTTTTTAAATGTCTGGCATTTTAGATGCTTAAGATCTTTGTTACATGTGACATGAGAGCAGTCTTTTACTAAGTTCCTCACCTTCTTGACACGGGTTCCTAGGAAAGTCATTCCAAATCAACTACTCCTGAGTTGAAGTTTATATAAACTAAATCTTGGTAATTTTTTAGTAAGGGAACCTAAAAGGAGAATGACACTGTATGAGTTTGCTAGGGCACTGTCACAAAGTACCACAGCACCGGGGCTTGAACCACAGATGTTTATTATCTCAGCAGTTCTGGCGGCTGTAAGTCCCAGATCAACGGGTCGGCAGGGCTTGTTTCTGCAGGCCTCTCTGTGTCTTCACATGGTCTCCTCTCTGCCTGTGTCCCAATCTCTTCTCATAAGAACACCAGGCATGTTGGATGAGGGCCTTTCCTAAAGGCCTCATTTTAACTTTATCACCCTTTTAGAGACTGTCTCCACTGCGTTAGGACTTCAACGAACACATGAATCTGGGGGAAAGTTCAGCCCATAACCACTACAGAGTTTATGACTTTTCTTTTTCACATGCCTCGACATAAATATCTATAGTAGGTTTTAACATTGAGAATTGAAAAACCAGAAGATAGCGCCGTGTCACGTTCACAGGACACAGAACTGATGTGCAAGGAAAGCCCATGTACTGAGGAGGCGCCACACCTGTTACGGTTTGTTGAGACTTTCAGAGGCTTTGCAGCAGCTCCAGGTGGCGAATGGTGATCAACGGTCAAGTCCAGACAGCAGGGAAGTTAGATCCAGAAACAAAAGCCAGCATCTTCCTGAATGGCTTTCTGCCTAGCACCGTGTGGATAGATGCACCAGAAGATGACGCAGCTAACTCACCCAGATCCAAACCTGCCCCCCTCCACCCTCAAAACAGTCTCTCGAGGCCCCAGTCGCCCAGCCATCGCATCAGAGGTACCTGGGGTGGCAGGTGTGAACGCAGATCTTCGCATCCTTCCTCAGCTCAGTGAACCCAGCCCTGGGGCCGGGAACCTGCACTTTAACAAGCACCCACCTACCTGCCCCCTCGAGTCTGGGGGTCTCAGCCCAGAGAGCTATAAGCTGCCATCTCTGCACCCACAAGAAAGGCCACGGTTGTCCAAGCTGCAAAACTGAGCACACCTTTATTTCGGACAAGTGCAATCCAGTACAGGGAGGAAGGTACTCTGTACACACTCATGATTTGTATCCTCTTATACCCATTTGGCAGGTCCCTGAAAGCCTGGAACATCATTCAGCTAAAAATCATATGAAAGATCCCTAAGGAATCTGATCTAATGGTTTGCCCCAAACAACAGATTTTCTCTCCATTAGTAAAATCAGCACCTGCTGACAGGGGAACACAATGCAACCTGGCAGTGATTTTCATTAACAAGCAAGACTACACTAATCCTTTCAAGCATAAAGATTAACTGTGAATGTCAGAGAGCCTAATTTGATTGTTATCAGCCACCAAGAACTCAAAGAGGAAAGCAAGGTAACTATGGAAGTTACGCTCTTCCTGGAAATTCACTACAACCTGCCAGAGCAAGAGTCCAAGACACTGGAGAGACAGCCATGCTGATCAGAGAGAGGGCACTGCTCACGTGTAGAGACCCCATTGCTGCGTCTTTTCCGGCTGTGTCCTTCCCTGAGGTCCATTCCGCCGGCTTCACGGCAACTTGGTCCTCTGGTCTCAAGGCGACCATTTGGGAGACTTCTGGTTGTAATCTTTACAGTTCCAAGAATCCATCCTTGCTGAACCCAAGAGTAGCATGCCCTGCCCAAAATTTAGGTGTTCTCCTGGTATGAAGGCCATTCTGTAGGTTGCATGTACATATAAGTATCGGCCCCTATGGGAGACAAAGCTTCCTTCCTCTTTAGCACAATAGCACGTGGCCGCGCTGCTTTGGCTAGCTCTTTTTCCTGTGTTCCCTCATGTGCGCAGCAATTGAACCAGCTATTTCTGCATTCTTCTTGTTCTGGCCGAAATAATCTAGAAACTCACCATCTGGTCCAATCAAGTACATTATAATTGTATGATCCACCTGCAGAGGAAAGAGGGGGGAAGGAGAGGATGACAAAAAGTTCACCAAAATAAGCTGCTTATTTTACTGAATAGGTGCTGCAGGATAAGAGACTTAACATTACTAGTTAAGCAACCTTTGTAGCATCTATTATCTATGGAACAGGCCTAAGTCTACTATACTAAATACACAGCAACGAATTATCTACAATCTTTCCAGAAACTTGCCAACTATCGCCTGACACATCAGCTGGAACGTGGAATTCTTTTGGTTCAATCCTTAACACACTCATCCACACAAGTTCTGAGAAAAGAATATGCACTTCTAAGAAACGGCCACTGCCAGCCTTCATGAAATAGCCAATGCTTGTGGAACAGCAAAGCCTGCTTGGGAAGAGCCTACATTTATGACTAAAATATTTCATCTGACCCCTTAACCATATTATAAAAAGATACCACATGGGATTAAAAGTGTTGGTGAAAAATACTTTCTTTATTACGTTCTTGGGTAGATTCTTTTATGTTTTAGGAAGAGCTGGTTATCATGCAACGGGCTACGTTCTGCTTACCATGTTATATTACAAACAAAAACAGAGGAGTAACCACTAAGTATATAATATATGAACTCTAATACAGTATTTAGTCCTCATATTAGTGACTCAAACGAAACGTGACGACGAGTGTTGTCCTCCCCTAAGCAACGTTACTATGCTGAACAATCCTACCTGAAGCATATCACCCAGAAGTTCCTCAGGAGCCGTAAGTGCTACACCCCCAAGGATTTACCTTAAATCCATTATCCACTTTCATGGCAAAGTTCTTAAAGTGTTCCTAGCTCCACCTAAAGTTTAGACTAGCCATCAATTTTTTTTAGTTATATGCTTCCACAAATCCAACTTTAAATGAGTTGAAGGCTTGGCACTTAGAATCCTTGGAATTTATTCCAGGCTTGACTGCTGTTTGGCAAGACAAAAAGAAAGACAGGAATGTGATCATACATACCAAGCTGGAGACACCCCAAATATACCCAGAGGCACGATGTGTCTGTTAGGTTAGCGTGCTTTTATACACACACATTCACAAAGAGAGAGTAAACAGAAAAAGCCACTTGCTTATTCACATAAGGAAAGAATGCAGACCCAGAGGGCTCAGACAGCTGGTGATCTTGATGGGGGTTGGGAGTAATTCACTGCAGGAGGACAGGGAACCCACGTTTCTCCAACTGTCTGACAGTCAGAACCAGGTCTCCAGGTGTCTCTTAAAGCCCTACTCCACAGCTTACACCTCTCTTTCTCCCCATTTCTTCCTCTTTCCTATTCTTTCTATTCTCTCTCCCCCTTAAAAAACCAGAATTTCAGCATGTGTTGGGCTTATTTTATGAGTGTTCTTCACATAAATTACTTTCTAATACATAATAAAAATATTGTTCTACTCAAACTGTCAAACTTGTCAGTGGTCATGTCTCAGTGTTCACTTGGGTTGTGGGCACAGCAAATCATATGTCAATAAGAATGAAAGAATACACAGTAAATGTATACAATGAAGTCCTCCACTCCTTCCAGACTCCCTCAGTTCTCCTCAGAGGGTACCACTACCACCAGTTCCTGCTGTTATTCTTCCAGAGAAACTCTGCGTCTATTAGTGTGTTGATAACCACCTATTTCTTTTTAGACAGAGTTAACAACACACTATACTTGTTTCCTCACCTAGCAATATACTGGACTTTGTTCTGTATCAGTACATATAGAGTAGCCTTTTAAAGAATGGGTGCTTGGGGCTTCCCTGGTGGCACAGTGGTTGAGAGTCTGCCTGCCGATGCAGGGGACACGGGTTTGTGCCCCAGTCCGGGAGGATCCCGCGTGCCGCGGAGCGGCTGGGCCCGTGACCCATGTTCGCGGAGCCTCTGCTCCGTAATGGGAGAGGCCACAACAGTGAGAGGCCTGCGTACCAAAAAAAAAAAAAAAGAAAAAAAAAAAAAAAGAATGGGTGCTTGGTTTTCAGTCTTTTTTTTTTTTTTTTTACAAACAATGCTATTGGTTATCTCTGTAGGACAAATTCCAAAAAATGGGGTCTCTAACCTAAAAAGTATTCCACTTTAAGTGCTGATGATACTGACAAACAGCCTTCTTATGAGGATGTATCAGTTTAATTCCCATTAACAATGCATGAAAGTGCCAGCTGGTCCAATTTCACTCCAACACTGCAGCATTTTCTCTTTTCCTAAATTAGATTTTGACAATATCTTTGGCCTTTCTGATCTAACAGGTGAAAAATGGCATCACATTATACAATTCACACTTCTTTTATTGTGAATAAAAGTGAACATCTTTTCTTAGGTGTGAAAGCTATTTGTATTCTTTTGCAAAAGTATTTCCTAATTAATATTTAGAAAATAATGTAATACTATACATCTAACGCAACGATGTGCACACTTAGCTTCCAGTGGACCCTAAACGTTTGTAACCTGGGTTACGTATACTATGGGTCAGAGGATGCCACTCATATTCAAAGCCAGAAGCTCACCTCTGTTGCTATCAAGATTAAGAAAACTTCATTCCTTTATACCTCAACCTTTAAGGTACTCCCTCATTCCCTACATGTCCTTAAATCTTAAGAGAAGCTTCCTATACCATCTTGCAGATTAAAATCTGTAACCTCAAGGGACAGAAGTCATACTAATGAAAAACCCAAGAAGCTGGAGAGTGTCTCCCCCTACTGGTTGATTTGGCAAATGTACAGCAGTGAACTCACTGATTCTTATCAAACATCACATTCTTATGGCAGTAGACCAGTATTTATTTGTCAAAATGGGGTCTGGGATGGGTTCTAGAGGATCCAAGAATCTCCGTAAGACGTACGTATTTACATCTTGATTTTTAAGACTAAAAAACTTAATATCCACATTCTGGATTATCTGCATGGCTACCGTAGAGTGCAAATCTCAGTGCCCAAACCTTATTTATGTTTATGAGCTCACTGGCACCTCGCCGTATACTGCTGGTTACGGTCAGACAAGAAAAAGATGCATTCTTATTAAGTCAAGACCAACCAGTCCAGGTAAGCTACACAATGAAAGGTTTCAAAGTAATTTAAATAAAAAACCATGAGGGGCGGCTGACTTTAGAGGTGGGTGTCTCAAATCACATTCCTGTGGTGAGCAGCCGTTCAGTTTCAGCCAAGTATCTCTTATTATATTAACTGAATGTTTTACTTGAGTTTTTTAAGTTTGCTCTAATTTGCGAAATTTATTTTAACTCTAGAATTACGAGCTATAAGCAACAAGACTAAAGGGTGTTACCTAGTTTACAACTGTACGTATGTAAACAACATAATAAAACTATTCAGCACTGGAAGTCAGATTGACTAGCTCAACTGCTCCCACTATCATCATAAGTTAAACCTCAAAACCAGTCAATACAACTCTCTTCCAAAGGAAGAGTAAAGAATTTTGGGCTTCCCTGGTGGCGCAGTGGTTGAGAGTCCGCCTGCCGATGTAGGGGACACGGGTTCGTGCCCTGGTCCGGGAAGATCCCACATGCCGCGGAGCAACTGAGCCCCGTGAGCCATGGCCGCTGGGCCTGCGCGTCCGGAGCCTGTGCCCCACAGCGGGAGAGGCCACAGCAGTGAGAGGCCCGCATACCGCAAAAAAAAAAAAAAAAAAAAAAAAAAGAATTCTGAAAAGCTCTTGTTTCTCCACAGCTTCCTTTCTGCTCTCCTCTCATTCTTCTCATACTGCGGGTGTGACAAGAGGAAACCACAGTAGGGTCCCTCTACGTTCCTTAAACTTAGGGTGTAAGAAGAAAATGCTAATTTTCTTGTCTTTTCCTCCCATGAACCCAAGTTTCCCTAAGTCTATGAGGCACCAGAACTAGAAAATAAGATTACTGTGTGGGCTTAAGGCAAAGGGACCAGAAACGTGCTTTTAATTTAGGCCAAAGGCTACAGTGCTGGGGCTTCCCTGGGGCACAGTGGTTGGGAGCCTGGGTTCGATCCCTGGTCAGGAAACTAGATCCCACACGTGCCACAACTAAGAAGCCCACCTGCCGCAACTAAGACCCAGCACAACCAAATAAATAAATAAAATATTTAAAAAAAAAAAAAGCTACAGGGGCACATGTGCTCCAGGTTCAAAAGTGGTGAGGAAATTGCAGTGGGCCGTAGAGACAAAGCACCACAGTGGGATGTCCCCTCTACATGTCACTCTTGGGAGCTGGCCATGGCGTTGTGGGAAGAGCAACGACTCAGGATCCTGACCATCTTTCTACAAAACCAGCTCTGCAGCTGGAAAGGCTCTTAGGATTAATCACGTTGTCTACCCAATACTATAGAAAAACTAGAGCATGACAACTGAGGAAAAAAACTGAAATAATACTCAAATGCAACGTCAACTCTTCATGTGATGGGAAAAACGTCCACACTGAGAAGGAAACTGGGTGCGTAGGGGTGGCACTTATGCTTCACTGTGAAACCACTGACAAGAAGAGGAACAAGGTGACCCAGGACTCCTGGGCAGTGCCGATGAACATGAAGACAGCTCTTTAATGTAAGAGCTACAGAAGAACAACCTGATAGCATTTCTTCTTCATCATTAAAAAAAACTTTATTAAGTACCTAACTATGCAGAGCATAAGAGCTGCAAATGCAACTAAACACAAAATTATGCAAACGCATAGTTGGTATGAAAAGAAATCTTATGGGAAGTCTAGTTGCCTATGGCTTTCTTTTCTCTTGCTTTTCAGAATTCTTACTCACTTAACCCAAAAACGCAGTTCCCTACGGCCTAACACAACTTCTCAAAAGGAGCGTATTTCTTATACCTCTTCATTGAGGGAAGAGAGAACCAATACAATGTTTATCAACTAAAATGAGCTTTGCCCAAACAATTATATTATATTCTATTGAATCTAAGATATCTCTGATTTTATATTGCTCTATAATTTTATGTGCCACTAGAAAAGCAGGCAATTAAACTCTAAGAACAATGATATACATAAAAATTATATATATATAATTTATATATATTTATATATTATATACAATATATAATTATATAATATATAATTTATATATATCATTATATATAATTTATATATATATAAATTATATATATATAAATTAAACAATCATCCTTCAAAAAAATATATACTTCTATCCTTTGAAACACCCCTAGTTATTAAGGAATTTGCTATGATCTCAGATTATCTTTCGTTTTAATTTCATTTTTAAAGCCAGTCATCACGGAAAGCTACATGAATGCCTGGGACCTGGGAGCCTGTCCAGGTGTTGAAAGCTGTGCATTTGCTTACTATGTAGTCCTCATCTTCGTCCTTGGGGCCAGGGCTGTAATACACTCTGAATGCTCTGGCCACTTGATCGATCTCTTCTTTTGTGCCAGTTAAGCCAATCAGTTTGGGAGAAAATTCTAAATAAAAAATGAGAAAGACAGTGAAAAAGAAGCAAGCAAAACAACCATCCTTACACTTCAAAAAACAGTATCAGTTATACAGCAGCCCTACTGCCACTTTCTTCCCGTGAGTCTCTAAACATTTCTTCATGTTTCAAAGAAAAACAAATTCGCATAGAACAAATGAAAATTCTCCTCTGTAATATATGTCACATTCACCAAGATAGATCACACTGGAATTAAACTAGAAATCAATGGCAGAAAGATATCTGGAAAATCCCCAAACGCATGGAAATTAAACACACTTCTAAATAACACATGGGCCAAAGAAGAAATCTCAAGAGAAATTTGAAAAATATCTTGAATAAAATAAAAATGGAAACACAACTTATTGAATCCATAGAGTAGAAAAGAAGATCTAAAATCAATAATATAATAAGTTTCTACCTTAGGACATAGAAAAAGAGCAAATTAAATCCAGAGTATGCAGAAGAAGAGAATTAAAGCAGAAATCAATGAAACTTAAAACAGGCTATTAATAGAGAAGAGCAATGAAACCAAAAGTTGGTTTTTGGTAATATATAAGTCAAATCCTTTCATGACTAGTAAAGACCTGGAGGGGATATATTCTAATTGCTTAAATCACAATTTTTGTTAATTTAGTGGTTCTTAAATATTTAGGTGTAGTTCTGAGATATGCTGAAGTTTAAAGATATTATTATGAATTACGCACGAGTTTTCCATGGTATCATATGAGAAAAAAGTTTGCTGACAATTAGTTCATACCAGATCAAAACACCTGTATCTCATTTTCTAACACATAATCTCACAGCATCCATTTGCCATTAAGTTTTTGGAATTTATGTAAGTAAGCTGGGGATGTCACTTAAAACACCTGGATTCATCGGATTACTGAGCCGAGTCCAACATTTAACAGCAGTACCTTCTTCCAAAGGTAGAGGCAGCCTATTTTTATTCTTTGGACTAACTCATTCTAAGTTGAAAAACTGCTCAGATACTGAAAGAGCAAGGTGGCTTGTTCTTCTTCCCTATGCTCTGACTAAATGAAGAGAAAGTGAGTGAAGACTGAATTAGCTGCACATCCAAACCTTTTCAAAAAATTGTTGAAATTGCAGTAATTTTCTAAATACCAATTAAAATATTTAAAAATCCCCCCCAAATGCAACTAAAAATGATCACATCATCAATCACTGTATGTACCTGCTGATGAAGAATATTACCATAAGGTTTTGGTATTTCCATTAGGTACGGCAACTCAAATGTCTACTCATTTGGGGATTATCTAAGGTTTGGTTAATATGTGATAATAAACAATTGCCAATATGACACACATTTAAATTGGAGATCATTTATCACCCATTGAATTATACCTGCTTTTTACTGCTTTAGAAAATAACGATGCTATTCCTCAAATTTCTGACATACCTGTAAACTGTGGACATAAATTCTGCTCATATATAATAAAAACTCTAAAACTTCAACGAGAAAACAAACCTTTGTAACCTTGGGTTAGGCAAAGATCTCTCACATATGAAACCAAAAAATGATCTATAAAAGAACAAGCTAATAAACTGAACTTCATCAAAATGGAAACTGTTCTTTCAAAAGCCATGGCTGACATGACAAGCCATAGACCGGGAGGAAATATCTGCATATCATACACCTGATAAAAGACTTGTATCAGGACTATAAATAATAAATAAATAAGTAAAAATAAACGGCCGCATAAAAATGGGTAAAAGATGTGGAGACGCTTTACCAAAGAAGACAAACAGACGGCAAATAACGGCATGAAAAGATGCTTAATGTTCAAAGTTATTAAGGGAAATGCATTAATAAAACCCCAGCGAGATACCACTAAGCACCTACTGAAGTGGCTAAAATTAAAAAGACTGACCCTACTAAGTGGGCGAGGATGTGGAGGAGCTGGAGCTCTCATACACTGCCAGTGGGAGTGTAAAAATGTACCACCACTTTGAAAAAAATGTGTCAGTTTCTTAAAAAGTTAAACATTCACCTATCATATGACCCAGCCACTCCACTCCCAGGTATTTACTCAAGAGAAATGAAAGCATGTGTCCACACAAAGACATACGTGTACATGAGTGCTCGGCAGCTTATTTGTAATAGCCAAAGACTGGAAATAACTCCAATGTCCATCACTGGGATACGACTCAGCAATAAAAATGAATGAACTATTGACACACGCTAGAACATGGATGAATCTCAACATAATTACACTGAAGGAAGTCATTAAAAAGAAAGAGCATACACTGTATAATTCCATTTACATAAACTTCTAAAAATGCAAACTAATCTATATTGATGGAAAGCAGATCAGTGGTTGCCTGCAGACAGGAGGTGGGTACAGAGAAGGGACATGAAGGAGGAGTTAGCAATGGCACATGGAAGCTGCTGGGGCTGATGGATATGTTCAGTGTGACTGTGGTGATCGTTTCCCAGGTGCACACATGTGTCAAAAGGTAACACACTGTGCACCTTAAGTATGTACTCTTTTTATATGTCAACTATCTCTCAATATATGAGTTAAATAATAAAATATACACCAGGTCTTACATAAGACACATTTTAAAACAACTCAAAGTTTTAGTGGATATGCATTAGAAGGTATCATACAATAAAAATAAATAGAAACTATTCATTAGTCCTTCTGACCAGTAGCTTAAATCAATTCCACCATAATTAAAATGGAAATTCCTGATTTTTAAGCACGCATGTTCCGCACACTAGTACAACAACAAAACCTGTCTGATCAGATTTTTATTCTCATCACTTTTTTCAGCTGAAGAAACTTGAATTCAGAGAAATGACCCAAGCTCATAAGAACCTAAATATTCACCCTTAATTCTACCATAATTTATAGTCTTTAAAAGTACCTTCTAATAGTTTTTAAGTGCATGCTGAGATGTTTGAATTGAAATTCTTCCTTAAAATAGTTATAAATGTGTTTATCATTAATATTTTAGATTTATAAAATATATACTATGAATTCAAAATGTGCTTGTATCTAATAATTTTTCTTTACTCTCCCAATGAACATACTCCCAGAATGTCTGTCTGTCCTAATTTTACAAAGGGAAGAGTGAGGTACTGAGCTGGAATCAGAAGCAATGTGTCCCCTCAATTCAAAGGTCTCTTTACTTTGTTGACATATGAAGGCCAAGTTCAATCTTTCCTCTGTGACAAAATAAAGAGCCCTGTACCAGGAACTGAGAGTTCTCTTCCTTATTTATTTACTTACTGGCCACAGTCACAATCCTGAGACTCTTTTCATCCACCTGTAAAACTGGTGACAGTACCATATGTCCCCCGTATCTTACAAAGCATTCCAAGGTCCAAATAAGCTGATCTTTCAAAAACGGTAAGAGCTAAACAGATGTAAAGTATTGTGAATAAAACACACCTTTTACATAATTTGCGATGGCTTCTTTTGTGTCCCTCTCCGGGTCAATAGTGATGAAAAGTGGAGTTAAATCTGGCAGAGTTGGAATACTATCTGAAACAAAGTTCTCATTAATCAGTATTCACATTCTAAGGGAAAAGACAAGCATCAATTACAGTAGCACGTAGGGAGTGCTACAGCAAGGTGTTAAGGCAACACAGAGGGACATCTAACACGGATGGGGAAGGGGATGGGACAGCCTCCAGGAAAGGCAGATATATACATATCTGTGGCGCAATCAGATAGATATCCTATCAAATACCTGCACCCCTGCACACATGCTGTTACTTAGAATCACATCACATGGATATCCTGTCTCCTAATCCAAGGCAATGTTTGTAGGATTCCCCCGCCCCACCCACCATTTCTCAAGGGCAAAGAAACTATTAATAAGGACTGAATATCCTGGAATAATTCATTTTAAGAAGGATGTACATCACAGACCATACCACAGATTTCCTAGTCTAACCACCAGTCACCAGGGAAAAAGCAATGGCAGTGTCAGTGGTGAAACGCTACAAAAAGAAAGGGACACAAAGCAGAGTTAAGGGAGACCCAGACCACACCAACATTTTTAAGCAACCTAACATTTAGCATCCAAACAAGCTTCCTTTGGTAAAGAATAAGGTCATGGGAATCACAGCCACTAACAAGCCTAACACTGAGATTTTATGTTCTCACAAACTGAATAATTACAACCCTCCACCTAACAGTAATATGAGAATGTGAAAAGCATAGTACCATTAGGGACATCAAGTAAACACATACTTTTTTATAGGAAGAGATGGCTTTCTTACCTATTTCATCCACAACTTGAATCATTTTTTCTAGTTCTTCTGGACAGATATCAGGGCAATGAGTGAAGCCAAAATAAATCAATACCCATTGACCCAGGTAGTCCTTATCAGTTTTGGGCTCGCCAGTATGAGTTGTGAGGGAAAATGGGCCCCCAAGTAAAGGCTTTCCGATGCTTCGCTGCCGTTCCTTCTCCAGCTCTTAAACACACACGAACACACACCGAAGGGGAAAAAAAAAAAGTCAATCTAACCACAGGTCCTCAAATGCCTTATCTATGGTTCATTCTATACTACTGACTGAGGGCACAAAGTGTGGAAGAAATAGCCCCAGTTTTCAAGAAGCTTAAAAAAATCTTTTAAGAGAAATAAGCATAAAACAATAAAATAAAATCAAATGCTATTGTATATAGTAAGGACTACAAGAAAAGAAAGTGGTAAAACTATCTTCTTCCTCCTCCAGAACAATTCAGTCCTTAGCCATCAGGTGTGGCCACGATGGGGGTGAGGGCACAGCAGAGCAGAATGTCTGAGCCCAAGTGGGAGAGGTGGGTGGCCTGGCAGTGGGTGTCTGAGCCTGAGTGTGCTGAGGAGGGCAGCTGCGTGGGGAGAGGACAGCAGCGACGGGAGCTCAGTTACATACAGGGGCTTGACCAAATAAGTAAATACATTAAAGAGCTACAGATGAAAAAGGAGTGAGAACGACAGAAGGAGAGAAAACTAGAATGAACGCTGAAGTATTGGAAAGAAATGGGAGGTACACTACAAACTTATGGTTTCAATATATATAGATACAGAAATAAGTATAGATGTAAATAAGCACATCTCTCTCCTAGCTCTGTCCACTGAAAGGACCCAGGGGTAGATACACCCCAATAGCAATGAGCTCATATCCTGACTTCTAATATCATCCTCCACTAAAAGGAAATGAGGCTTTTTAGAGAAACGGCTGTTACCAGGACTGGGGCAGAGAAAGTACATGAACCTAGAACATCCTTTTGTGTCAGAATTAAGGAAGAAGCCAAAGCACATAGGAGGCATATCAAAAGGAAACAGAAGCCTGTGTCAAAGGGGCTCCCACTGACCAATCTGAGACAATGTGAGCGTCAAAACAAAGAGAATAATGGATTACAACTCACTGGCTTGCTAGGAAATCATGAATCACACTGATATAAATAAATGAATTGAGAGTTTGATGGGGAACAGAATATTTACATGTATAAATACATAATATTTACATGTATAAATGTACATCACAAAATACACACTAATTACATTTTCAGTAGAGAAGCCTGACAGACACCACCTTAATCAAGTGATCAAACTGAACTTAAATCAGTAATGGGACAAACTGAAAGCATATGACACCTGACTAAATGCAATGAGAACACAGCGTCCTGAATCTAACCATGAGAAAACATCAGACAAACCCAAACGAAGGGACAGTCTACAAAATAACTGGCCTGTAATCTTGCAAGCTGTCAAGGTCATGAGAGTCGGGTAAAGGCTGAAAAACTGTTACAAACTGAAGGAGACCAAAAAAAACCTAGGTATGAGGTGTGGTTCTGAACTGGATCTTTCTGCTATAAAAGGAGGGCATCAGTTGGGACTTCCCTGGCAGTCCAGTGGTTAAGACTCTGTGCTTCTACTGTGGGGGGCATGGGTTCAATCCCTGGTTGGGGAACTAAGATCCTGCATGCCACAAGGCACAGCCAAAAAAATAAAAAATAAATAAAATAAAGTAAAGTAAATAAAAGGAGGGCATCAGTTGCACAACTTGAATGAGGTCTGACGATTGAACAGTGTAACATATAGATGTTAATTTTCTGATTTTGATGGCTGCATTGTGGTTATGTTGGAGAATGTCCTTGTTTGTAGAAAATACACAATAAAGTATTTGGAGATGATGAGGCATCATGTCAGCAAATACTCTCAAACAACTTACGTACACTTTTAATACTGTTTCATAATACAAGTTTTTATAAAACAAAATTATTAACTGAAGGTGAAATTCCAAACTAAAGTCAAAAGAAGCTTGGCTTTTTCTACAATCATCTCTACCATTACTTTCCTAGTTTGTCAGGTTTGTTTCATTTTGAAATTGAAGGAACTTAACTGCTTATTAAAATATGAAAATCATATCAATAAAACACTGCTTGTTACACAAAAGAAATATACCTGTATATCAATATGGATCTTATATTCCTAAAGTTCTAAAGCCTATGAATTTTCACTCCCAGATGTAAACATTATTCTTTGTATAATGTCATCAAAAGAGACTCTCTAAAGAATCAAAACAGAGTAAGTGATACTTTAAAGATTTACTGGAAACTTCTAAAACAATTCTTAAAAGTCCTGAATATTCACTAAAATATAAAGTTCTTGTAAACAGTTTCTAAACACTCCGAGTGTTAGTCCAGAGCAGTTCCTTGCCGTGAAATTCCCTCTGGCCTGGCAGAACCTCATCTAGTGAATCCTTCACTTCTGTGTCTGTTTCACTGTCATGGGCGCCTCAGTGGCTGGACTGCACCTTAGTCATCTCTGCACCCTCTGGACTTCTTACTATCTACATCCAGATCTGTCCACAATAAGTCTTTTCACATGGTTAGACAGTGGTGCCCTGAACAGATAAGACAGTGGAAAAACAGGTGAAATCCAAATAAAGTTTGTAGTTTAGTGAACAGTACTGTATGAACTTTAATTTCTCACTTTTGATAAATTAACCATAGTTATACAAGATATTAACATTAGGGGAAGAAAGGTGAAAGATATATGGAAACTGTCATTTTTACAACTCTGCTGTAAACCTAAAATTATTTCTAGATAAAAAGCTTAAAAACAGCAATGACAAAAGGATGCCAGTCCACAGCCAGGAAGGATTTTACTCAGCACTGACCAGACGGTATCTACTTACTCTCTGTCTTTTCTTTCTTGAAGTACTTCATCCCAGCCAGTAAAACTCCTCCAACAGCAAATGTGATGGCTAAGGACTTCCAGGAAACAGGCTACTGGGGCAGAGATTTCAAAAATAAAAATACTAGAAAGATGCAAACATTTAATCACACTAAATTTATTACAGTAGTTTTTAAGAAACCTACACACAGGTCTCGATCTTGTTAAATGGACAGCATGTTTCACGTTACTTTGGGATGAGAAAATACTGAAAGTTTCTAGGGATGCAGTTGCATCTGGGCTCCTAACACAATTACTAAGGCACTTCTTTCCAAGGGAAGGTTCCCTAAGTCGATTTCTTTTCATGTGGAAAAAAAGACCCAAGGCTCAAGCACCATGACTGTTACCACGTGTGACCCAGATCCCAACTGCTGATTTAAAAACCCGTCAATCACCTGCTTGTGCTGATATTGAGAATACCTAGAAATAAACCAAATAAATTTAGGAGGTTAACCTAACTCTGGTTTCCAAAAGTAACAAAGCCGAAGTAGAAGACAGCTAAAAGTGGAACGTCTTGCAAACTGCATCATTATTTCTTTGTACTTTTTCCAAGTCCCAAGATAAAATAACTCATTAACCTTCCCCCAGCTCCGAAGACCACCTCTCTTGCCTATCACTAGAGCCTAGTGGCTCTTAAGTTCTTTTGGGGTCAGAACTAGAACCCGGCAGAAACCAAAGAAAAAAGGCATATCCAGCAGGCCACTACGGCCCACATATGCTCAATTTCAGCATATACACACCAGACCCCCGAACGGAGAGCCAAGTGACAAATAATAAAAATGCTCTGACGCTTGAATCATGGGAAAAATAAGGTTGAGCCCCCCGCTTAGAACACCTGAAACTTTTTTTTTTTGGCGTAAAAGCTAACTAAAATCCAAGCCCGGGTATCTAACCACGTGGAGAGGGTGTCGGTTCTGAGGTTCTCTTTACCCCTGAGGGTCCGTGCAATCCGGAGGGAAATGCGGGATGAGATTCTGTGACCCAAGGAGGTCAACCGGCGGAGTGGAGGACAACTTGAGGCTGACTGGTTTCTGAGGTTATGACCAAGTGGGATGGGAAGGGCGCGCAGGGTTGACTGGCGAGCAACGGCAGGGCTCCAGGTGTGCACTCACCCGGGGCTGCGAGGGGTCTCCGCCGCCCTTCGGCTCGGGTCCTGACGACCCGGGCGGGGGCGGCCTCGCCGTGCTGAGGAGCCGGCACCGCAGGCAGCTGCCAGCAGCGAGCCCCGAGGCCCGCCACGCCTCCCCTGGCGGCGCGCGGAGCCGCCCCAGCATGACCTTCGCGGTCCCCTCCCCGGGGTCCCAAACCCCGAGGCTGCGAGGCAAGAGAGACCAAAGTTTGCCACCCGGAAGCCGCATTATCCGGCCGGGCGCGCGCAACAACCCCGCCATGAGCTCGAGAGACCGCGCCTCCTTTGCCCCGCCCCTCGACTTCCGGCACGGTTTCCGCTTCCTCCGAAAGTGAGAGAGAGCCGCTCCTTCCGCTGCGCTCGACGGTGACGCGGTCGCCTAGCCGGTAGTCTGGGAGCTCTTCGCCGCGGAGTCGGCGCGCGGTAGGTGGTTCCTCGCGGCTGGAGGCGGGGCGGGGCGGGCCGGGCTGGGCTAGGCCTACGCGGGCTGGCTGCAGGGCCCTCGGGAGCTGACAGGGCCCTCGGGAGCTGACAGGGCCCGGAGGAGGGGGCCGCACCGAGGACCGGCTGTGCGGCGGGACCTGGGCCGGGAGGCCTGAGTGCAGCTCAGGGTCCCGGGGCTTCGGCGACCGCAGCCTCTCCTCCCCCACCGGGTGCCCCCAGCCTCGGAAAAGAGAAAACGGCGTCCGGAGACGGCCGGGACCGGGCAGCCCCCGTCCCCAGCCTGGAGGCCGGTCGTTGACCGCTTTGCACCCCTAACGTAGAAGCGGACCCATTGCGCTTGAAATAATGAAATAATGTACGACTTTTTAAACACATTTGCTGATTAGGATATTTGAGCGGTTCGGGTGACAAGGACTAGTCAAGTATGACTGAACTGCCTGGGAGTTATATTCCCAGGGTATAAGGAACCTGAATAGAAATACCGGCACTCTACGGAGTGGTGTCTCTCCTGCGTCATGTCCCAGCCCTTGACTTGGGCTCCCTGGGCCCTAGGATTTCTACAGGCCTATATTTACCTAAGTCTCCTGTTATCGAGGCGGAGAGCGTTCGTAGGTTGACTTTTCATTCCTTGCGAAAGTTTAACTCGCGTTCATTCTGTCTTGCCTTTGTTTTTGTCTCAGCATCTGCACTCTTAATCTCTCTCCTCCCCGCCTCCGTGGCAGATGTGCAAAATACAGAAAAAGGAGGAAAAAAAAAAAAAAGGCCTTCTAACGTCCTTAACTTTGGATCCCACTCGCGCGGGGCCTTTTTCAGGGCTTCCGCTGAGCGGAAGCGTCCGGTGCCTGGTGATGGTGGCCCCCGAGCGGGGTACTTTTTATGAACTGGCATCATCAGCCAGTGTGCTGCTCTGCTTGCCCAGCGGGAGGTTTGTAGTAGTCTGTGATTACCTGTGTTTCTTGATTCCTGAATTGAGCTGGACTTCTCTGGAATATCGGCTCAAAGTAAATGTTCAGCACTTCAAATCATTTTTAATCAAACTGATTTTTCTGTCTTGAGCAAGCTTCAGATCTTCTCCCCCCGCCCCCCACCTTATTTCTCTGTGTTTGTTTCTCCAGGGAGGAAGTAGTCCTCAAATTGACAAAGAGACACAAAAGTACCCTGCTTATTCAGGCAGTGAGTGTGTAAAATTACTGTTCACCTCTTTGCTCAGTTGTAGGTTAATTGATCAGACAGCCGTCAGATACATTAAAATTGAATTAAGGGTTTTTTTTTTTTTCAGCTAGTCTGTTAACTTTTATTTGCCAGAGTGATTGTTTTAATAGCTGGACCCTTTATTTGTTTACCAAAGCATTTTTATACAACTTCTTCATATTAAATTTACAATGTTAAATAAAATACTAGCTTCTAAAACAGTTCCTGGCTGAAAGTAGGTGTTTTATAGCTGTACATTGCATGAATTGCTAACACTTCTGAGCCTGACTTCATGCACCTGTAAAACTTTAGTGTTAAAAGATACCTAAAACACTGTCTAGTGTAAACCTGTCACTTGTGAGAGGAAAATCAGAATGGTGTTGGTATTGCTAAGAGAGCTCACTGAAATGGAGCCGGGAGGCCCTTGAGGATGTGTGACTTAGGCATGTCTCAGCCTGGATGGACTCTGACCTTTGACCATTTATTGTCCTAATGAAGTCATCCAGAATATATGCTGGAAACTCACGATACCTAGCTGACCCCTAGCCTAGAATAATTCGTGATTCCTTAAAGACAAATATTTCTTGACTTGTGTCAGAGTCAGTCACAGTTCTCAACAGGCACCTAACTCTGTGGCTTTTCGTATTTATGAGCCCCTGACTCTTTCTCTTCCCCAGAACACTCTCAGTTTTACCTGAATCTGTGTCCTCCAAATTGCAGTTCTTAAGACCCCAAATAAACTCATTTCTTACTTGTAGCCTCCTGCATTGTTTTTTGGTTGACACACTTATTACTCCTCTTAAACCACCAAGATCACAAACGATTTTTTTTCTATTTTTCCCCCCATTTAGATACTTTCCTTAGACGAGACAGGATGTAGGTATTATCATCTGATATTTGTTCTATCAGTAGTGACGAGGCCGATCAGATTTTGTGCTTGACGTAACCTTAGGCTGTTTGACTGGGACAGCTAGGCCTAACTTCCCGGCCCTGTAGTTCACTTGCTTCATCTCAGGTGCGGATCTCCACCCTGCATGTCTATAGCCACAGACGTTTCCTGCCTCACCTTGCCTGTCCCTGCTGTATCTATAGCACAGTGAGTTTCCAGGCTATCCGCCACCCCACCCCCGCTGCTTTTTCCACAGCTACCTGGCCCACGTGGGTCTGTGTGTGTATAAACACTTGGCTCACGCATCCCTTCCCTGAGATGCTTCTGGCTTAGGCTTTGAGCCTCGCTTTATCGCAGTGGTTCCCCTTAACCGTGTCTCCTTAGTAAAGTCTAGACTTGCCACACTTTTTCCTTTGACAGTGGTTTGAAGGGCTGTCTTTCCTCACAGCCTCGCGTGGATTCTTGAGGGCTTTTCCACGAGGACCTTCTTAATTATCACAGGCGACTTCATACCATCTTGTAGCACGTTTTCAGCAAGGCAGCGTCCCTGGCCATTTCCTTCTGTTCCCGAAACTCACTGGTGCCTAAGGTGGTTTTCGCAGAGTGCTGACTGCTTATCCTGTGCCATGAATTTTTGTAGGACTTTTTCTGAGGAAACCTTGGGAACTTTTCTACATTACTCTGGTCTGTGAAAAGTTGGGGTAGTTTCATTTATCTCGAGGTTCACTGGGCAGATATATAATTAAAAAAATAATTTTCTTAACACGTATAGAGTGCTTCATGATTTACAAAGGAGACCACTGTGCTTTAGAACTCAGCTCAATCTCACAACAAGTGGTGAGGGTTATTTTGCTCTAAGAAACTGGAACTGCAATCAGTTCTAGGTTTTCAGCTTCACAGCTTCTAGCAGTTCATCATAATACCTCTTAACTGAAACTTCGATAACTTAGTGTATATAAATGGTGCAGGCAAAACTTCCAGAACCAAGTTCACTAGCAACTTGCTATTTTGCTTTCTTTTCAAAAGCAAATTATTTTCTTAGATCTTCTAATTCTTCCAGACTTTATTTTCCCCTAAACTTTAGAATGCTTTTAAAAAACTTTATATTATAGACATTTAAAAACATGCATAAAAGTAGAGAGAATAAACCTCATGTACCCATTTTAGCTTTAACAATTATTCTCTACTCATCTACTTGTTTGTGTGTATTTGGTGAAGGATGGGGAGTATTTTGAAAAAATTCTATATGGCACTGGAATGCTTGTTAATTCTAAATCTTCCCACTGGAGGTGTCTTTGAGTTTTTGATCTCTCTGTCCACCAGGATCAGTCTTTCTGAGCTCCCTGGCATCTCCCTGAACCATAAAACAAAAGACTCTAAATGAGCCAGAAGAGTCAATTCCCAGCCCACTTGGTTCTTTTTTGCTCTGATTCACTCACTGTTGAGTCCAGTTGTCTTTCCGTGAATGTGGTCTTGTCCTCCCTTATCTCTTATCTTTTCTTTAACAGAACATGGTATAAATTTAAGTTTCTGTTTTACAGAATAATTTCTGTGTTTGATAAAATGCATATTTTTTTCTATCCTTAGCCTTATCTTTAAAAGCTATATGTATGTAATGAGCATTTTGAATCTCTTTTCTACCCTAGAACACATGACTGCTTTGAAGGATATGGCCCTTGCTGGTTCTCTTCACATTACTTAACTTTCTTTAAAAAGCTGGCAAATCTTCAGATACCCTGGAGTCTCCCTAAACTAAACTGTGTTCCACTGGAAGGTGCATCTGATAGGGCTTTTGGTATTGCATGACAGAAACCTTAAAGCCAATTCAGTTTGGCTTTACTCAGAGGAGATTTTGTTGGCTGATAGAACTAATGACCAAGAGTAGTTCTAGCAGGGACAGGTGGATCCAAGTGTTCAACTAGTGTTTCCAGGACTTGACTTCCTTCCGTCGGTCACATTGCTTCCTTTTAGGTTGGGTTTCTTCTCAGTTAACTTCCCTAGCAGCTCCAGTCTTAGTTATCAGTTTTAGCAGAAGTAGTTCCAGTAGTTTTGCTAGTAGTTCCAGTGAAAGTCCCAGGGCTGATGCTTATTGACCCCCGACTGACCAGAGGGAAACTGGGCTTTTAGAGGCCAGGCCTGGGTCCTGGGTCTGCCCCTCCCCAGCCAGGAGGTTGAGGTTAAACCTCACAGACTGAGAGTGAGAGTGGGTAGGTGCCTAAACAGACATTGGGATGCTGTGACCAGAACAGGAAATGAATGCTGGGTCGGCAGTGACAGGTGTCTCCTGGACAAGATCAAATTAATTGGGACCAAATACCCTCTAGGAGATGTACAGTACATATTGTTACCCTAAAGGTGCTGAGTTTAAAGGTAAAAACAAACAAGCTTGTTTAGCAGGGGATAAAAGCATTCCCAGAAACCATTTTCTCTTAAACTCTGGTGATAACGTTCCAGTGATAACACTTGCTAAATTATCTTCTGGTTTGATTCTCTTATTAATCTGTACTTGGAATCCCAAATATTTGAAGCCTTAAAAGACTAGAGGTTTTCATCTTAAATGAGTTTTGTATTTATTTTAATTGTATCTCACCTTTCAAATCAGATTATCTCATCTATACTATCCCTCGTACATATTAACTGAGCTGGTATTTAGTGGGGTTTTCAGATGGGACTGCAGGAAGAAATGAACAACAACAAAAAAGTATAAGAACACCAAGGAATTTTTCAGGGTTTCCATCGCTTTTTCTGGTTCTGTTTTACCTGTTTTGGGGCTCATTCTACCCAACCAGATTAAGGAAGGAATTTAGCTCATAATTGGGTAGATCACATAGAAAGTGTGCCATTAGTGACAAACAGTTTTAGACCAAAAAGAGACCCTTAATTCTCAAAAGTGTCAAACAGAAATCTGGCCCTTATTGCTGATTGTGGAGTTGTCACCTCCACCTCATAGGAGCACTCTGACAGGATTTCACATGTCTGTAGAGGGTTAAAAAGAACTCCGTAGGAATATTCAGCAAATGACTGGAGACCAGGAGTCTGACAGTAATTTTAGAAACTACAAATGAATTTTTAGAAACAACTAGGTTTTAATAACCTAGACACCACAACACAATTGATTACTGTAGTTTTTATAACAAGAATAGTTGATAGTTTAGGGTCCTAGCCTTTGATTTTTATTTTAATCCTTAGTGTTCTTGGCACTTTTAAGTAATTACAAATGATTATAAATTTAGATTGTAAACAATCTAATAAAGTAATAGCTTTTTCAAGTCTAAATCCCTAGCACTTGTGGTCCACTGAGGCAGGGCAGAGATCATGTATAAGAAAAAAAGAATACATATTTCCGGTTTTGTTTAGAGAGAAGGGGAATGTGTATTCAGGTTTTTAAAAGCTGGTACAAATTTGAATCCAATTTTTGAGGAACCAGGAATCGCTACTCACAGAAAGGAGAATAGTCATATCAGTGTCATAGTTTTTGTGCCAGATTTTTTTGTTTAAATTAATCCTCTCATCTTTTTTTCCTCTCTCTGTTATTGCATATATAAAATATGAGAAAATTATTTGAGGTGACCTACCCATCAACAAAGAGAAAAGATCTAGCCTAACATAATATACTCCTAGTGGGAACTAATGTATAAAGTACAATGAATGAGTGTAATATACAACTCCCCTCACCAAAAAAAAAATCTTGAGCTTTTGATAGAATTATTTTGGTGTTTATGGAAGAAGGGGTGTGTGTGTGTGTGTGTGTGTGTGTGTGTGTGTGTGTGTTTAAAACTAGTGTATATTTATTAAAAATTACAAATTATACCAGATTTGAATTTGACTTTACTAGAACTAGAATGCCTGTTCATGAATAGGATAATACCCTTTTGTAAATAGCTGTTCTTCTGCAGGATGGAGGTTCTCATCTATTGTACAGATGAGAAGACTGAAGCATTTTGAGGACTTGGTAATTTGGACCTAAGACCGTCAGACTCTAAAGCCCACGCACTTTTCTCTGTACCAAGCTACCTGGTGGATTGACTATTAAGTTTAATATTCATTTTACCATTTTCTTCAGTCCAGTGAGAAAATTAGATGTTTATAACTTTATCTTTTTCACTTTCCTTACTTAATTTAGAAAACTGTTTGGAGATTATGGATGCTCAGCCCGAACCTGGACCCCTCAGTGAGAGTTCAGAACTTTTCTCCTTTGGAGTTATAGCAGATATTCAATATGCTGATTTGGAAGATGGCTATAATTTCCAAGGAAGCAGACGGAGATACTACAGACACAGTCTTCTTCACTTACAGGCTGCTATTGAACACTGGAATAAAGAAAGCAGCCCACCCAGTTGTGTACTTCAGCTCGGAGACATCATCGATGGCTATAATGCACAGTATCAAGCATCAGAAAAGTCACTAGAACTCATCATGAGCACATTCCAAAGGCTGACAGTCCCAGTCCATCACACGTGGGGAAATCATGAATTCTATAACTTCAGCAGAGACTATTTAACCAACTCCAAACTCAACACAAAGTTTCTGGAGGACCGCATTGCCCATCATCCTGAGACTGTGCCTTCAGAGAAGTACTATGCTTATCATTTTGTACCGTTCCCTAAATTCCGGTTCATTTTACTCGATGCTTATGACATGAGTGTCTTGGGCGTGGATCAGTCGTCTCCAAAATACCAGCAGTGTCTGAAGATGCTGAGGGAGCACAATCCAAATACGGAATTGAACAGCCCTCAAGGTGAATTATCCCTTTGAGCTGAGAATCTAATACATTGTCTTTAAATTCTTCAGCTACCTTTTACTCAGCAGGAAGATGGACGATTAAGGTAAAAGTATATTGTCCTGTTGTTCAGGGTCAGGATTTCTCACACGCCTCACGGCGCATGGATTGGTGGCATTTAGTTCAAGATTCCTTTATTTAAACAGATACCTGAGTGCCTGATGTTCTGGCCGGGTACTTTTTCTAGGGCAGCTATTCAGAGGCGTAGGCAGTACGGACAGTCCCACTTTTTTATGGATGGAGTGGAGGAAACGAGAAGAAAGTGGACGGGACAGATAATAAATGCAACAGAAATAAGTGGTCCGTGCCACCAAGAAAATAAAGTACAATATTATAGAAAAGGACTAGGGGTACCATTCCAGTCAGGTGGCCATAAATAGCCTCTCTAAGGAGAAAAGCATTTCAGCTAAGAGACGTGAACTAGTCATCCTTGGGAAGGGCGGGTAGGGCAGAGCACTCGACAAAAACCAGTGCACAGGCGCAAAGCAGTGTAAGGCACTGTTCCTGAAGAGCACGGAAGGGCCCATGGGGTGAAAGGTGATTTGATAGTGGCTCAGTGGACATAGAAAACAGTCTTTTATATTCAGGGTAACGGGAAGCTGGGGAAGTAAGCAGAGGAGAACTGAGATGAGGAGTAAGATACGGTGTGATCTACATTGCTCTAAATTGTTATGGTTTCCTATTTTAAGTCAATTGCTGCCGAATGTTCCTAAAGAAAAGTACAGGTGTCCCCACGTTAGCTAAGTTTGAATGCCCATATGAGGGAAAATCGACATTTGATGGGTCTAAATTACTAAATTTGTTTCAGGACTTGCTGAGCCCCAGTTTGTCCAGTTTAATGGAGGATTCAGCCAAGAACAGCTGAACTGGCTGAATGAAGTTCTTACATTCTCTGACAGAAACCAAGAAAAGGTGGTGATTGTGAGTAAGTATTTAAATGATTTGATTACACTAGCATTTTAGAGAATGGGTCTAGTTAGGTTTTAAAACATACTAACAATATTGTGATATTTTTATAAAATGAAAGCTTAGTTTAAAATGTTTTATTGAGAAACAATCTGAATGTAAAATTAACATTTAAGCTTGAGTCAGGAAAGAATTGTAAAATAAAACATCTTGCCACATATTAGAGCCTGTGAGTTGCCCCTTTAAGTTTAAAAGTAGTATTTCCCCAAATGGGTTCAATTTGTGTAGTAATATATATAAGTGAAAAACTCCATCCAGGCCCCAGACCAAATCCCAGCCTCAGGAGACCTACCTATGAGTGCAGTGGCCTCTGCTGACGAGGTGAAAGCAAAGCTGGTGTCACGGGATGAGTGTGAGGCTCATCTGGCAGGTCTGTAACTCTGTCCACCATATGATTGCAAGGAAATAAAAGGTGTGGTTTTCGTTTAGAATCACTTTTTACAGACATACTGCCATTAGAGGTTATAGGACCTGGAGGTGCTTCAAATAGACGTGTGTGTATGTGAGCGTGTGTGCGTGCATTCACGCACACGCACATGAAGAACTGAATTTGGATTTGCAGTGTGGCTGGTGTACCTGGTTTGGGGGCTGAGGTTAGTCCTCTCGTTTAAAATCGATGTGGCCTGATGGATGAGAAGATAGTACCAAGGGTCACAGGGATTGCGTGCCATTCTGGCTCTTGTTTCTATGACCTGTGTGTGACTCTGGACAAATGTTGAATGTGCAAACTGCAGTTTTCTCAGTATTGTATCAGATGAACTTATGAACATGAAATCCCTTTGAAAATGACAGGCTATTCAGATAGTTGGTAATATAAAATTACATTTCAGGGAATTCCCTGGCAGTCCAGTGATTAGGACTTGGCGCTTTCACTGCTGAGGTCCGGGTTCGATCCCTTGTGGTAGAAATAAGATCCTGCAAGCCGCTCGGTGTGGCCAAAAAAAACCCATTGTATTTCTATTGATCAGTTTTTACCTACTTATCTTTCACTGATGTGGTAAAGATATGAGATGGAGTAGGGGTATTTCTAGAATATCAAATGTCATTCAAGGCTTAGAAAATTATAAGGTGCCCTCAGGGGTTGTAGGCATGGTGTGACACTGTTTGGCTCTGTAATAAGTGGTTTCCAAAGTGGGATACTTCTTGTCTCTGCTTTTTAGTTTTCACTGCCAAAATGTACCTGTTATTGTAGAGAATACTGGAGCTAAAAGGGACGTCGAGATCATATAGTCAAACCTTTTAATTTTAAAGATAAGGAAACTGAACCCAAAGAGATTAAACTACGTAGGTCAAGTCATAGAGCTCCTGAGACTGGAGTCCCCTTTCGTTGTCTCTCCCTCCGTACCGTATTCTTCCCGTTTCTCTGCACTTCGGTCGGTGCACCTGTCTGCGTTAGCATCTCGTACATTTCTTCCATTTTGCTCTAAGCTCAGACACTGGATGAACAACTGAGTGCCTCAGGTTTTCTTTAGCAAAGTTTAAAATGGCTAATAGACATTTTCTTTTGTTTCTGTTTGCTTCTTCACTTTCATTTTGGCTTCTCAGAGGTATTTGGCCTACTCAAGTTTTGGCCATGCAGTTGGAAGGATAGAATTGCTATTAGCTGAGATATGGAACACTGCAATAGGAGGGGTTTTGGGTGAAGAGTTCAGGAGTTGAGGTTTGAAAATATTAAGTTTCAGATGCCTATTAGACACCAGGAGAGATGTTGAGTAAGCAGTAGGGACATATGAGTCGGAAATTCAGAATAGAAATTTGGGCCAGATATATAAACGTGGAAGTTGAAAGAATACAGATAGTATTTAAAACTGTAAATTACTAAGAGATCACCGAGCTATTAGGTATGGACGGAGCAGTGAAGCCTGAGGACCAAGTATTCGGGCTCTCCTGACCGGACACTAGGGAAGTGAGGAGGCAGCAGGGTGAGGATCAGAAGCTGTCGAGGTTGGGAGAAAACTAGGGGGACAGCGGTGTTCTGGAAGCCAAGTATTTCAAAGAGAAGGGAGCGACTAATTGTGTTCCATGAGTCCGGCATGGCATCTGGGTCGACAAAGTCACGCAGCCTCCTGGGACTCTCGGCCCTTATCACAGCTTGGAGGGGGGCGGGGGGAGGAGTGTGTGTGTGCGCGTGTGCGCGCGCGCGTGTTCTGTTACCTCCCCTTGTTTTACTTGTATTATAAACTAATAGATATTAAGCAGAATAAAATTTTCAGAATACAATTTCAGGATAAAAATAAACAGTAATAGGGAAAACAGGGAAGTGATTTATTTAATGGGAAGAATCAGACCAGTGAGCTGTTGTACCTGTATGCTGGAGCGAAACTGTGGCCTCATGTTGATGTGGCCTCGTAGGTGCCTTGAGATCAAGAATTTGAAATTCTCTTGGCTGTGTCTCCAGTGGAAGCTAGTATGAATGTTCCCTGCTTTAGCTTAGTTTTCTCATCTGTAAAATGGCTTTGGCCACCTTGATCTCGTGGAGGTATTTCAGGTAGCATAAGTCAGTTCTTTAGGAAACACTGAGTGTTTATATAAATGACATATACATATAATCCACTGGCCCATCCCTAAACTGTTCTTTTACTTGGGAGTAGCTCTTTCTGTGTGTATAACACTCGTACTCTTAGGGAAATCAGTGAGACTGGATTCCAGTGCAGCATCTGCCTGATCTCTGGCCGCCTTTACGGACTGCCCTGCCCGGGATGCCCTCAGTCTCCTGTGGTGGTGTTTGTGCATCTCGAGACTTTGTAGGCCATAGATCTCAGGGTTTCTGCCTATACAGCAGCCTCTCTCCCCTTGGATGCAAACTGTCTCGCCCTTCTTTACGCTCCAGAGACGTGGCTCTAGATTATCTAGTTTTTCATGTATGTGGATTCTCCTTGGTCTCGGTCCACATGAGTAGCAATACACATTTTCTTTACCCTGAGTACTAGTTTTTAGCCTTTTTTTAGTGAAAGAGGTATTTCTTTATTGGCTCATAACTCTTCTTCTCTTTAACTAACAGGCCATCTTCCCATTTATCCCGAGGCCTCTGACAGTGTGTGCCTGGCCTGGAATTACAGAGACGCCCTGGCAGTCATTTGGTCTCACAAGTGCGTGGTGTGTTTCTTCGCCGGTCACACCCACGATGGTGGCTACTCTGAGGATCCTTTTGGTGTGCACCACGTCAACATAGAAGGGGTTATTGAAACGGCCCCAGACAGCCAGGCTTTTGGCACAGTGCATGTCTGTCCTGACAAAATGATGCTGAAAGGGAGGGGCAGAGTTCCAGACAGAATTCTGAATTACAAGAAGGAAAAAGCTTTCCATTTTTAGTGTGATTTTATTTGTTTACTTTTATAGAAAGAGACTGACTTGGCTTTGTGGTTTTGTTCCGCCTTCCTCTCCCGACATCCTGAGTCTCATTAGTTAGTATTCTGTTTGCATAACAAATAGCCATAACTGACTTCAATGTGTGTTAGCTCATAAGATATTCTGAAATGTCATTTTTGGATAATATATCCCGTGTTGAAAATTGGAAAGGAAATGAATGAAAGTAGCATGAATAAACCAGGGAGGAGACTGAGGTGGTGGTGGGGGGGATACAGTCCTCCAAACAGACTCTATTAAGCCTTACCTGAGGTTTTTTAACTTTTTACAAGGAGAATGTATTCATTCACTGTATTAGCTACGTAAGTTAAAATTCATAATAAAAAGAAGTAAAATAAGCTCAGGCCGACTTTTTCCGTGTACTCAGCTGTGTGACTGAGCTTTAGACGTTTTTTGCTCAGAGTACCCATCATATTTGTACTTTTATAGGTTTATACTCCTGTTCTGTAAGCCAGAAACATCACCAGTTACTTCACAGGTGAACGAATAGCACCCCCATTCACACAGGTGATCGTGTGGTCTCCCTTGTGAACCTCTTGTGAGTTCAGCCAAAGCAGGACCAAGTGCCAGTGCAGCTGTGTGCCTGCCAGCATGTCTGTTTGGGCCCCCAGCTGGTGCTATATGAGACTATTGTAGGTAAATGAATTTACCCTTGACTCCATTTATAGACAAACGGGGCATGTTTAACGGAGCTGTCATATATTCTAAGACTTATTTGCAGAAACACTTACTTACTCAGTGGCAGACGGGGACTGTTCAAGTGTAGAAAAAGTTTGATTCAGGGCCTGAAAAAGAGGAAGACAAAAAAACAGTCCTAGTCAACGTAAGTGTGTCTGCTGAGCACCGAAGCATTGTGGGGCTACAGAGGCGCCTCAGTCTCCACTGGCTGCTGTAACAAATTACCACAAACTTGGTGGCTTAAACAACATATATTTGTTCTCTTACACTTCTGGAGGTCATAAGTCTGAAATCGTCTTCACTGGGCTGAGATCAAGGTGTTATCAGGGCCATGCTCTTTCGGGGGCAGAATCGGTTTCCTTGCCTTGTCCAGCTTCTAGAGCTGCATCTCTTGCATGTCTTGGCTCGTGGCCCCTTCCTCCATCTGCAAAGCTAGCAAGGCAGCTTTTTCCAGTCTCTTGCTGCGTTGTTGTCACGGTGTCTCTCTCCTCTTCTGTCTGTAGTCAGATATCCCTGTTCCTCCCTCTTACACGTTAATTACATTGAGGGCCCACCCAGATAATCCAGGATATAATCTTCCCATCTCAAGATCCTTAATCACATCTGGGAAGTCTACTTTGTGATGTAAGGTAGCATTCAAAGGTTCTGGGGATTGGGACCTGGATACCTTTGAGGGTCATTACTCAGCCTACTGATGTGACTGTAATACGCTCCCTGCCTTCACTGACTTTCCACAAGTGAGAGAGAGAAACAACCCTGCGTGCAAATGTATGAAGAAAGGACAGTGGCAACATGGAGGAGGGATTTAATTTTGTTTGAAGGGAATAGGGACGACATGAAGAAGGAAGAAAACTGGTTTAAATAGGTGTGCGGGTGCATTTCATGTAGGCAGAACAGCGTAGCCTCATAGGATATGCTGAGTTCAGGAACTGCAAGTAATGCTATGAGGATTCAGCAAACGGCGCCGGGGGATGGCAGGCGGTAAAGCGGGAGAGGACAAGCTAGGGCTACGTGGTGAAGAGCCCTGAGTGACGAGCCAGAGTTAGAACTAAACTTGTCAGGCAGTGACCCTCCGGTGTCTGAGCTGGGGAGTGTGTGAGGAAATCTGTGTCAATTCCAGGCAGTGGATAATGAGAGGATGATATAGGAGAATGATAATGGGGAGAAAAGAGATTGTGAGGGTGGGAAGACAGAGATTTTGACAATAGAACTATTAAACTTACTAATAATACTTAAATTCAATTGAAAAATAGAGTTGAAAAGCAATTTCAGTAATACTCTTCAAAAGGCAGTACTTTACCAAGTTACTGCCTTTTACGTGCTTCCGGAGATAGGAAAGGAACTGTGTATATTCACAGAATTCATAGTGTTATATGGGAGATGCAAATATGATGAAAGTGTATTTTGGACATTAGTTTTAAAAAAAAATTGAAACATTACAGTCTTTTAAGCACAGAATCAAGCATTACTTGGAGGATGGGTAGGTCCTATATAGAATTTGGAAATAAATCTGTTTCTTCATGTCTGACTAATAGTTATACCAACGGAGGTATAAAAACCATAAATATACCAGAAAACTGAAATCCTTTATTTGTATTTCACTGACCCTTAAAATAAATTTTACTTCAATTGCTTTAATATCAACTAGATTTTTTTTCCTTTACCCTCTAAATCTTGATAGAGAATTTCTGACTATCCAGTGGCCATTATGTAAAACAAAAAACATGCCTATCTCCTTTAACAAATATTTGTACAATACTTAATGTCGTATTAAAGGCTATAAAAATAGGCAAACTACCAGACTCATTTTCGCTCTACTAATACTTTTTGAGTCGAATATTTCCTAAATCTCATGAAACTGTCTTCACTATGGAGTCTGATGCTAGCATATGTAAAAGAGTTGCCATCCAGATGCTCTAAGACAGCACTGACCAACAGAAATATAATGTGAGCCACATAAGTAATTTGACATTTCTAGGAGTCACATTTTAAAAAGTAAACAGATAAAATTAATTTTAATTACGTATTTTATTTACCCCAATACATCTAACATTATTTTAACATGTAATCAATATAAAAATATTTTACATTCTTTTTTATACTAAGTGTAAAATCTAGTGTGTATTTTATACTTAAAATCTGTCCATTTGGACACTAAATTTTCATTGGAAATATTTGGTCTATATTTAGATATAAAATTTGCAGTTGAAGAAGTAGATTCACATATCCAGGTTGTTCCAAAGATACTTAAAACAAGTGTTCCAAACACTTATAAGTTTTCTCATAACTGAATTGATGTTTTTAAATAAAAATGAAAAAATTCAAACTACTTCAGTGTACATTTCAAGTGCTCAGTACAACATGCAACTAGTGGCCACCAGACTGTACAGCTCTGAAATGGTCTTCTCTCCAGGGCTACTTTTGGCATTAAAAATACGTGTATAGATTTTGGTCTTATTTTTCATTTAAAATGTAATTAATATCCTCCCTCTCCTTCTTTTTGGTCCCACATTCCTTTATGCTAGCTAACTTTCTTTCCAAGACATGCTTGTTCACTTGGTCCATCTGGAGTCCTCGTTTAATTCACGGCACTGCACCAGTTCAGTATATGCCGAGGTTAGTTCAGGGGTACAGCCCTCTCTCGAACTCCTTCTCCCATTATCCAAACCCTGCTTCCCTCCATGTTATCAGGTGCAGCCCTTTGTCAGCTCTTTATATTTTGAATGCTCGCATATTATCTCGCTTATAAACCGTGCAACTATATAAATAAGTAGGGGGTCTGGTAGTAACCCTATTTTATAGATAAAAAATTATCCACGGGAGGTGTATGCATTTGCCCAAGTCATATGGATAGTGACGTAGCTGAGTTAGAATTTATATTAACTTTTGTTTTGCCTTTTCTACTACACTGTGACACAACAGAATGTCAGACTCCTTCTCTTACTAGTCCCTTCCAGTCCTGTATTGTAGGCAGCCTAACTTAGGATCAAAAAAAAATCATCTCTAGTATTAACTCAAATTACCTGAAATAAATTCCTAGGAAACTGGCATGTTACAATCATGTTTACAAAAAATTGAAAACTCATTTTAAGAACAGGATTCTTCATTTAAATTACTGTCTTGCAGTGAGTTGGCCAGGACGACCGCATCTCCTTGTTTATATATACATAGACCCATGAGATAAATGGGAAAAGAGCAACTATGATAGCAATAGCCAACTGAATTCTTCCACCAACTGGATTCCTATAAAGACACAAAAATTATTATAAATAAAAATCCAATAAAAATTATGAATTGCTTTGGTAACGAATATGAACACTGATTTTAGTAAAACACATCATTACATTTTTGTACGGTCTTTAAATTTTTTAAGTTGAAATATAATTCTTATATTTCATATAAGAATTATATAAGAAATATAATTCTGCATTTCAGTGACCTCAGTTGAAGGTCATTGATAAAGCAATGTTAAAATGGATCTTTATGTAATGATTTTTGTGTCCTGTTTAAGAAAACTTTTCTTCCCCAAGGTCTTAAGGATGCTAGATTATCTTCTCTAAAAGTTTTATTGTTTTGCTTTTCACATTAGATCTATAATCCACCTAGAATTGATTTTTATGAAAGTTTTAAGGTGTAGGGGTTGTTTCACTTTTTTCCATATGGATATTCAATTGCTCCAGCACTATTTATTGAAAAGATTGCCTTCCTTTGCTATTCTGGAGTGCCACCATTGTCCTAAGTAAAGGCCATATACGTACATATATATATATATGGATCTGTTTCTAGATTCCATTTTGTTTCATTCATTTATTTTGCCAGTATGGGTTTATCTTATACTGCCATAAGATAGTTATTTAGGTGTTCTTTATTTTAATATTGAGGTCTTTCATTTCTCCCATAATGTTTTACAGTTTTTATAGTTTTGTATGCAGAGATTTTGCATATCTCTACTAGATTTATTCCTGGGGAGTTGATTTTTTGATACTATAAATGGTAACTTTTTGTTTTCATCGTTTTCTGTTACTTGCTGATAAAAATACAGTTGATTTTAGTATATTGACCTAGTATCCAGCCATCATGCTAAACTCACTTATTTGAATAACTTTTAGAGTTTTAGAAATTTTCTACATATGTGATTTTGTCATCTATGAATAAGGAAAATTTAATTTTGCCTTTCCAATCCTTGGGGGCTTTTATTTCTTTTTCTCGCCTTACTGTACTGGCTAGGACAAGAGCTAGAACAGTGTTGAGTAGAAGTGGCAACAGTGGCTACTTCTCATTCCTGATCTCAGAGGAACAGTTTTCAGCTGCTCACCATTAAGTATCATGCTGTGGAACAGATACCCTTTAACAGGGTAAGTTCCTTTCTAAATCAATTTTTATGAGCTTTTATCATGAATGGATGTTGAATTTTATCAAATGCTCTTTTTGTATAGACTGAGAAGATAGTTTATTTTCTTCTTTCATTCTGTTAATGTGGTGAAAAACACTGGTTGGTTTTCAAATGTTAAACTAACTATTCCTAGAATAAACACAACTTGGTGGTTGGGTCATGAATGGCAGGACTTGATTTGCTAATGTTTTTGTTCTTTATTTTTTGCTAGTGTTTTGTTTAGGGTTTTTCCATCTTTGGTCATGAGTGAGATTGCTGTGTAATTTCTTTTTTTGTTGTCGTTTTTTGGTGGGGGGGGTGGGTAATGTTCTTGTCAACTTTTGGTGTCCAGATTTTTCTGCCCTCATAAAATCAACTGGAAAATGTTTCTTCTTTTTCTGTTCTCTGGAAGAGTTTGTTGAAGGTTGGCATTATTCCTTCCTTAAATGTTAGGTAGAATTCTGCAGTTACGCCATTTGGTCTAGAGTTTTCTTTTAGGAAAAGTTTATATTATATACTTAATTTCTTTAATAGTTATGAGACCATTCTGAGTATTTCTTCTTGTGTCAGTTCTGGTAAATTGTATCTTTCAAGGAATTTGTCCATTTCATCTACGTTTTCAGATTTATTGGGAAAAAGTTGTTCATATATCCTCTTATGATTTTTGCAGTATCTGTTACATGGGTAATAACTTCTTCATCCCTGAGATTAGTTATTTGTGCCTTCCCTTCCTTGCTCTCAGTCTAATTATTTTTCTCTTTTTAGTCTTGCCAGGGTTTATCAGTGTTATTAATCATTTCAGAGAATGAATATTTGGCCCTCTTACTCCTTTATTTTTTAATGTTGATTTTTTCATTTCATTGATTTCTGCTTTTATATTTTATTTTCTTGTTTCTTTGGGCTTAATTTACTGTTCTTTTACTAACTTCTTGAACTGGAGTGTTCCTAACTTTTTCGAAGCTTAGCTCATTGACTTTCAGCCTGCTTAGTTTTTGTTTTGTTTTAATGTATGTATTTAATGCTATAAATTTCCCTCTAAGCATGCTTTTTAGCCACATCCCGCAAATTTTAATATGTAGTCATCTCCTTATCATTCAGTTCAAAATATTTTCTAATTTTCATTGTGATGTGTTCCAAATGTTATTTGGAAATATATTTCCTAATTTCCAAACATACAGTGGTTGTCTAATTGTTATTTTTGTTAATGATTTCTGGCTTCATTGCACTGTGGTCAAAGAACATACTCCATAAGATTTCAGTTCTTTGAAGTTTGTTGGAACTTACTTCATGGCTCAACATGAAGTCTTTTTGCAAAAATATTCAACGTTTACTTGAAAAAAATGTGAATTCTGCCATTCTTGGTGCTGGTATTCTGTATATGTCCTTTAGGTCAAGTTTCTTATCGTGTAGCTCACATTTTCTATATCTTTATTGATTTTTAAAAATCTTCTTGTTCTATTAGTAACTGAAAGAAGTGTATTAAAGTCTCCCAAAATGATTGTAAATTTTTTAGTTTTTTGTTCTGTCCATTTTATCTGTTTTGAGGCTATGTTATTAGTTATGTATGCTTTTTAATAAGTGGTGTTGAGATCACCAGAGAGCCAAAAAGGAAGAAGATAATATTGGATCTGTTCTTTTTGCTGTTACACTACGATGAACTCTAAATCGGTCAAAGATTTAAATGTAAAAATGAAACCATACATGTATTAGAAGGAAACTTAGATAAGTTACTTACAACCTGAGAGGAAGGAAAGTTTTCCTAACTATGACTCCGGATCCAGAAGCAATAAGGAAATGGACCGATAAATTTGGTCACATTAAAAAATATGTATATTTTTTTCATGGCAAAGTGTACTTTGCAAAAGCAAAGTAAAAGGACAATAAGAAACTGCAAAATAAATTTTTCAGCTTATACCACAGGCAGAGGGTTAACATCCCTAGTATGTAAAGAGCTTCTAAAAGTAGAGAAGACCAACAACCTTAGAAATTGGTTAAACCTATACTCTCAGAGAAGAACCAATATTTATAGGAAAAAAATGCAAATGGCTCTTAATCGTATGAAAATATGCTTACCTTTGCTCCTAATAAGAGAAATACAAATGAAAACTACCCATTTCTCAACTATCCAATTAGTAAAAATTCAAAAATTTGACAATACACTTTGTTGGCACTTTTTTTTTTTTTTTTGCGGTATGCGGGCCTCTCATCGTTGTGGCCTCTCCTGTCGTGGAGCACAGGCTCCGGACGCGCAGGCGCAGTGGCCATGGCTCACGGGCCCAGCCGCTCCGCGGCACATGGGATCCTCCCGGACCGGGGCACAAACCCGCGTCCCCTGCATCAGCAGGCGGACTCTCCACCACTGCGCCACCAGGGAAGCCCTGGCACTATTTTGAATCACAAAAGATTGGATACAACCTGAACAGTAGAGGACCGGATGAATATACTTTGGACCTATCAGCAGAATAAGGAAAGTCTTTGTATACCACAGGGTGATCTCCAGGATGCAGTAAGGGGAAATCAAGAATACAGTTGTGTATAATATGCTACCACTTATCTAAGACAAGCAGGAATACCAATGAATGTACATATTTGCTCCATTAAGAAACCATGGAGGGATAAACCATAAAGTTGAAAAAAGTTTCACCTATAGAGAAAGGGAGGACATAGGGTTGGGGGATAGAGAAGTTAGAGTTCCTTCAATGTACTCTGTCTTGTAGATTTGACTTTGGAACCACGTAGATGTTTTATATAATTATTTAAAAAATTAATATATTTTTAATAAAGTATCCCTAGAAATTGAAAGTAAAATGAAATAAATGAACTTAACTATTTACTTGGTGGGATTAGCACACAGAGTAACTATTCCAAGTAATTTGAATATACATCCCTTAGAGAGATGTTCCCTAGAAACAGCAACACAAAATACCTATTTTCAGTAATTGTTATTCTGAGATAGTGTTTGTATTGTGGGATGAGTCAGATGAGTTATGTTGAGGTCACTGAGACTAGAGATTTTTTTGACATGATTAAAAGTAAATACAGATTTAAGATTGCTGATAAGGTCAGATGAAAACTTGTGTTCCTGAATTTGAATTCTAGGATCAATATGAACTCATAAGGGACTTTATCTTTAACTATATATGTAAAAAATATATATATCTTTATATAATACACACACGTATGCATATATATTTATGACACACATAAATGCATATACATACGTATGCACATATATGTGAATTTTCCGAGTTCTGCCCACTGAAAGAACCCAACTCAACCCAGTAGCAGTGAGCGCACTATTTGTGCCCAGGATGTGACCTCTAAATACCATTGTTACCTACTGAAAGTAATGAGGGCTTTTTGGGAAAATGGTTGATTCCAGGTCTGGGGCATAAAATGTACAATCTTAGCTTGGAACATTTTGTCATACCAGAAAGCAAGGAAGCAAACAAAGTTTACTAGGGTCGTGTCAAAACAGAGTTCTGGTGCCAACCTGAACAAATGCCCCTGGTCAAAGATGAGACAGTTTAAGCAACTGCCATGGACTGGAAAACATCAAATACGTTGAAATCCGTGACTTTATAATGGTATTATTAAATAAACAAAACTCATTGGTCACTTTTGGAAGGTGCCCAGGCAAGAAAAATTCATTATTCTGAAAACTGGTAAATTAAGAGAGTCAACCCCTTTTCCTCTTATGATCTGTGTCTGAGTAGTCCAAGAATTGATAAGTGGAAGTTTTCCAGATAATAATCAAGGAATGGTATAATTAGATTATGACCATTTTGCAACTCAGATGAATTAGTGGACTTAGGCAGTGATCATCAAAGATTTTATATTAACATTACAGAGAAACAGCTAGGTGTTAGGCACATTATGATGGAAGTACACAACACCACCCATGAAGTATTCTTGCTTAGTGATGATGATGATGATGAGAAGAAGAAGGAGGAGGAGGAGGAGGAGGAGGAGAAGACGGCGACCAGAATCTGGCCAAGCTTCTAGATCTTACCACCAATTTATAGGAGACATGAAGCACAGAGGAACAAGCATTTATATAATCCAATTGTGAAAATATGAACATGGGCTGGAAAACTCATAATACTGAGGAATTACTGTTTTATTTTTTGTGTGTGATGATGGTAGAGTGGTTATTTTTTAAGTGCTTATCTTTTAGAGATACATACTGAAATATATAAAACATAAAACAATATGATATTTGAGATTTATTTCAGAATAATCAGGACAGTGATAGATGATACAAGATTGGATATATAATGATAGTTGTTGGAGCTGGGTGATGAGTACATCTGATTCATTATATTAGTCTCTCTAATGTGTTTGAATATTTCAAAATAAAAAAGCAGAATTTTTTTTAATTACCAAAAAGTCCTCCTTTTTTCTAATGCTGACCTTAAAATCTACTTTTTAAAATTAAAGTCTCTATACTGGCTTCCATTTTGTTGGTGTTTGTATAGTATGTTTTTTCTATCTTTTGACGTCCAGTGTTTCTGTTTCTGTATATTTGTGTTCTCTTTTGTAAGCAGTGTTTAGTTTTTAATCTTTTATCCATTTTGAAAATCTTTATTGGAATATTTGGAACAATTACATTTAATGTAGTTTCTCATATATTTGAGTTTAATTCTGTCTTAACATCTGCTTATTTTCCCCATCTGTTCTTTTTCTCTTCTCCTTTCCTGCTTTCTGTACTCCTTTTCTTTCAGTGGTTACCCTAAGGATTACCACATGAATCCTTAACTTATCAAAATCTAATATAAATTGATACTTTTACCCTTCCCAGATAATTCAAGGACCTTAGAACACTTTGGCTCCATTTATCCCCTTCCAACTTATATGCTACAGTTGTCATGTATTTTTTATTTTTCCATTATTGGTTTATGAAGTTAATATTCACTTACATGTACCCACAGTTTTATATTTTGTTTGCTATTCGTTTTTCCCTAAATATCCAAGCATCCTTTTGAGACACTTTCCTTCTCTCTGGAGAATAGACTGGCAACTACCTGTGGCGACGACACAGGAAACTGTGGTATTCATAAAAGTATGAATGATCATGAGACACTGAACCGACTCTTGTTAGCTTCCCTTGCGAAAAGGAAAGAGTTCTCTCAAAAGATTCCTGTTTACAGTTGTGTCAATATTCTCACTTACCTCCTTGGTCTGACCAGCCTTAAACGCATCTGATTTTAACAGTTGAGTTGAAAACTTACTTTGATGAGCTGTGGCACAGGCTCAGCCATGCTGTGATAATCACCAGACCAAAGAGCTCCCTATAAAATAGCACAGATTTCATATTTTGAAGTGGCTGCAAAGTGTCATTTTCTCCCTGACACGTGATTCTGCTGATTATCTGATGACTTCCTCCAAGATATATAGCATCTACAAAATATTTTCAAGTCTAACCATGACTCATAAATTACTTTTTTCAGACCTTTTAAAGCCCTATATGAAAATAAATTTCATCTTACGAGGCAGATATGAACTTCATGACTGTTCCCCAATTTATAGGTGAGCAGAGAAACAACAACAAAAAACAAACAAAAACATATATAAATCACTTAACTTCATGTCACGGGGAGGAATACCTCAACCAAGAAGACAACCCCAGATTTACCAGGCACTCTTTTCACATTGTTTTAGAGGGGTCACTGTTAGGCTGGTTGAGCTCAAATCAGTAGTTTAAGCACAGACTGCAAGAGATGGGGCCACGTCTTCCTGGAGTGGAATGACTTGCAGTAGGAGTCTGATGATTTGGGGGTGGGTATATGCTTCTAGAAATATGTGTTAAAAGGTGGTATCTTTTACATAGTGTGGAATAGTAGTATTTGGCCAAATACCACCGGAAGCCCCCACTTTGATTTCACTGCACCTCATGGGCTTCAGGTTGGTGGAGGTGATTGAAACCATTTGGTCTATATTCCCATCAACTGACCCAACCTGATCTAGTTTTCCAAAGATTAGGGCCTATAACGTAGCAGCACCCCACCAGTGGGACTTAAGCTACAGGTCTCTCAATTTCGGTGTTAGCAGATGTTACCAGTGGGATAGAAAGGAAAGGAGGGGGGCTATTTGTGAGACCAGGGAGTCAAGGGTGGGAGGAAGCAAAGGAGGAGGTGATAAAACAAGAGCCAATGGTGGTGACAAAAGGAGAGGACATGAGATATATAAGGGCCAGGCTGGCAGAGGTTGACCTCTGAGGGGGCTGGTCACACTTATAAATAAGATTCTGGCTTGAACCAGGACTGAATCCGAAGGCTGATGGAGTTTTCACCTCATTAGACTGGACTGAATATTACTGTACACGATCCTTGCTTGTTACAAGGGGGTCAGGGTCCAACTGCCCGACGATAATACAGTGCAACATGTAGTAGTGATCACAGGTTTGGTAGGCAGTGCTGGCTTTGAATCCTGGCTCTATCATTTCCTCAGTTTCTTCAGCTTCTAAAGGAGATAATATCTTCCCTGCTCCTTATGGTGTTGGAAGTAAATCATCATCATGCATAGATAAGGTGTCGTAAAGGAACCCATTTCTCAGTTCTTCCCCCACCCCTTCCAAAAAGCAAAGAAATCACTGCTCACCTGCCTTCTTCCTCATGTAAGATGTTCTGTTTTGTATGAAGCAAGAGGTTGTATGCCAAGCCAACAGCCCACATGGTACAGAAGAATATGTGTATTGCAGAGACACTCTTCCAAATAAAGTTACCTAAAAACAGATATCCTGGTGCTGTTAATCGTGGAATCACATCCCAGAGAAAAATGATCTCTTTGTATTCCTTTGCCATAATCTGCCTTCGAGTAAAGCATTCAGAAAAGGCTGGGGTTTTTTTGTTTTGATTTGCCCTCAAATCAAAAGGTTAAAACAGTATTTACAAACTTAAGTGGACATTTATTACTTTCATTGTCTAGCATCTCCCCTTCCTATGATGACGACCCTTATATTTTCTGGGGTCCACCCTTCCCACACTCCTGGTCTATGTGTCCCAGACAACTGGACCTTAGCGAGGTCAATCAGTGTATTCCATCCCCTCAGTGACAGTGATTTGTCTCAGGATGAACAGATAACGAATCAGGGCTAACAACTCCATTCTATTCTGAGCTTTTGTGGAGCTATCAGGGAAGTGGCTTCTAGATTCTGTTGGACCCAGCATGGTGAAGCTGTGACCTTTGTGTGGCAGGGCTACCACGTGGAGCCCAGGGCTGAAGTGCAGCAGATGTGGAACTAAGACTGCAGACAAATTTAAGTTCTGAGCCGCCACCAGTGCCTGAAGCCAGCACCATCCCAGCCTTTTCAGTAAAGGATCCCAGTACATCTCCCTTCATCTTATAGGCCATTTGAGTTGAGTTTCTTCCTTGCTTGCAACTAATGGAGTCCTAACTGATACACCTTGAAGATGTAAACAGAGATCTAGGGGCCTTGTACAAGGGGCCCGGGCATCTGGGGGATGGGAGTTTTCCCCACCCAGGTGGGAATCATTAGTCTTTATTCTGAGGCCCTGAGAATTTTCAAGCCCCACTAGTAGAAGCTGATTTAAAGAAAGTGACAAATTATCTGCCGGACTAATATTCCCCATTAATAAGAGAATGTTAGTAGACAACGTCAAAAAATTTTTTTTTCTGCTCTAAGACACTGTTTCACGGAATGAAACTGTCCAACTAAGGTTTACTGAGTTTTTAGGGCCATAAAAGGTGAAGCAGCTACGTTTTGCCCCTAGTTGAGGTAGGTGGCCTGTGGGCAATACAAACCGCTATTTTAAGTGAATTTTTTATGTATATACTCACCTGGGATGTACAAGTAAGGAATCCAGGGAGCAGGTTACAAAACAAATATACGATAAAGCCTCTGTGTTAGAGCCACTCACTGACTCAACAAACATTAGGTACCTGCCATATTCCTGGCCATGTTTAAGCTAGACTAGGGCACAGATGGGTTAGACATGATCCTTTCAAGGGGCTTACAGCCTAGATGGAGGAAACATAAATAAAAGTGTGCAAGAAATTGCTGGAGTTACCGTGATGGTACATAAGGAGATAAGGGAGAGCAACATGTATCAGTAAAAAATCTAAAGATTTGTTATAGACATTATAGACAGTTTCTCTACAAAAGTAGCAGTTCAGATACATAGGCACTGAATGAATTCAGAATCAGAAAATGACTAACGGGAGTCGTACCAGGAGAAGAACTGTAAAGAGTAAATACATAATAGACAGTGATCACCACCAAGTATGGAGACAAGGTTAGCAATGTGATTGTTACCCCACCTCCCATTAGCTTGGTGGCTTGAGACATCAATGCGGTGACTGAAGCCCTTCTCTCTCGGGCTAAACGGCATAACTGCTGTACCACATCAGTATGAGATCCTGGGTTCCACACTGATAAAGACTGTCTTAGCATGGCACGTCCTTATCAAGTTTTCCTGAAGATGGGTGAGGACGATCTAGATTAGAATTCGCCTCCTCTTATGATCAGAAGGGAGAAGAAAGACATGGAGAGCTCCAGTTTTCTCCTGGGCGTTGGCAGATAGACTCTCGTCATTGAAAGGAAATCAGATCTGCCGTATGTCCATTCAGAATCCAAGGTTCATACCTGTGACAAGAGGGTTAAGTCCAACAAGCAGGGTCAGACCGGCAGGAATTGTATACACAACCTGTGAGCAGAAAAAGAGGAAATTATATGGGTTATGAAGGATGCCCAAAAAGAGAAGAGGGAAAAAAAAAGAAGGATGCCCAGTATAGGAGATGTTCAGAGGTGTGTAGGGAATAAAGAAAGATAACAGCAGTGGCCACCACACTCCGTGACTTACCTCTGGCTTTCAGTAGCAGCTGAGGAAGTGGTGACCTCTGCTTTATGGCATTTACCATGTCAGGCTGTAATTGTATCTGCCTTCCTCCTAGACTGTAGGCTATTCCAGGAAAGACTTCTTCATCTTCAAGCTCTAGCACTGAGCAGAGTTTTGCTCTCAAGACACAGTGACCTCCTAATCTCTCCCAAGCAACATCCATGCCTAAATGGCCTTTCCCTACTTTTCAAAAAATGCTCTTAGAAAAGCAGGGCAGGAGCAGCCATAATTAGCCATCATGGCCCTGCTGGGTCTATAGCTCCATGGACCATCCAGCCCCATCTTCCATCTCTGCGAGTGAGACCACGTAAAGTTTACTAACAGTGTACGGACGGATCAGATGTGCCCCATAAGATCAGGCTCTTCATTTTGGGATCTGTTGTAAGTTGGTTTGGAGTTGGGAAGGCTGGCCCTGAAGAGGCCCTATTTTCAAGCCTCATTCACGGCAAGCAGGCAGATTCTGGAAAAACCTGTTGCTTGTGTGGTGTGGGCAGAGGGCAAGTAGGGGGTGGTAGGTTTATAAGAAGCATGGGGCCTCCCCAGAAATGTAGCTGCTTAACATCAACTGTGATGCTTAGTTAGAAACCTTTAGTTTATAAGGAAGTTGTCAAAGCTGAACATTTTAAGTGATTGGCTGTCACTATGTAAACATGTCTGTCTCGACCCTGGGGAGAGAAAGCATCTGGATTACAGACCGTGTTCATCCTTCCTACTCCATCCCGAATGATGACTAGATATCAGCCAGTATCGGCATTTGCAAGGACAGTCACTGTGCCGAGGGTTAGACCAAACTTCAGTGTGCATATGAATTACCTGGAGATCTTACTAAAATGCAGATCTGATTCCAGAGGTCTGGCGTAGGGCCCTAGATTCTGCTTTTCTAACAAGCACCCAGGGGATACTGGGGCTCTTGTTCCAAGGGCCACTTTTAGAGCAGTAAGGGGTTAGTTTCCCCCTAGTGAAGAACTACATGACTTAGCTACTGAGGGAGAGAGAAACAGAGACAGACAGAAAGAAGTTAAACACATACACATCATGCAGTATTTAATTGTGCTCTCTCCATAAGACATGTTTGGCAGAGATTTTTAAATGTGCATTCAAATGTATCAGGTATCTGTGATTAATAGATTAAGGGGTTCTGAAGTCTTATTTCAGTGTGTTTTAAACACATGAACAAAACAAACCTTTAAACTAAGTAATGGTTTCCCCTGGTAGCTGTGCCATGTTAATCCTTATTTAAATGCTTTTCTCTGTCTTGAATGAGATAAGGATTTTTTTTACAGGCAGAGAGACTGAAAATAATTGTTTTTAATACACAAGTAAAAAACAATGTACAGTATAAACACTCAATGATGAACTCAGTAGAACTTACTTACAATGGTCTTTCATCTTTTTGGTGGTGGATTCTTTTAAACTAAAGGGTATCATAACATTTATTTACTATATTTAGTTTAATTGAACACATAGTCACTGAGTCCCACAACAGTCATTCCTAACGCTGCTCTCCCCTGTGCCCTGCCATTATAAAAACTGAAAAAGCCAGTTTGTTTCCTCAGCCTCCTTAGCAGTGAGGGGTGATCGTGTTCCAGCAATGAAATGGAAGGAAAAGTCTTCTGGGGGCAAGGCTGATCCTCAAAGCACTTAACCAATATGTATGAGTGCTCACCAAGCAGAATGGGTCCCAGACCATAAGCCATGTTAGGGGCTTCTTGGGAAACATTTCCTCCCTGATGAAAGGGAGAAAAGCACAGGAGGAAAACTGGTTTTGCCTCCTGCCTTGTTTTTTCCTACTTGGGATGCTCTTGTCTGGGCATGAGATGTTTGGAGCTGCAGCAGCCATTTTGTAAACATGAGAGGATATATCACCCACCCATTGAGGATTGGCAGAGAAGCAAGACAGAAAGCCCAGGTCCTTGATGACACTGTTGACCATTAAGCACCTGCCTCTAGACTTCTTGTGAGATGGTCTGTATTTTTATAACCTGATGCTAGTCAGATTTGCTATTATTTGCTCCCGTATGCATCCTGATACAAGTATCCTCCATAAGCAAGATGTGGTAGGGAACATGGAAATCAGTCAGGTACAGTACAAGCCCCCAACGCCCACTAACATAGAATTGATTCATCTGTGCCTTCATTCTTTTATTCACTCAAGAATCAATATGGGAAGAACTGCCATAGAAAGGTTCTATGCTAGGTTGCCTAAGGACCACCAAGAAGAGGGAACTGGCCTCTGACCCCTGGGAGCTGTCATATACAGAGCCAACTCTAATGCAAAGCAGAATGAGTTAGTGGTACAGTAAAGGTTCAAAGGAAAGATGGTTGGAACTTACGGGAAAGAGGCAGAGAGATTTTGCAGGTGAGATAGCATTTGAGATAGATCTGGAAGCTTGAGTAGAGTCTGACATACAGGACTTCTCGGGGCAAGGCAAGAAGTGGACTGGGCTTCCCAGACCAAGTTGGGAAGGTGGGTTAGGGCCGTATCGTGGTGGGCCTGGAATGCCAAGTTGGGAGTTTCAACTTAGACATCTTGGGAAAATGACAAAAGTTTTTGAAGCAGGAAGCAATATATGGGGAGTATTATAGGAATGGAAGATACTAGAGGCATCTCGAAGAGTTAGGAAGGACCCACAAGGGTCCATGTGGGAGGAATGGAGGGCTAAGCTGGGGGTGAGGGAGGATGTCTTTGGGGGCCTGGTGTTTATTGTTATTCATATTACATCATCCAAGCATAAGGTGAAGGATAAAATGTGCAGATACCATACAGAGAAGCAATTAGACCTACATTGTTTTTTGTTGAATTGCTTTGTTTTCTGAGGGGATCTCAAAGACAGTGGTAAGAAACAGAGATGTTAGAGATGGCTGAGGTTTTGAGCACCGATGACTCAGAATGACTGCTGATAACAGAAATGGTGAGTCAGAAGGAAGAGTGGGCATTGGAGGGAAAGATGCTGGGTAGGACCTTGTGTGTATCTGAGGAGCCACTGTGACGTACAGGTGGACAGATCTAGCAGTCGTTTGGAAATTCAGCATTAAGCTGGATATTTGGAACTGCAGGAGAAATAACATTTGGAACTAAGGATAATATGGATCATAGTGCTGAGGAAGAGGCAGGGGCATGTGAATCTAGACAGTAAGAATATTAGAATGTGGTTATATTTATAACCATATATATATATACATATTACATTATATAATATTATAATTCCAGATGCTTTCGCTTGTTTCTCTGTACACAGTCAACATTATTCCAAAGCCTAAAATCATCTCATCGGTGATACTGTACAGTATTGTATATCTGTATTGAAAGAACCGAAATTTAGATATGTCCACAAACGTGTGGAATGAACTCCCCCTCCTCTAAATGGTTCAATCAGAGCATTGGTTCGATGTATACTGTAGGTTTTATGGGCTTTAATTAGTATTTATGAATGTAACTCACTGAATTAGCAGAACCATATACCTTAAGCCTGCCATTTTCTCATCAAATGTTTGTTGGAGTTTCTGGGTAGAAATTCATGAGGATTGGTTCACTTAACCTTGAGAGGTCTACTCTGTGTCTTGAGAAAAGTGTCCTCAGTTGGCCCATTTTATTCAAAGGGGACACTGCTGAAAGGCACCTGTATCTCTGGAAAATGCTGACTTCTCAACCTGATCCTTCTCCTCCTAATATTTCAGGAAAAAGCACTTACTAAGGATTGGATTTCTCAGTTTTTAAGTCGACGAAGCAGGGAGGAGGGCAAATAGATAAACCTGCGTGTTTCACGCAGTTCCACAATTCTTTCAGATGTGGGAAGGCAGCTCCTACTCACCATCCACACTTCTGCATCTGGATCATTTACCTGGAATGCCAAAACATCAGCATTAGCGACATGGCATCAGGTTCCATTCCAGCATTTGGTCTGCTCTTTATTCATTTCAGTCATTTTCTAAACGCTGCAGCAGGGACCGAGGATACAAGGAGGAGTAAGGCATAGTGTAGCCGATGGTGACGGGGAAGGGGCTTCTGGCTGAACCCAGCACCTGGTTTGAACACACAGCCACACCTACCTATTTGTAAAGAAGGGCACCAGGGGGTCCGCAAAGGGCAAGCCAAGCCCAGAATGGGTATCTTAAGGGCCCTCCGGTCTCAAGGAATGAGGAGAGCTATCGCAAAGGGGCCCCAAAGCTTGGAAGGATAATTAGCTGCAAAGGGGTTTTGCTCTGCTTCCTCTCCTAGGCCCTGAGCTCAGCCTCGCCCCCAGGCTGCCTTTTTTAAAAGGCGCTGGGGCCGCTTCTGCTCAGGTCCCTGAAAAGGGAGGACGCGCCGAACCAGTTCCTTCTAGCATGAGAGCAACAGCCCTCCCCGTACAGGGGCCGGCTCCTCGACCCCGCCGGCCGCTCGGCCTCCACCGCCCGAGGCCTGGGGCGGAGCTCGGAGCCCGGCGTCCCGCCGCCCGCCGCCCGGCCCGGGGCGCTGACCTGCACGAAGGCCGCCAGCGCGAAGAAGGCGCCCATGAGCCAGTTGCAGGCGCGCCACAGGCCCGGCGCCCCGCGCCCGGCCGCAGGCCCCATGGTCGGGCGGCGCGCTCCCCGCCGCGGCCCCTCCTTCCGCCCGGCCCGGCCCGCTCCCCGGAAGGCCTTCGGTCGTCCGGTCCCGGGGCCACTGAACGGCGCGCGCCCGGGTGGGAGGGGCGCCGGTCGGGCCTTCCTGTGGTCCCCCATTCGCTCCTCAAACGTAGAGAGGCGGAGGTATCTGCCCATTTCTCAGACTCGGAGAGTGAGTCACAGAGCGCCTGGGAGGCTGGTTCAGCATCGCACAGCTCGTCCTTGGGGGCAGGAAGTCGCATTTGAACCCAGAGAGGTGCAACTCCAATGTCAGTTTTTACTAAAGCTGCCTTTTTCACTTTTAAAAAAAATTAGAGGAAATTAAAGGAGAGGGAGGGAGGGGGGAAAGAAGGAAAGAGAAAAATAGAGGCGTGTGTGTGTGTGTGTGTGTGTGTGTGTGTGTGTGTGTGTGTGTGTGTGTGTGTGTGTGTGTGTGTGTGTGTGTGTGTGTGTGTGTACGCGTACGCGTGCGCGCTTTCTGGTTAGTGTTTATGCATTTCTTTACAAAGCTCAGAAACTTTCAAAGCCCTGTAAGCATTATGGTAATTTCTTAGAGTGACGACAGTTACATTAGCATCTCATACAGCTCACAGCTTTTCTTAAGACAGCCTCGTTTATCTTCAGGGGTTTTTATTATCAGAGGTATTTACATATTATACATATTTACAATTCTTTCCCACCAACAAATTCTCCACACGCGTTGCTCATGAATTTCTTATGAACCAAAAACACTTGAAATATTCACTTTTCTCTCCTCGCTTGTTTTATGGTCTTTTTCTGTTTTGTAATTTACCCTTCTGATTAGTTCTTCCCGGGGCTCATTTACACATCCATAGGCCTCATCATTTTTGCTGTTCTAAAGAGTCTTTATCACTTCAAATCACGAGCCTGTTCTCCTGTGCTCCTCTCCTTTTCGCTAAATCTCCTAAAACTCTTTAGGAATTTTTTTTTTTCTCTCTCTCTCTGTTTCATTCCTTTCAAATAATGCTTATTTCAAGAACGTTGTCTGCTGGATGCCTGGCCCCGTGCTTGGTGCAGGGACCATGAAAGGGACTTGCTGTACGCTCTCCGGGAAAGTTTGGAAATGGGGTCTTTAAAGAGATAATTAAGTTAAAATGAGGTCATATGGGTGGGCCCTTATCTAATTATGACTGGTGTCCAAGAAGAGATTTACACACAGACGTTATACAGAGGAAAGACCACGTGAGGACACAGCGAGAAGACCACCGTCTGCAAGCCAAGGAGAGAGGCCTCAGGAGACACCAACCCTGCCAACACCCTGGTCTTGCCCTCCCAGCCTCCAGAATTCTGGTCAGAAAATAGCTGTTTGTGGCTTCAGTCCCCCAGTCTGTAGTACTTTGTTATGGCAGTCCTAGCAGAGCAATACAGGAAGTGATCATTGCCAACCAAACGGAGGTGCGGATGGCAAGGAGAGAGTGGTATGAAGATGCCTTGCAAACTGTTGTGTGCTGTGCAAACTACCCCGCAGTTTATATATTTCAGTGTTGTCTGGGGCATTCGTGGTCTCTGTGTGGACCACGTGTTGTTTTTGCCGGCGCAGGGTTCATTCCCCTTCTTATAGGAGCAGCATCCCAGTTACTGGGGAAGGACCCTGCTCCCACTGTCGGGGCATGTATACCAGGAGGGCTGGCGTGCTGGCACCTTTCCAGATGTGGGCAGGTGACCGTGGCCTGCCGGTTGGCGTAGCCCATCCCCCTGACCACAGCAGTTGGGTCTGGGATGGTATGTGATGCAGGTTGCCCAGATTCAGTCCTGTGCTGGGGGGAGGGTTGCCAGATAAAATACAGGAAGCCTAGTTACGTTTGAACTTCAGATCAACAAGGAGTAATGTTTTAGTATAAGTGTGTCCTAAATATTTGCTGAATCCGGTAACCCCAGCTGGGCCATTAAAGAGAAGCTTTCTTTTTGCTGAGGGTGTTGAACTACTGGTAGCATGTAAGCTGGAGCTGCCAGGAGGAGGCTTTTCTGAGGGTGAGCTCAGGTAGAGGAAGCCTAGCGCAGAGAGAAAGAAGGCAGGAACCTGGTAACATCGCGTGAGTGAGGCTCTGGGTCCAGCCCCACCGGCTGCAGGGCACGGCCTCACCCCCCTTCAGCTTTGTGAGCCTTCTCAGTCCCTTGGGACCTCACACACACACACACACACACACACACACACACACAAGCCTGTGTGAGTCAGGCTTTTATCACTCACGACATAGAATGATGACTTGTAAAATCACGATTCAGTAGTTAAGCCGATGCTTGAAATCCTCTAGATCCTCCCGCTGCATGTTTGTCCAGATTTTGCAAACATAGGCTCAGCCTGAAAAGTCATGAGAAATAAATTTAAGTGAACCCAGTATCCCAGAGAGCTCTGCTTGAGAAGTCACTCCATTTTGCTTTTTAACTGCGGTGTCGCACGCTGCAGGGATGAAGAGGTTTGGAAGGGAGCGGGGGCCTGTCAGCGCTGGCCTCCCCCTGCCGAAAGGGCGGCACGCGGGACCTGCATCCTGCCAGGCTGCTCCCGGGCTGCCAGGTCAGTAGCAGCGTCATGAGAGCGGTCAGAGCCACTGGTGCCAGGCAAGGGGGACTCGCTTCTCCACCAGAACCCGGCAGTGCCTGGGCGGCACGCGGACGTCTGTCCTCTGAGAACTTGGAACTAGAGGTGCTTGAGCGTGGGCCTTGGTGCTGGCCACCGGATGATGTGTTTGGGGACAGGGATGCTGGAGTAAGAGTCCTGCCCCGTGCCCGGTGTTGCCCGTCCTCCAACCTCTGTACACCACCCGGCTCAGCCAGGCTCCCCCTCTCATAGCCTGCTGGTTCTGTGTTGGGGAGGAGCTGGGGTGGGGAGGGGTTTGGAGTAGGACAGCAGAGGGACACTCTGCCTGGGCGGTACCGGCTGTTCCTAGGCTCTCTGAACTCAGACACGCACCTCACCAGGGCAGGGATTGATTTGCTTCTGCCAAACCCATCTGGTCTCCGTGAAGGACTCAGGTTTCTCCTGTTAGCAAAACGGAGACCATATCATGAAAGCCCTAGGTTTACTCGTATCGATTGACACTGAAAGGTACCTGGCTCACACAACGTTCCTCGAAATCCTGGCCGTCCCCTTACACCTCCAGTAGGAGAACGTGCACTGGTTCAAGGCACCGTCCCTGTGTGTTTCCCTTCATCACTGTGTCCCTCGGTGAGTGAAGCACTCATCGATTCATTTGTTTCATCTGTTCACTGGACGTTTATACAGGCCTTTCTACATTCAGGCACTGAGCTGGTTACTGATTATGTGACCATGAAGAGATGAGATACAGGCCTTGCTCTGTGGAGCTTACCGACCTCACAGGAATCACCCAAACAGTCAGGTGGTCCCAGCAGTTCGAGCTGTGAAGGAAAAGCCAGGGCCGCTCGGGGAGATGTGTCAACGAGGGGAATCGGACCTCTTTCGGGGGCTTCGAGAAACTGTCTGGGGAGGTGACTTTTGGGCGTGGCCTGAAAGATGAAGGGGTGAATGCGGTGATGCTGGCCCTGAGCTCTCCAGGGCCGGCATGGGCACGCGTGGACACGGGGCTGGAGAGGTGCCGCCTCAGGAGGTTGGCTTATCCCGAGTGTTGGGAGAGCCCAGAGCAGCAGGGGGCTTGGCTCTGAGGTCCCTGCGGGAGACCAGGAAAGACACGATGCACGGATGAGCCGCCTTGATGGGGTAGAACCACAGGGCTGTGTGCAGGGACATAGTTAAAAGAGTTTGGGCCTCGTGGCTGAGGACTGGCTGCAGGAGGAGGTGCACTCATCTTGGCACCTGCCCATGTAGGGACCCCTTCTCCCTGTTGCCCTTGCTCTGTGCGGTTTCCCCGGAAGGTCAGGGCTTGTTAGTAGTTTATCTCCCCACGTGGGGATGAGAGGCCTCCTCTCCTGCTTCTTTTTACACTTCGCTTTTGTTGCTTTTATAGCACTTCTTAGTTTTTACCTTGCACTGATTGTTACGTGTGTACGTGTGTTGTCCACACTCCTGGCCTATCCCACAAATGGCAGGAGAAAAGGACTATAACTTACCTATTTTTATTCCCCTCCCACAGTACCTGGCATACCTGGATACCAATGGTATCCAACAGTGAGTGGGGATGCCTTGAGGCGTTGTAAGAATATTGCTGAAAGTTGGGTTTGATGGGGGCGGGGTGTGTGTACTAGTTAACAGGTATTGGGCCTGCTGGGTTAGGCAATAGTCTAAGCACTTTGTCTAGATTAACTCATTTCATGTCCACAACAGATCAATTAGGTAGATACTATTATTACCCCCATTGAATGGATGAAAAAACTGAGGCATAGACTAGCTTTTAAATACACTGGTTGAAAAAGACCCCATCTCTCTGACCTGCAAGTCAGAATTGGGCTTCTCCAAGTCCATGGAGAGGCCTCCTTTGGGTTTATGGAAGCAGCGAGCAAGGTAGGCCCAAAGCTCTCCCACCCGCGAGAGAGAAGCATTTCACTGAGTAGCTGCTCCTAACCAGAGCTGGGAGAGGGAGGCCTTAAGGGGTCATCCATAGACACAGGCTGGAGGGGCAGTCATTCAGGGCCTGCTTTGATGCCACCTTGCTTACCTGTTAGCTATTTTCAAGACCAGAGGGATTTTCCACCCAAACTTTGACTTTCAGAGGCTGATTAGATGAAGCTGTATTCGGAGGTAGGAAAAGGTGAGTGTCTTTGCAGCCCCCTTCTCCAATCCTGACTCTGAGTTTGGACCAGGCTGAGAACTGTGGGTGTCCACAAGGTGGCGGGCTTCTGCTTCCAACAGCTCTGCCGGGAGGAGGCTACAGTGGGCCGGCTGTGCTCCCCTCGGCTCCGCCTGCGTGGCTGTGATGTAGCCTTTCTGGGTGGGTATGATGTTGGTATCAGCCTGAGGTGAAGAGGTACAAACAGAACTTTGTACCAAGAAATAACGTGGGTCCCAGCAGGGGTGTTGGTGACCTGGAGATGAGCTTTGCTGTGTCTTGGCAGAGCTTCAAACTGTTTGCCATCCCAGGATTCCAGGAAAATCAGATATGCGTAAAGAGAGCCATCACTTCTAATATTGGAGCGTTCCAAAAGTAAATAATAATGACAATAGCTATCAATAATTGAGTATTTACCGTGAGCCCGGCTGCTGCCCTTTCAACATCTTACAGTCACGGCAAATTGTGCATTTCTGACCCTAAACGCGTCCGTCCTCTTCCTCTACCCCACAGGGCCTGCCCCTCAGGCTTCCCTCCCTCCAGGAGTGGCATCGTCCCCTTTTCAGTGACTCTTTGCGTTTCTTGCATACGGCTGCCTTAGCAAATGATCGCCAGACTGGTGGCTTAACACCACAGACATGTATTCTCTCACAGTTCTGGAGACCAGAAGTTCAAAATCGAGGTGTCAGCAGGGAGTGTGTCCTTTCTTGCCTCTTCCAGCTTCGGGGGCCCCTTGTGGCTACATTACTCCAGGCTCTGCCCCTTCACCTTGCCTTCTCAGTGTCTGTCTTCTCCCCTCTGTCTCTTATAAGGAGACTTGTCCTTGGACTTGGGCTCACCTGGGGAACGCAGGATCATCTCATCTCGAGATCTTCAGTTATATCTGCAGGACCCTTTTTCTAAAAAGTCACATCCACAGACTCCACGGGGTGGGACGTGGATGGGCCTTTTGGGGGGCCACCATTCAGCTCACTGCACTCACAGGAACCTAGGAGGTACCCTTGACACCTTCCTTCCCCTCCCTCCTCATTTGGTCCATCACTGGTTCTGGGAGACTCTTCTGCCCAGGGTCCTTTCACCTTCGTTGCCAACAGCTAGTCCAGGCCGATGGCATTTCCTCCCTAACCTCCTGACTGGTTTCCCGGCACCCACCCTGCTGTGGACTGAATTGCCCCCCCTCTTCATGTATTGAAGCTCTAACCCCCAATGTGACAGCCTTGGGAGAAAGTGCCTTTAAGGAGATATTACGGTTAAATGAGGTCATAAATAGAGTCATAAGGGCGGGGCCCTAATCTGATGGGACTGGGGTCCCTTTAAGAAGAGGAAGAGATGTCAGAGATCTCGCTCTCTCTGTGCACGCACAGTGGTCACAGTGGCCATGTGAGGACAGGGCAGAAAGCTGCCATCTACGAGCCAGGAAGAGAGACCTCCCAGTGACCAACCCTGGTGGCACCTCCATCTTGGACTCCCATCTCCAGGACTGCGAGAAGATGCGTTCCTGCTGCTTCAGCCCCCGAGCAGCCCCAGCACGCGCTGAGCTTCCTCGCACTCGGCCTCCGCATAAGACACATCTCAAACTTCTGCCTGCAGGCCCGCCTCCCCGTCCCTTCCTCAAATTGACGCAGGCGGTTCTAAGCACGAGGGATGGGACAGTGAACAGTCTTGTGTGACGCTGACAGCCCCGCCGCCCTGGCTGCCGATGGCTTGAGGGTAAAGCCCTACATTTGGAACACGGTCCGCGAAGCCCGGCCTGTCGGCCTCGATGCATGCCCTGTCCCCCTCCTTCCCCACCCCTGCCACGCGCAGCGCCTCCTGCACACAGCCTTCCTCGGCTCCTCCAGTGGGCGGTTCCCGCCTGGACGGCTGCCCTCTGCCCGACTCTCTCTGGCTCTGGCTCGTACACCACTCTCGGCGCCTTGAGGGACCCTGTCACGTGCCCTCAGCAACTGTCACAGCTCCCCTTGCAGCACCGATGACAATGGCAGTTAAACAATTAATTATGCAGTTAGTTGTTTGGTGTCTGTGTGGCCCACCAGACTGAAAGCACCAAGAGGTCTGGGCCTGTTTTTGTTTCCTGTTGTTCTCCCCGCGCTTAGCGAAGTCAGAATAGCAGGCACTTGTCAACTACTACTGTGCGTGAGTGAACGCAGGGGTGAGCACACGGCTCTCATCCTAGTGAGCATCTCACTTCCTTTAGATCTTTTTATTTCCAGTGTTCAGATGTGAGAAGTGGGGCCCGGTGTGGCTCGGTAACTGACCTCAGGGCTCCCAGTTAGAACAGCTGGAGCTGAACTTGGAAACCAGAGCTTTCTGATTTCACAGACGAGGCTCTTCACAGCCATGACTCAGACCCAGTCTGCTTCAGATGATGAGTGGATTCTTAACATCCTAACTAGAAATTCATTAAAGGATAATTTCCTTTATTAAAATAATCATTGCAGTCAGCAGGAGGATGGATCAACAATCTGTGATAGTCATTAATGGAATAGGAGTAGCAAGAAAGGGAAAAGGGCTACCAATAACACGCTATTGCACTGATGAATGCCAAAACGTTATGCTGAGCTAAACAAGCCAGACACGGAGAGTACATGCTCTAGGATTCTATTTATGTGAAAGTCTGGAAAAGTCAAAGTCATCTATGGTGAAAAACATCAGATCAGCGGTTGCCTCTGGGGTGGGGGTGGGAACCGACTGGGAAAGGGCATGAGGGAACTTTCCGGGGTGATGATGACGTTTTGTATCTCAGTGGAGGTTTCAGTTACCCAGGTGTGTATGCTTTCGTCCAAATTCAGCATATGTATGCGTGAGATGTGTTAACTTCTCTGTTTGCAAACTTTATCTAAAAAAAAAAAAAAAAAAAGAACTCAAGCAAATATTGAACTCTAGTTAATGATATACACACCAAAGTGTTTAGAGGTGGAGTGTACTAACGTCTGCCTCCTACTTCAAAATGTGTCAGAAAATAAGATCGATTGACAACAGAAGGATGAATAGATGGATAGATGTGGGAGAAAGCAAGTAGAAGAAATGTCAAATGTAGTCACTAGGTGGTGGTATATGGGTGGTCACTGCACAATACTTTCAGCTTTGCTCTGTGTTTGAAAATGTTCATAATGAGCTGTCAAAAAAAATAACGTAAGCTGAAAAAATGTAGTTCAAAAGTAGCTAATGTTTGCTGGAATCGACAAGACAATCCAAAGATGCAGGAATAGAAAATTAATCATTGTCATTTTGCGTTAGTTTCCAGGGAATGATAAGCAAGGAGGCACAGAGAAGGGGCGGGGAAAGTTGGGACCAGGTGGGACCGAATTTTGGCAGGACCTGGAAGAGGAGACTGTGGGTGAGACTCTCTTTCGGGCTAGAGTGGCTATAGAATTGAGACTGAAGTACAGACAACAGCCAGCTCCTCCCCTGGTCATCAAGGGTGGCAGTGTTAGCCCTCAAAACTTGCTCACCTACGGTCCAGTTAGAAACAATGACAGGGCTTCCCTGGTGGCTCAGTGGTTGGGAGTCCGCCTGCCGATGCAGGGGACGCGGGTTCGTGCCCCGGTCCAGGAAGACCCCACGTGCCACGGAGCGGCTGGGCCCGTGAGCCGTGGTCGCTGAGCCTGCGCGTCCGGAGCCTGTGCTCCGCAACGGGAGAGGCCACGACAGTGAGAGGCCCGCGTACCGCAAAAAAAAAAAAAAAAGAAAGAAAGAAACAATGACATTTTTAGATGTCATCTTAGAGCTAAGCTGAGAGAAAGTCTAGTACGTTTCAGGAGTAAAAACAATGAAAATGAAATGCCAGGCTCATGTTTTGAACCGGATCAAGCTACTTTCTAGAAGGACTGCGCGCTGACACTACCTCATTGGCAGTAAATTCAAGGCTGCCTTCTTAGGGGCCGCGGATTGCGGAGCCTGGATGGCTGGGGTGTGATGACTTTGATGGTAGAACGGATACCTCCGCGTGCCAATCCTGTCCCCACCACTCACTAATTTCGTGGCCCTGGGCACATTACTCAGCCTCTCCTGGCCTGTCTTGTCAATTCCGAAGTCTATCCCCGGTTTTCCGTTGCTCCATTTACCAGCAGCTTTGGACATGGCTGATCAGGCCCTTCTTGAAATACTCGTTTCCCTCGGGCAGGGGACACCTGTCTCTCCTAGGTCCCTCTCAACCTTCCTGGCCACTCTTTCTCAGCCTCCTTTGCCTGATCCTCATCTTCCCAGTCACACATCGAACTAGCCCCGGCTCAGTCTTCAGCCCTCTCTGCTCTCTCTGCGCCCAGCCCTGACGTGCGATAACCCGTCAGAAGCCAAATCCTCCGTCCCTCCCCACGGGCTCCTCCCTCGAGTCTTCAGGTTGGAAGTGGCACCACCAGCTCTCCCAGCTGCTCAAGCCAGACTCCTTGGAGACACCCTCGACTTCTTTTTCTCTCCTGTACTTAATTCAGCAACAAGTCCTATTGCTTCCGCTTCTGAAATCCATCCTCCTCTCCACCCTCGGGGTCGCCACTAATGTCTCTCACCTGGACGATTGCATTTGCAGCTTCACTGATGCCTCAGCTTCCACTCTTGTCCTAAACTCTATTTTCCCCACAGTAGCTAGAACCATTCTTTAAAAAAAATCAAGATTCTCCCCATCTCAAAACTCTCCGATGATACCAGAATAAAGGCCCATGTCTGCATCCTTCCTACATGGCCCTGGACCTCCCTGGTCTCGTGTTTTCCCCTTTCCCCTTTGCTCTTTCTGCACCATGCCTACTGACTCCCCGGCTGTTTCTCCAACAGATCAATCAGCTGTCACCTTTCGCGATGCTGTTTCCTCCACTTGGACTGTCCTTCCCTCTCCTATGGATTGATCTTTCACTTCTTTAGGGTTCTCTCAAACTGCATCCTATCCTAAAGATGGTACTTCTCGCTCAGAAACGGCATCCTTCTTCACTTTCTACCCCTTTACTCTGCTTTCTTTTTCTTCTAAGTACTTCTCATTGCTTGATATTCTGTATTTATTTACTCATTTTTAAATGACCTGTCTCTTCCTACTTCAATGTGAGCCCAGTGAGAACATAGACTTTATGTATTTTACCCATCACTGTATCCCCGACACCGAAAACAGAGCCTGGCGCACAGTAGTTTGCCCATAAAGAACTGTAGGATGAACGAACAAGTGAAGAGACGCCCAGCTCTGTGCTGGCGTGGAAAATGCACCCACAGAATGATTTTCTTTCTTTCTATTTCTAACCTTTTATTTTATATTGGAGTATAGTCGGTTAACAATGTCGTGATAGTTCCAGGTGCGCAGCAAAGCGACTGGGCCGGACGTATGCATGTATCCATTCTCCCCCAGACTCCCCTCCCGTCCAGGCTGCCACGTAACACTGAGCAGAGTTCCCTATGCTATACATGTCAGTCCCAAACTCCCTAACTATCCCTTCCCCCCACCCTTCCCCCCTGGTAACCATACTTTTGTTCTCTAAGTCTGTGAGTCTATTTCACCCACACAATGATCTTCATTACCATAATGATGGTCCTTTATGGAGAAAAAGGACAATTTGTGGGGAAGGTCCCAATTCTGGTCCCAAAGTTGGGAGCTGAGTGAGTGTAAAAAATCCTTAATTCCTTGGGCAGGTTCCTTACGGGTATGGGTCAGACGTTGCTTTGGTGACCTGGAACTAGAGTGTCACATGACCCAGAAATGACTGCCCCTGCTTCCCAGTCAATAGTATATCCTCCTGCCTAAAGCACCTTCCTCACTGGGCTCCTGATTCCCTGTTTCTGCCTGGGGAGCATTTCTTTGAAATGACCCTAACATACCACCACCCAGAGCACAGAGCTTTCCGGTGGCTGCAAGACAGTGCTATTACACATTTCCACAGAGTCAGTTAAAAGACTTACCAGAAGTCTGCTGGGCGTGCTCTGAAATTAATTCAGCTTAGATACTGGCCCTTCTTATCTCTGCAAACAGACAGATACAGCCCTGTGTACCACCTGCCGGAAGTGGGGCCTTTGATCTCTGTGAGGAGACCTGCGTTATGGCTCTTTTAAAAATTGAATTACATTCTAAGTGTGTTTTAAGACATTGTAGTCTATGGAAAGAAGCGGGATTCATTTATCAGAAAGGAGATTTTAAGTTCTACAATCATGCAACAAATATTGAGTGCCTACTTGGTTGATAATGTAGTAGCTGCGTTTGATAAAGTTCAAATACCTAATAGAAAGCAGCAAGGCAAAGAGAGAAGGAGATGGAAAAAAACACACCTGCATACAGAGAGAGAAGGAGAGGGAGGAGGGAGGGAGGGAGGGAGGGAGGGAGGGAGAGAGAGAGAGAGAGAGAGAGGAGAAACGCTTCATATTTGAAGAGCGTAATCCCAAGGATTTGTGACTGATGTGGGTGTCACTGTATTTTGTTTCTGCACCTTGTTGGTGAGCTGGGAGCTTGGGGCAAAGTGAGGCTTGCTCCTTCCTTCCTTCCTTTTATTTTCCTTTATTAGATCCTAAACTATCTCAGCAGAAGATAATTTGCCTACCTTTCTCAATAGCTGATTCATTCTTCCACCTGCCTGTGTGTCTATCCATCTGTGGTCATTCATTTCTAGTGAGCATTTGTGTTTTCCTCTCCCTTTCCTTTCAATACAATCCCAGTTTCCTCTGTGAATTCATCTATTCTCTATTCTCACTCTTGGGGCTTGGCTGGGGTTGACCCCACCCCAGCTCTAGCATCCCCTTGGCCATGGGGATGGGTTCAGAGAAAGGCATGTACCCCAATTTAGGCTAAAGAGAGGGTGACCTCTCCTTCTCACCCCACCCCCACCCCCTGGAACATATGTTGCAGTTATTGAAAGTGATCTGCTCTCTTCTCCTGGACCATGTGGTGTGAGGACATGAGGTCTAGTCTACCTGGAGGATCTGGGCCACGAGGAGGAGCCTAAGGGTGCCACTAACACCACACAAGATGAGAGAAACAGAGACAGAGACAGAGGCATGGAGCAGAGATTGATTAGGTCCTGGATGCCGTGGTTTGAGTTACTGGGTCAAGTCTCATTTGAAGCTAGAACTATTTCTGAACACCCCAGATTGTTTTTAGCTAATACAGACTTTTTGCTTTAGCCAGTTTTAATTGGGCACTTAATTGGGTGACTTGCAACCCGAGTATCCTGAGGGACATGCCATCTCTCCAGCTGACGTTTATGGGGTGACTGCCATGTGCTGGGGTCTCTGTCCAGCAGGCACGGTGAACCTGGTGAAGTTGGGTGCCGCCCACACGGAGGCGAAAACTTACTGAGAAAGGCAGACAACTGCATAAGTGACGACAATAAAGCATGTTCGTCCTATTGTTTAAAAGCAGCGTGGATGGTATGTTTGGCCCTGGTTTTTAAACATGATATTTATGGCTCTTTATGCACCTGTGCTTAGAGCAAAATATGATAGCATGCTCTGATCTCCGGGTGCTGTGCAATGCGTTCTGCTTTCTTCTTTTACATTTCGCTTTATTTTTGCAATGAACTCTCATTGTTCTAATAATCAAAAGGGGGAAATGGTATTAAAGTCAAAACGATAAGCATGGTGAGTGCTATGCCGGGAGAAGGACTGGATGCTATTAGAGAGCTCAGCAGGGACCTGCTTTGGGCAGCTGCGAAGCTGTGCAGGGAGCAGTAGAGGAAGCTCAGGGAGACCTTCCTGCGGCGGCCTGTACGGGCTCACCGTCGGCACGGCCCCCCGTCAGGGGAGCCAGCGGCCGGCCCTTTCCCTCGGCTCTCTGGAGCAGGTCCCCGGTTAGGCCGGGAAGGGTGTCTCCACAGCTCATCCTTCCGTGTTGCCAGTGTAGGGCTGGTTACCGGAAACACAAGGCCCTTTCCTCCCAGGGCTCCAGAAGCTGAACATTAAGAAACCATTGCAAATAGAGTAATTGCTCAGAATGAGCGTTAGCGTCCTATTAAAAAGAGGCAGCTGCTGTGACTGTAGCCTCGAATTCAGCAGCGCTTCCTGAGAACCATGTTAATGTGATTTGTGCTAATTCCCTCCTTGCTGCCTGGGGGCCCAGTCCAGAGCTGTCCTGGCTCCCGCCCTCGGTCTCTGCGGAAGCAGGAGACTCCTTCGCTCCTTTTCCTGGCAGGGCTGTTGTGGAGGCCCGGCCGGCAGGCGGGCACCGGCAATCAGCAGACTGCTGCTGGTCATCCACTCTTGTACCGGGCTTCGGACTGGTTGCTGAGGGGTTGGGGCGGCGGGATGATGCTTATTAAGTCTCACTAAGTGCCTTTGAGGCGTTAGGCATTTGTCCAAGGACTCAGGACAGCTGTGCTCAGAAATGAACGAACCGGGGAAGAGCGCAGCACAGCATCGAATGTACTCCTCGCTCGTTTATTCCCGTGAACGAGACAGCTCTGGTCTCCACTGTCGTGGAGCTGGCATTCTAACGAGACAGACCTTGAATCAGCAACTGCACATGCGACTGATTTAGCTACAACGGTGATTCGTGTGATGCATGAGTACAGGGTGCCATGAGAGAATTAAAGGGGACGAGGCGTGGGCCGACCTGGCCTGGCGGGGGTGGGGGTGGGGTCCAGAAAAGCTTCCTGGGGAAGAGAGACCTGAAGAATGAACAGGAACTCACCGAGCGAAGAGGAGGAAGAGGCTTGCAGGCGGAGGAAAGAATTGGTACCATTCGAGAAGCTCGGGAGGCTGGACGTGGAGCAAAGCGCGGTGCAGGGCTGCTCCTATGGTGGGCGGGGTGCCTGACGGGGGACCCCAGGCTCGAGGCCCACCTCTGCCTCCACTCCCTTTGTGGTCCCACACGAGTTACTCACACTTCATTGGGACCCACTGTGTGCACTGGGGTCTCTCTGGGTCTCAGCGCCTCAGCAGAGCACATGGGAGGCCGCTGAGGTTCTGCGCAGTGCTGAAATCCCATGATTCTGTAAGTTCTAGGTTCTGGGCCTTGCAGGGGTGAGATGGGGCCCGCGGGGGTCTGCAGGGATTGCAGGGGAGGGAGTTCAGTGAGGCCAGTGGGGCCGCAGGGCCTGAGGGTGTGAAGGGGGAGCCCCTGTTGTGACCAGGACGGAGTCCTCTGTCCCAGGCCTGCACCCTGCCCACACCTGGGTTCCTCGGTCCACCCTCACCCTGCAGTTCCTGGGCGCACCAGGATGCATTAGCCCTCCAATCAGGGAGGCTGCATGAGTCCTTCTCCTGGGGCCCCTCAGCCCCCATGTAATCAGGGCGTGAAGGTAGACTTGGTGGCAGGGGAGAGGGTGTGGGCGTGCTTCCAGCTCTGCCTTTCATGGGCAGGGTGACTGGGGTGGGTGCTGACGTGCCCGCAAGCCCCTCTTTAGGGATGCGGGACATTTCCCTCCAGCCGTGGGGCGTGCTGCAGCGGTGGATTACCTCACTTGAACAGAAGAGCCTTGCCCAAGGTCACAGCTCCTCCCAGGGGCAGTCTGAGGTCAGTGACAGACCAAAGCCGGGTGCAAAGGCCTGGCTCCATCTATGAAACCTGGGACGATGCCAGAGGGCCAGCTCAGCTCCTAAAGTCCCCACAGGGGTGACTGCAGAGCAGCTCAGCTTCATCCGCTACCCAGCCCTGTTCCTGTCCTGCACACAGAACTTGTCTCAAAGTCTTGCTTCCCGGGAACCCAACCTGCGACAAGTCCCCTCCGTGCTTTCAGCCTCAGTTTCCTCATCTTTAAAATGGGAATAAGAACACCCACACCATAGTTTGTTGTGAGGATTGAAAAGAACTAATAGTTATCAGATTCCTGGTGGTGGGATTGTTTGTAAAGATAATCCTTTGTGTTCTGTCCTGTCCTCGACGCTATGGTGTTCGGCACCCCTGTGAGAGGAGTGAGGGCTTTCCTCTGTTCCGAGTAGGGGCCACTTTACCTCGGGGGCTTACAACCCGTTTTGCTCCTCAGGGAGGGAAATAGACGTTTCCCAGCACCCAGGAGAGGACTCTCGGGTTTTGTCTGAGACACAGAGACTGGTGGTGGGGAAGGGGAGGACGGATGGAAAGAGTGTTTGCTTCTCCGAGTCTGGTGAAGCTTGGAGGTTTTCTCTTTGGGTGAGAGGAGACTCCTCTCCCCGCCTTCCCTGAAGCCCCCATATGGGGGCCGCAGGGTCTCCTCTTTGGCTGAGGCTCCACTCCCTGGAGGTCCGCCTCTGAGCCTGCCTGGAGAACAGAGCTTGGCAAGACGAGGACAGGACTTGCTGACAGATGGTGCGTCAGGTGGCAGACACCACAGGCGCCTCGGCCCGAGACCATCCTCGCCTGTTCTCTGGCACTGCGTAATCTCTCCCTCTCCCTGGATTCTTGTACAAGCCAGTTATAGGGGCAAAGGGCCTTCACACGCAGCTGAGGCTGAACTTTTCTCACCCTGATGAACGGGGGTGTAGTCCCACGTTCTTGAATTTCTAGGGAATCCACACCCTCTAGTCTAGCCTGGTTCCTGGCACATAGTAGGTGCTCAATAAGTGTTCTCTCCTCCCTTTCTCCACCTCATCCTCATCCCTGCCCCACATCCACTGTGGTGATATGTATGTGTCTGTATATGTATGTATGTGTGTATATATATATATATATATATATATATATAGAGAGAGAGAGAGAGAGAGAGAGAGAGAGAGAGAGAGCTACCAAACAATACAGAAGACACCTACGTAGTACCGACACCTGCAATTTGTATAGCACTCAGATGTTAGTTACAAGCTTTCACCCATTCATTTAGTTCAGGGTTTCTCAGCCTCAGCACTACTGGCATTTAGGACGGGTTAATTCTTCGTTGTGGGGCTGTCCTGTGCATCATAGGACAGCCACATCCCTGGTCTTTAGTCACTAGGTGTCAGTAGCAGCCCCCAGTCATCACAGTCAAAAATGTCTCCAGACACAGCCAAATGTCCCTGCAGGGAGCAGAGAGGCAAAATTATTCCTGGCTGGGAACCACTGATTCCAGTGATTCTGAAAGGAGAGAGGGAAAAGCAAAGCATTTCTCTACTTCCCTCGGGGATTTCACACCAAGGAACAGACACCACCCAGCACCTCCCAGCGTCCCCACGAGCATGGCCTCACCCTCACTACCTCCACCGTCGTCTTTCCCTGCTGGACAGGACAGAGTGCACGCTGCCCGCTTTCCTCATAGGGGAGGGACCGGCAGCCATCGTGTCTTTCCAGGCGGACCTGGGAATCCAACTTCCCCTGATCCATAACTTGACAGACCCCAGAGGAATACCTCAGTACAGGTGATGGTCCAGGGGAGGTCGAATCTGCTCCCATCACAAGTCTTGGGAGCTGGGAGCAGGTACGGTCTCCTCACCCCGGTGACCGTGGGTCTTCCGTTCCCTGGAAGCTCAGTGAGATGGTTCCCTAGCAACGGCACAGGCCTGTGGCAGCCCCGGGGGAGCACTGGATGTGATAAAGAACACAGGGTACAAAGGGTCTTGCATGCTCATTGTGGACCATTGTGTAAGTGTTTGCTCTGGGAGCTCCTGGCCTCCCTGTGGGCTCTCCTTGCTGGGGGACAGCAGACTGGCCTCTGCCCTCTTCAGGAGGGCTGTTACTCGGAGCTCTGAGTTGCAAAGACACTGAGAAAGGACCTTAGAGAGGAGACGACCTGGGTCTGCCTTCTTAGGAAGAGTACATGGAGCCTAAATTCATGCATTTACTCACTCATTCATTCAGCACATGTATTTTGTGCCTCTGCTGTTGATAATAATCGAGCCACTAATCTGTGTACATCTCTGGAAGTATCAAGTTGGTTGAGACATGGATCTAATATGGTGTGCAACAGTATGGAGTTTAAAACATGGACCTTGACCCCCGGGAGTTTATTATCTGGTTGCGTAAACCGTACACTCCCAGGAAAGCTGTAGAACAATATGAATATCCCATGAGATATAAGCACACAGGAGGAATTACCAGGCAGTCTGTGATGGAAGGGGTAGGACATGGGGACCTTTACTGCCAGCTCCTGTGTGGGAGACCCTTGGCACAGTTCAGTCCTGTGAAGGGCTGTAAGTGTCCCACTTTCCAGATGTGGAAAGAGGAGCTCAGGGAAGCGAAGAACGTGCCCAAGTATGTCTCTACCGTTAAAAACGAAGAGGGCTTTGATGGGTGGAGGGCCGGTCCCCCTTCTCCGTCGCAGCCCAGCTGGCTGCCTCCAAGCGCTCTCGGACCCAGGTGTGAGCTGCTGGCCTTGGCATCTCCTCGAAACCCCTCCTCCACTTTTCTAGACAATGTGCTCTCGTGCTGCGAGGACTTGGGACTTACTGGACCACAACCGTTCAGGCTAGCCGGTGCGCTGTATCTCCCCACCCCCTGGACCGGCTGGCCTGCAGCTGGGTGAGGATGTGTGAGTCACCTTGGACAGAGAATAATCCAGGAGTGATCTGGTTTGGACACTGCCTGCTCATCTCCTTTCTGACTCTGTTTCAGGCAGCTGCCCGTCTCCCTGATCTTCCCCTGTTTCCAGGAGTTTGTGCTTGTCTCCTGAGGGGCTGGCCCTGGAGATAGTTGCTGCTCACTCTCCCCACTGATTTCCTCTCCCGTGAGCTCAAAGCCACCCATTTAGGAGGCTATTCCTGCTTAGACAGTTTCGTTCTGCCCAGAGAGCAAATGCTGTTTGCACGGTTGGCTCTTCTGTTGCGCCCAGCGCTTTCTCCTTTCTGGTTCACGTGGCCCCCTTGAGGGGGAAGGCTGTATACTGAGGTGATTCAGGCCGTGGGGGGCTCTGGTGAGTGCCTTTCTGGAAGAGCCCACATTCCCCACCCGCTGGGGCTGGGCAGCCCTGGGCGTCGGAGGGCTGGAAAAGGGCATTTGAAGAGGTGTCAGCGGTAGTGAGGCTTGTCTTCCTTCACATTTTAATTAAATCACAAAGATAAAAATCTCTGCTTTCCTCTTGAAATCTAGCAGGAAGTATGCCAGGGAGGAAAATTGACCCAGGGAGAATATCCCGGGAAGAAGCGTTTTGTAGTTTAGAACATCAGCAGGGGTAGATGGGCTGGGGGAGAAGCACAGGAGTGGCTATCTTTGCGGCCCCGGCCAAGCCTCTCGCAGAGAAAAGGCTTAGAAAAGAATTCTCACCTCCCAGGGTTATGTTTATTTGAAACTTGGAATAATTGTTTGTCTCAGTTGGCTGATCCGCCTCTAAAGGAGAAATTACAGGGATTAAGATGGGGAAGGGGTGGGGAAGCACTGAATGGAGTGGGAGGCTGGAGATTTAACGGTTGCTGCCCTAAATAGATGGCTGTCAGCTCTTCCAATGCAGAGCCCTGTGGTGAAAGCCAGGCTCCGTGTCCCCGCCTGATTTCTAGTCACTTCCGTACTCCAAGGGCATGGGCTCCTTCCCGAGGACTTTGAGTCTCAGCTTTGTCATGTCCTTGCTGTGTGACCTTGGGTAAATTACTGAACCTCTCTCTGAGCCTCCGTTTCTTCATCATGAAACAGAGATGATAACCCACTCTACCTTTCAGAGTTGCTCTGAGGAGTAAATAAGACTGTCCAAGATGCCCCTCTTCCCCTTCATCCTCATCTTCCATCTGGAGCTCTGCTCGTCCTCCCAGCAGCTTCCTGAGACTGGCTGCACTCCGCTCCCCTCCCTGATCTATCCGTGCCCTTCCGTTACATCTCGGTCCACCTTTGGCTCGCAGTGTTTTATCTCTTTACGTTCCTGTTTCTCACACTGGAAGGCTGACCCCCGTACAACCCCTGTCTGAGCACAGACCCTGGCACATCAGAGGCCTTCCTGAGGCAGAGTGAGTGCTTTGCAAACTGTGAAGGGCTTCCAACCGCCCTTAGGCGTCACCACCCGGGGCAGCATTTGTCACAGCAAAGCTGAAAGGGCCTCGCCAGAGGAGGGAAGTGAGCCCGGGTCCAGGCTGCAGAGAGACACCAGGCTCCGGGAGGGAGCAGGTGCAGAGCCCAGTTTGTGCTGCTTGGGAGAGGAGTCCGGAACAGCTCTCACCGAGTCCAGCCCTCTCCAAGCCCGCTGTCCACTCCCTGCTTGGACATAAGCCAAAGTCTTTTTGTTCCTTCCTCCGTCATCCTCCTGCAGGTCAAGGCTGAGTTACCATTAAGCTCCCTGGTCCTGGGGACTGAGCTCTGCTGGCCCCTGCCTGCCAGCCCCGGAGGCCTTGATCTCCCGTCTCTGAATACAGGTCTCATCACCGACTCGCTCTGTGACTTTATGCAAGCCTCCTAGTTTCTCTGTGCCTCGATGTTCTTATCTGTAAAACGGGGTAGTGGGGAGTCAAATGAAATAATGGTGTAAATTGCTCCCCTTCAAGATCTTCCCACTTCCCTCTAGTCACGGTTCTAACTCAGGTGCCCTCAACCCCGGCTGTCCGTTAGAATCACCCAGGAGCTTTAAAAAATCTAATGATGCTCTGCGGGTCTCCCCCACCCCTTTCTGACTCAGCGGCTCTTGAGTAAGAGCTGGGCATTGGTATTTTTTCAAGGTTCCCCAGGTGACCCTTGGGTTGCACCAGGGCCAAGAACACTGTGGGCTGCTGGGCCAGCAACAGCGCCCTTCTGTTCTGGCTGCCGCCACCTCGTCCAACTCCCCCCACCTCTTCGACATGTGCGGGACATCTTGCAGTTTTCCCCGGGGGAGCACACTCCCAAGGGTCTCTCTGCCTTGGCCAACGCTGTTCTCCCTCCGCCTCCCTCTGGAGCCCCCTCTCTTCCCAGGCCTTTCCTAAGCCCTCCGTCCGGGACTGGCCCTCTGGATGCCCCCCACCCCCCAGCTCTATACGCTCCTATCTTGATGCTCATCTCTGTGGGTCACACTCCCTGTGTCTTACCACCTTTGAGGACCCTCCCCAGCGCAGAGCCTGGCATGTGTCTGCTTCCAGCTCTGCCCCCGCTGCCGTTCCTCACCTCCCTTTCCTTCAGCCCCTCTTGAGCTCTTTCCCCCAGCCGTTCTCAAGTTTTAGTGTCAGAATCACCTGGAAGCGTCAGAACCACCTGGAAGGCTTGTTTGCTCTTGTTTTTCCGCCCTACCTCTACTGGGGTATAATTGACGATTAAAAATTGTATACACTTAAGGTGTACGATTTGAGGATTTGGGATACGTATACATTGTGAAATTATCCCCACAGTCAACACAGTCAAGCTAATTAATGTACGCATCACCTCACATAGTTACCATTGTCTTTCCTTTATTTATCTTTTTGTAGTGAAAATACTTAAGATCTACCCTCTTATCAAGTTTCCGGTATACAGTACGGTAGTGTTAACTATAGTCACAGTGTTATCCATTAGCTTTCCAGAAGTGCCAAGGGGTTAATATCCAAAATAGAAAAGGAACTCACACAATTCTCTAGCAAAAATACCAAACAACTCGATTTAAAAATGGGCAAAGGACATGAATAGACATTTCTCCAAAAAAGACACACAGATGGCCAGCAGGGACATGAAAAGGTGCTCAGCCTCACTGGTCATCAGAGAAATGCAAATCAAAACCACAGTGAGCTATCGCCTCACGCCTATTAGCATGGCTGTTTCCAGAAAGAGGAAAGGTAACAAGCCTTGATGAGGACGTGGAGAAAACGGGAGGCTTGTTAAAATACAAGTTGCTGGATCCCATCCCATTTCTGATTCAGTCGGGACGGGAGGGGGCTGAAAATGTGCAGCGCTTACAATTTCCCAGGTGACACTGCCCACACTTTGAGAACCACGGCTTTTGAGCAGTTTCTCAACTTCGGCACTATTCATACCTGGGCTGGATAATTCTCTGTTGTTGTGAGGGGGAGGAGGCCGTCCTGTGCGTTGTAGGATGTTTCGCAGCGTCGCTGGTCTCTACCCATCAGGTACAACCAAAAATGTCTCCGGACGTTGCCAGATGTCCCCTGTGCGGGCACAGTCACCCTGACTGAGAACAGTTGCTCCATGGAGAGCCCTTTGTCCTGGGGCTGGGGGTTGGGTGGCTTCTGCCCAGGTCTCGGCAGGTCCACCTCCCCTACTTTCTAGCCTGTCACCTGTTTGTATAACTCAGGGCTTCTTGGAACACAGCCCTACCCATTCACTGATGGGTCATGTGTGCTGCTTTCTTACTTCTGTAGAAAAGCTTTAGCCTCCTAGGCCTTCCCTGAGTTCCAAAGAGCAAATTTAATCAGAGAAGTGAGAAAATGCAGAGACAGAGGGAGACAGTCAAGCAAAACAAAATCATAGCAAAGTGGAGCAGTTGTGACAGAGACCGTCTGGCTTGTAACGTCTAAAATATTTACTATCTGGTCCTTTACAGAAAAGCTTTGCCAACCCCTGTTCAGAGCCTGAAGGGGTCTTGTGGACAGTGATGAGCTAGAAGGACCCAGGTCTGTGCCCTCCCCTAACTCACCGCATATTAAAGAGGTAGGGTGGGAGCAAACGGGGGCTCTGGGTGAGGACTGCCTGCCATCCAGGCCCCCCAGGCTGCAGCTGGACAAGGAGGAGGGGCTCTGAGCTCCCACCCCAGCACAGCGTCCAGGCCGCGTGGGCTGGGGGCCGGGCTGGGGATTTTCCACTGCTGCCTCGTTCATGACCGAGCTGTACTCAGCTCTCTTTGACCAGCCCTGGCCTCTTCTTATCTACCAGGGTAAACAAGAGCCCTGCACACAGCCCCCAGTGAAAGAGCCGAGAATGCAGATTTTCTGGGGTTGACAAGCCACACAATGCCGTGTGTAGTATCAGCAGTCAGTTCTGATACTTAAGTGGAAAGGCGGGCATTGGGGCTGCTTGGCAGGAGGAAGGACCCCTCATTCATTCATGCATTCGCTGATACTTTTGGAGTGCCTGCTGAGGGCTCGGCACCACGTGAGGGACACAGTAAAGATACTGTCCTTCCCTCTTGAGTCTGACAGGTTTTGGGGAGACTGTCAAGCGGTGATTACTCTGGGGAAGTACAGGGGTGATGGGAACCCGGAAGAGGCACCTAACCTAGTCCTGGGGTGGGTCGGAGAAAAGACACCAAGACCGGTTTGTGAGTGGTGAATCTACTCCGTTCCCCCCGTTCTAACAGGACAGCTTCTAACCCCGACATGCATCCCTAAATGCTTCAGCGTCAAAGCTTTGCTCCGATCTTCACGTCCCCACGAGCTGAGCCCTCTGCCCCTGAAACTAAGCAGGACCCTGCAGGGCCTTCCCAGTGACAGACCGCTCTCTACGTCCCCCACCTCTTGTCTGTAGAAAAGCTTTAGCCTCCTAGGCCTTCGCTGAGTTCCAAAGAGCAAATTTAATCAGAGAAGTGAGAAAATGCAGAGACAGAGGGAGACAGTCAAGCAAAACAAAACATTAATAGTTGAGCTGTAACACAGAGTCAAGGACCTTTATATCCTTGAGCTTCCCCCACCAGGCGGAAGAAGTTCACTGCGTGCCGACCACCAGCACGTAGACCCTGGGCCGGCTGCAACCAGGTTGATGCCGTTGACTCCTGAAATACCACCTGGTTACCTCACCGCGAGGCCAAAAGGTCCAGGTACTGCCCTCCCAGCCCCGAGCACAGGGGACATGGGCACGTGGCCTAGACTCAGCCAAGCGGTCTCACTCTCCTGATAATTTGAATCGGGAGCTGGTGACCCAGAGAAGCAGGGACGGGGAGAATGCATGCGGGTGGCGGCGCCTGCGAGATCTGGTTCCCAGGGGCAGCAAGCGAGCTGGGGAGCCTGGGACTCGGGTGGCAGGAGCCACGTGACCTGCTCTTTGGCATGATTTTGGCTCAGCCTCCCTCTGAGCTGCCCATTTCCAGAACCTGGTTCTCCAGGTTCGTGGCCATTTTGGCACCCACTTGATGGCCCCTCAATTAATTACTTTTCTCCTTAAATCAACCAGAGTTGACTTCTGTTGCCACTTGTGGGCACAGACCCTCACAGGCGCACCAGCACCTGTCAGAGAGTAAATATTTGCTGATACAGCGGGTCAGTGCCAGCTTGCATCCTCATCTTTTTCAAGTCCATCCTTGTTCCTCACCCTGGGCACCCAGCAGCCCACCCCTGACCCTGGCCATCTTTCCAGCCAGTGAGGCCTGAGGTCGGCAGAGACAGAGCTTGTGTTTCTTCCTCAGGGAGACCCAGTTAACCCCAGCCTGTCTTGGGTGATGGCCGTGGTTAAGGGTGTGACGGCAAGCAGGCTGGTGGGGTGGGGGGAGTACTGCTCCCGCTAGAGAGGGGATAATGGACTCAGGCTTTCACGATTCCCATGCAAAGCACAGAAAAGCAGCAATTAGAATGTTCTCTGGCTTTAGCTTGCTAGTGGAGTGGATTTGATCGTCCCCTGGGGGGTGGGGATTCTTGCAGAGAAAACACGTTTTCTCTTCGCGGATGATCATCTTCCCATGTCTAGAGATCACAGTCCAGCCAGCTGAGATCAGTGAATAAGGCTTAGAGGTCCATCAAAGAGAGAAAGCCCATCAGTGGGGGAAGCCTAGGAGGCACCTGCAGACCCCGGTGGTAGTGATGGGGGACGGCGAGGTGATGACAGTGGGAGTAACAAGAACGGCACCGGCAGGTCTGGCCGGAAATGAGTACATCGTGGAGGAGCTTATTACAGGGACTGTTTCCCAAGTGTGGGCAGCACGAAGAAAAACCGGCGAAGAGAGTTGGTGAAGCAGCCAGGGGCAAATCCGTGCCACCTCTGGGCGTGAGCGGTGAGGAGATGGGGCTGAAACCAGAAACTGGAGACCACGCAGCAGGGAAGGGGATTCGGCACCCTGACCTCTCTCTGCTCCAGCCTCCAGCTTCCTTTCAGCGCTTCTCATTGTCTGGACCCAACTGGAAACCAGAGGGCAAGGGAGCTGTTGCTATTATCCATGACGGCCAATCTCCCAGAGGACAGAGTGGGGCCGAAAGAGCAGAGAGTGGGTCAGGAGGGGCAGGTAGAGGAGACCCAGCACAGGAGCTCCCGTGACACTTCCTGAGCTCTTAGGAGCGCACAGTATGCACAGCAACTCATGTTACACGTATGCAACTCACGCAGTTTCTCCAGCGAGAGTTAGGCTTTAGCGTCACACCATTTCAGAGATGAGTATAGTGAGGTTAAGTAATTTATCCAGTCAGTGTGAGAGTAGCTGCGATTCACACCCCGGCCATCTGAACACAGGCTTTGTGTTCCTCACCACCATGCGGAGCTGTCCCGTGAGGTGACCACTAGCTGCACGTGGCTATTTAAATATAGATTCGTCAACTTCAGTAACATTAAAAATTCACGAAGTCCCATGAGCCACATTTCAAATGCTCACTACCCACGTATGGCCAGTAGCTACCACGCTGGACAGTGCAGATACAGCACACGTGCATCCTCTCAGAGAGCTTTACCGGAGAGCTCGGCAAAAGACCTGGACACTGTGACCTGGATCCTTTCAACCCCCTAATCCCTTGCAAAACGCACACGCACGCACTCCCCTCAGTGGCTGTGGTGTTCCTGCGGTGGACACGAGAGAGGTCACACTGACTTGGAGTTTCTTAGGCCATTTCGTTGTCCTCCTGATGGCTGTCAGATACTGTGGCCTCAGCACAGCTCCAAGAGATAAATCTGAGATAGTTTTATGTAGGCCGTGCCCTTTCTCATGTTCTAAAATCTCTTTGCTGTTCTGCCCTCTCCTATTGCAATATCCAGGACATCCCATAGCAAGCAGCAGCATTTCTATCAAAAGAGTCAGGAGAAACGGCTGGCACATCAGCACTCTCATCGCTGCCCCATTTCAGAGATGCTTGTCCTCGGGGCTTATGAGATGCTGGCATCCTGTGATATACAGCATCCTTCCACTACCTCCCGTGAGACAGTTCTCAGTTGGATTTAATGATCCCCACATCTTGACACCAATGTATCATCTCCTAAATGCCCAGAATTAGCAGATGAGGTGAATCCTGAAGATGATATAAATCCTACCTATCAAATAGGCTAAAGGTGAAGTCTAGCTCTGTGTAGACTGTCAGAACATTGTGAAAAGAAATGTGAGTCAATATCAGAGGACCCTCCTACATGTAAAGAGATGCAGGGTCTTGGTAATCTAGAAAAGCACTTTCTGGGAGAGGAAGCAAGAAGGTATAACTCTAAACCACCTGTAGGGACTTCCCTGGTAGCACAGTGGTTAAGAATCCGCCTGCCAATGCAGGGGACATGGGTTCGAGCCCTGGTCCGGGAAGATCCCCCATGCCGTGGAGCAACTAAGCTCGTGAGCCACAACTACTGAGCCTGAGAGCTCTAGAGCCCGCAAGCCACAACTACGGAGCTCACGTGCCACAACTACTGAAGCCCGTGTGCCTAGAGCCCGTGCTCCACAAGAGAAGCCACCACAATGAGAAGCCTGTGCACCACAACGAGGAGTAGCCTCTGCTCACCGCAACTAGAGAAAGCCCGTGCGCAGCCACAAAGACCTAAGGCAGCCAAAAATAAAAATAAAGAGATGAATGAATTTATTTAAAAAATATAAATAAACCACAGGTAATTCTACCTCCCAGCAAACATTAGCACTCGTGTTTATATATACATCTTCTCACATGTGACCCATTACACGTTAACGTGTATGATTATGCTGTGTATGACCGTCTTTGTTCAGTGTACCTGTGAACATTTTTGCATCTCATTAGGCATATAATATGTAATATAATAGTAGCTACCCTTCATTACTGCTTATTATGTGCTGAGGTCTGTGCACTTCACATGTATTATCTCAGTTCTCACAATAGTGACGATAAGTTAGTTACCATTATTGTTCTTGTTTTACAGATGAGGAAACCAAAGCACAGGGATCAGGTATCTTGCCCAAGATCACACAGCGAGTTTAGTGGCCGAACAAAGAGTATAACGAGATCTGTGTGACCCCCAAACCCATGCCCTTTCTGCCAGGATGCTACTCTACAACAACATTATGCAAACTCTTTTAGCTCTGGAATGCATTCTTTGAGGGACTTTTTCTATAAACCTAATATGTAAAACAGATAGAAGTGGAGGTGGACTGGTTGAAATAGGGATGGGAAGCTCTCAGTCTCACCTGCTCTTGCCCCCCGACCAGAGGCAACTGCTGAAGCAGCTCAGGGAACCCCTTGCAATTGGGAAAGGCCAGTTTGGAAAACACTGTCTGCACATCCTTTTAACAGACTGCACAGGATTCACTTTTATGGATATAGCATCACTGATGCAACCAACTGCCTCCTGCTGTGAAAAGCAATCTTGGTGATGCATTTTGTACACAATCATGATTTTTTTCTTGGACAAGTTTCTGAAAGTGAAATGTCTGGGTCAGTAATGTGCCAGGTTTAACACCAGACTCCCCTTTGGAAAGATAAACCCACATAAATTCCCGTCTGCAGAGCCAAGTTCTGCACATTCTCCCCACAACTGGATGTTACTATTTAAAATTAATTTTTGTCAATTGTATATGCAAAGGCACATCGCAGTTGTTTTAATTTACATTTTTTTTTGGTTACTAAAAAATATCCGACATTTTAAAGTTTGTTGACTACTTACCTTCCTTCTTTTGTGCATATCCAGTTCATACTCTTTGCTTTCTGTTTTTCCTCTACAAGGGCAATGGTTTTTTATTATCTATATGTAATATTTATTTTTAATGTAGGATTATTAATCCTTCATATGTCACATAGAACATACATGGTTAATGTAGTAATATAGAGAGAGACTATATCACGTTGAATTTTATCTTTTATTTATGCTGTCTTTGATTTTTAAAGTGTTAATATTTAGACTATGTTTAGAAAAATATTCTCCTATATCTTTTAATTCTTTGATTTTTAAAAGATCTGAATTCTTTAATCCATTTGAAATTTGTTACATTACATAAGTAAGTGAACTAACTTCCTTTTATAACTAACTCACTTTAATTTTCTTATCTTATTGCCATAGCTAGATCTTACAGAGTTCTACTACATAAATTGCATTATATTATATAAATTGTAACTACAGAGTTACAACGTAGCCTGGTGGTTCTCAGCCTTGAACATTATTGCCTCCCCAGGGGACATTTGGCAATGTGTGGAGACATTTTTGGTTGTTACAACTCCTGTTGGGGAATGAGTGTATGTGCTACTGGCATCTAGTAGCTAGAGACCAGGGATGCTGTTAAACATTCTACAGTACACAGGACATTCCCCCACAACAAAGAATTACTGGCCCAAAATGTCAATAGTGCTGAGGTTGAGAAGCCTCTTGTTAAATAATAGTGGAATTAGCAAATCCCTTTTGCTTTTTGTACTTACTCCATTGCAAACCAGAGCTTCACTCCTTAAAGAGAGCTTGCCTTAAGGTCTCTGTGATGATCCCTCTGGAATGCCTCTGTAAATGTATTCTCTACCCACAGACAGAGTGATGCAGACAGTGCTATAAAGGACATAGATGCCTGGGTCAACACGGAAAAAGGAATAAAGAAGGAAAAGCAATGCAGTCATGAATGACACATTAGCAGTGTATAGTGTTTATTTTCCTGTCTCGAGACCTCTATGCTCCCCTGACAAGGAGGAATAAGAGCCTCTTCAACTACCCTCCTGTTGATTCTCTCCTGGAACTTATGACCTCCACCAGTTAAAGCATCACAAGATGCACTCTGTAAGAACGTGAACAGTGGAGTCACGAAGACCTGGGTTCAAACCCTGGTCCCCTCACTTGCTGGCTGTGGGTGTGAGACCCTGGCCAAGGTCCTTTCCTCCCTGAGTCTCTGAGCCTGTTTCCATATAACATATACTTACCTTGGATGCCATGAAGTGCACTTTAGACTTTATAAGTAGATACCTAGCTCAGCATCTAGAATATAGTGAGGGCTTATTATACATCCCCATGGAGTCCCAGGCGTGTGCACCTAATGCTGCTGATCTCTTCCTGCTGAGTTCTGAGAAAGGCATGGAAAGCTGTGCTCTGGCACAGCCCCTGGGAGCCCAGAAGCCAAGAGAGACCAGCCACGAGCACCTGCACAGGGTTTTATGCCTGTTATTTTTTACATCTTTGCTGTAAACCTACGAGATATGTAATTTTATTATTGCCATTTTGCAGATGAGCAAACTGAGGCACGCAGAGGTTAACACCCTGCCCAAGGTCACTGAGCTAGGAAATGGTGGACCTGGGTTTTAGAACCTCGCCCTTAACTGCTTAGTCATGCTGCCTCCCCACCCCCCTCAGCCCAGCCCCCCAGCAGCTCGCCTGAAGGACCCCAGTCCAGCTACCCCACCTCCAAGGTTCTTCCCGTGATTCCCCTGGAGCCCCGTGCTTTTATCCTGAGGCCCGGGGGTGGCGCTGAGTACGGGATGGATGCTGAGAGGAAGGGGGTGGCACTTCATCTGTGGTACTTGCTCAGAGCAGCTGCTGGGGCTGCCACCAGTTGACAGAAAGAGTTCTCTGCTCAAGCGCTGTCCCCAGAGGACCTGACACTTCCCAGCATCCCAGAACTGTCCCCACGGAGCTCTGATGGCAGCCTGACTGGCTTCCTGATCTTGGGAAATGTACTTAACTTCCCCATCCCTCAGCTGGCGTCTGGCAGGAGATTCAATTACATAGTAATGAGCCTGAATCCTGCAGAGCCTGCCTCTTAATCACTACCTGAAAAATGCAACCATCTAAGACAGAGGCAGGCCACCCCGGCCATGACCTCATTAACCTAATCCTGTTAGACTCCTCTGCTCCCCTTGGCTGATGGCTCAGCCGCAGGACTGCTATGGAAGGGTAGCCTTCCAGAACAGAGGGCTCCTCATCCAGGGAGGCTGCATCTGGGCGAGCTGTGCCTTGGGCATGGTGCACGTGTGGCCCCGCCATGGCAGGGATGGGTGGGGCAGGAGCTCTTGTGGCTGGATCTAGAGAAGGCCAGGGAGAAAGCTGCATGCCCAGGTGGTACCAGCCTCCCTCTCTGCAGGAGTCTCACTGCCCGCACCACGGTCAGCGTCACACTGGGCTCTGCCACATCAGGGCTCTGATGCCTGGCACTGTACATACAGAACATATCATGTAATCCTCACAACAGTTCTGTACCTTCCATGCTTTACAGGCTAGGGAAACTGAGGCTCAGAGTAGTCAGGTAGCTTTCCCAAAGACACACAGCTGCAGAACTGGATTGGATCCCCATTTGGGCTAACTCCAAAGTCCACGCTTTTGGAATCATTACAGAGGTATCAGGGTGCATCTATAATGTGTCCTTGCAGAGTGTCCATTCTTCTGAGTTATAACTTGTATGTAGTGTGGGTCAGGGGATTGCTGGAGGCTTGAAGCCCTCTCCCCAGAGGACAGAAGAGGCCCCGCGGTACTGAGTACTTTAGTAAGGCTCTGGCCCCCTGCAGTGCTGGGCTATGGAAAGAGCAGGGGTCAGGCTACTAGTCCACTGGGGACCCGGCTTTTGTGGGGCAGTTTGAGAGGCAGCATCTATTTCTACCCCTGGTTCGGTCGGATGTGCTGCCCTCAGTCACTGGTTGGTCCCTCCTGTCTACATTCTGCCCTGGGTGGCCTTAGAACTGTTTAGGTCTGGGCATTAAAGGACAGGAAACCTGGGACACTGTCAGGAGGGCCAGGCCCCAAATCTGTCCTTCCATTCTGGGTGACATAGATGGATGGGGAGCAACTTTTCAGATCTCACATTCTCTCTTGGCCCTGAGAAGGGGCCGATGGGTGCCTTGGGGCTTGGGTGATGCCCCGATAAGAGGTTGGTGTGGGGTGAAGCCCTTCCTTGTCTCTCATACCCAGTCTCCCAGGCAGAGAGAAACTCAACCTTTGGAGCTCCAGCTGGGTCAGCAAAGACCCCTGAGCCCCTTTACTTCCTGGGACCTTTGCCCTCCTTCCAGCATCAGACAGGAGTCAGTCCATCGGTAGAAAGGTTGAGCCCATGGGACAGGTCCAGCTCTGGATGTAACCAGGTGCCTCTGGGGCAGTGGTGAACGTTGCAGCAGTAGGAGATGGGCAAAGCCTGCTCAGTCATCTGGTCAACCACGAAGGATGAGCAGAGAGGAGACAGGGTGGCCATGGAGAAAAGAGCAAGCCCACTGGGGTTTCAGTGCTCTCTCGTCTTTGCTTTCCTCCCAGAGACAGACCTCTTTATATTTTTTCTTCTTCCATTTGTTTTTCTTTCCTTTCCACTTCCCCTTTCTTATCTCCTGTAGATCTCCCATTTCAGAATAAAAGCCAAAGCTCTTGCAAGGCAGACACGGCCCTAATGATCTGCTTGCTTTCTTCCTTCTGAACTCATCTCCTTACCGTTTTTTGTTTTGTTTTGTTTTGTTTTACGGTAGGCGGGCCTCTCACTGTTGTGGCCTCTCCCATTGCAGAGCACAGGCTCCAGTCGCGTAGGCTCAGCGGCCAGGGCTCACGGGCCCAGCCACTCCGCGGCATGTGGGATCTTCCCAGACCGGGGCACAAACCCATGTCCCCTGCATCGGCAGGCGGACTCTCAACCACTGCGCCACCAGGGAAGCCCTCCTTACCGTTTCTTGAGCTCCCTGGGCCTGCTGCCACCTTGGGACCTTTGCATCTCCTGTTCCCGTCTTCTCCCAGGTACCCACACACCGCCCTCTCACTGCCTTCACGCTTTACTCAGCTGTCACCTCCTCTCTCATCCATCTGAAATTCCAACAGTCATCCTGCCCTTTTCTTACCTCATTTTTCCCTAGCATTAATGCTAGCTAATGTGTGTGTATATTATTTTTTATCTTGTTTTCTGTCTGTCCATCCAACTAGAATGGAACCTCCATAAGGGCAGGGATTTTTGTCTGTTTGGTTCACTGCTATATACCCAGAGCCTGGCACATAGCAAGGGCTTGATAAATATTTACTGAATGAATGAATGAGTGCTCTGTACTCACGCCCAGGGGACCTGAAGCCTTAGCAGGGTGCTGTCTCCTAGCCCCAGGAATGGAGTGGAGGCTGCGTTTGAACACGGAGCCACCCCCAGCCCCAACATCACTGGCTTTTATGCAGGTGTGCAAGGTGGCCGTACAGGTGCAGGGGGTGGCAGGTATCTTACTGTTGCCTTGACTTTAACCCAGTCTTCACCAAGCACAGAAAATGTTGCATGGCTTACCCAAGTGACGCTTGAAGTTCAAGAAATCCAGTTGTTCCCGTTTTCTGTGTGGACAGCTCTGGGGGCAGCCTCTTCTGGTGACATGAACAGCTTGACCCGAGACCTTTGTGGATGCTGTGGTTCTCTGAGCAGAGAGAGCAGGGAGTGGCCTGGAGTTTGGGGGTTTCCTGAGGTCTCATTTCTGGGATGAGCTCAGTAAATGCAAAGGGGTCCCATAATCCTGGAGGGGCTGTAGGAACCTGGGAATCCCCTGTTTAGGTTTGGGTATGAATTATTTAGAAAGGAGGGCAAGTCCTAATCCAGAAAAGCATAACGTGTCCCTGATATATTGTCAAGTTGTCATACGTGTGTGTCTATGTCTGTGTCACTGTATGTCCGTGTGTGTCTCTGTCTCTCTGTATCTCTGTGTGCTTGTGTATCTGTCTGCATGTAGCCATGTGTGTTGAGATGGGCATCAGAAGGGCAGCTCTGGATTCTGCCTCCATAGCATACAGGAGTCTCTGGCATGTCTGGTGTTTTAGTGGCTGTAAGCTCTCTGAGACTGAAGCATGATGGCTGTCTCTCCCACTGTTTTATTTCTTTAACACAGTGGTTTTCAATCCCAGCTGCACATTACCTCACCTGGAGAGCCTTATAAAATACCGAAGCCCCAGTGTTACCCCACACTGGTTAAATCAGAATTTCCAGACATGGACCCTGGGCCCTGCTGTGTGTCTGAAGTTCCACAGGTGACTCTGGTTGCAGCCAGGCCTGGGCTTCCCTGCTTTACTCTCCTGTGAGCTGTGAGTCAAGAGACTGTAGTGAGACCTGAGGAAACAGCTCTGAACTTGGAGCCGGAGCGGTGGTGGGAGGGGTGGGTGGAGTGGGGAGGTGTGTTTCAGCACTGGTCCCCTGGTGAAATCATCTTTGACTTTGAGCAGGTTATTTTGTCTTTCTGGTCCTTAATTTTCTTTCTTGGTAAGACGGAGATCATTACACCTTCCTGCCTATCTCCTACCCATGGTTTGAGGTCACTTATGTGAAAGGGCTTTGTAGATTCCGAAAGGTCACCCAAATGCAAGGAAACATTATTAGCATTATTTTTGTTAGCCCTCTGTAGAGACCAAAAGGGTGAGGCAGGAGGTGGGTGTGTAATTACAGCAAGGTCAGAGTAAAGGAAAAGCTGTGGGCGCGTACCGTGGTTACTCTGTGATTTAGCTTTGCAAAGGTTGTCAAATCCCGTAATGCCTGTGCTTGTAATTCCAGGAGCTGACACTAGGTGGTGCCTGATCCATGGTGTGGACTGGGAGGGTATCATTTGGGGATGGGTTTTGCCCCCTTTGCTTACAATACAGTTATTTACTGACAGAATCATTTACATATCAAGATAAGGTTTAAAAAATAAATTTATTTATTTTATTTATTTATTTTTGGCTGCGTTGGGTCTTCGTTGCTGTGCGCGGGTTTTCTCTAGTTGTGGTGAGCAGGGGCTACTCTTCACTGCGGTGGTTCCTCTTCATTGCGGTGGCTACTCTTGCTGCTGAGCACGGCCTCTAGAGTGCAGGCTCTAGAGCGCAGGCTCAGCAGTTGTGGTGCACGGGCTTAGCTGCTCCGCGGCATGTGGGATCTTCCAGGACCAGGGATTGAACCCGTGTCCCCTGAATTGGCAGGCAGATTCCTAACCACTGTGCCACGAGGGAAACCCTCAAGATAAGATTTTGAATGCTGTTCTCACGCTGTCTTTGCACAATTAGGTGGTCATCTTCATTCTGCCCAGGGGCCCCTTCTTAGTTTCCTCCTTTCCTGAAGTTTCTGGCAATTGTTAACAGCAGCCCTCATTCTGAGGCCTGGAGTTGGCTCTTGCCCGCCCAGATGTCAGAGCAACATCGAAAAGCTTTGCTTGCTGGCAGTGAACCAGCGAGAGGCCCGCGTGGCTCCTGTGAAGACTTAATTAGCTTTTGAGCTGCTCCTCTGTCAATCTGGCTTTCTCTGCTTCTCCCTCCCCTCTGGCGTTTAAGGGGGAGAATCTCATTTTCTTCTCCCAGGGGCCCATTCCTTGCAAGTCACTTTAGCTTTCTTTCCTCTCTGTGATCAGGAGAGAGGATGGAGGTGTCAAGGCGGTAATTGTAGAAGCTGACTGACACTTCTTCCTGCAGTTAAGGAAGAGCAAGTTTGGATATGAAGCTACATCTCTCATCCCCGCTGGTTTTGAACCTGACCCACCGACCCCACCCCCTCAACCCCGTATGGGTTACTTTGCATAAAATCACTCAATCCGTTCAGAGAGCCAATCCAGCGACTTTCATCCAGTTTTCTTGTTTAGGCTTTTCCCCCTGTTTCTTTAACTGTTTGAGAGCACATCTGAAATCCACAGTTGTGGATGTCAAGGCTCAGTGGGTGTAAGTACACACAAAGCTTTTGGGATCACACACATGAAACAACTCACAGTGACCGCCTCTGGGGAGGGGATTCGGTGTTTGAGCTGGTCAGCGCGCTCCTGTGAAATCTTCCACGGCAGGGAAGGCTCGGGATTCTTTGGCTGATTCAGTGCAGTCTTACTTCACTCCATCAGACCCTAAAAACCAGATACAGAAGGAAGGGGATGCCCCTTAATCCCGTCTCACTAGCGTGCCAGGTCCCCATGGGACCTTTTGTTAGGCTTATGGGAACTTGGGGGACATAGAGAGTGGGTTTTCCAGGATGAGGTACTCAGATAGGGACCAAGGTGAGAGGTCGCTGGGAAATTGCTGGGTGCTGTCAAAGCAAAGTCCTCACTGGCCACCGCGGGAGGAATAGCTTGAGTGGAGGAGGTGGAGGCTGGGAGCCTATGCAGCCTCTGGATTCTACAACAAGGCCCTTCACAGTGGTCTTTTGCCAGGTTCTCCCCACCCCCAGCTCTTCCCAAGTGCATGCCCTCCCCCTTCTTGGGCAAATTCCCCGGGATCACACCCAGCTTCCTAACAATCCCCTCTAATATCTGCTTCTCTTCCCTTCTTCCTGGAACCTCCTTGGAAGTCTTTGAGTAATCCTTCCTTTCCCCAGAGGCAAGGCCTTCCCTCTGTTTGTTCCTTCATTGTAGACCACCATGGCGCATTACGCCTTGATCCTCAACCAACCAAAGACCGTCTCGCTTCTTCCAGGGCATACAGCTCTTTTCAGAAGGCAGAGATAAGTAACAAAAGCAAAAACAGTTAAAAGTTTCATATTAAAATGCTCTGGCCATTGATAGCCTACCTAGAAGTTTTAAATCAAGGTAGACTAGCTTTGCCTTTCATTCCAGCCACAGTGTGCAGCTTTCTGGAGCAGGCTTTGCAGCCCCACCTCTAGGACTTTGCATATACTATCCCCTCTGCCTGGAGCACACTTCCCTTCACTGCTTCTTCACTTTTTTGACCCCTGTCTTTTTACAGGGTTCCCCTTGGGCCTCTCTTCATCCTGTAAGAGCGTAATTCTCTAACGATGTTGTTAGCACGTTCCAAACTTTCATTCAACTCATGAATGAGGTGTGATAAACTGTCACAGTAAGGTCTCCGATTTATCCACGCCTCCCTGTAGCTATACCTTCCCACCCCGTGACATCCTTTGACCAATGACACAATAACGAAGGAGGAATAAGCAGAAGCTCGAAAAGTTCTTGCATATTGGTGCTTGCCCTCACTTGGTGCTCTTGGAATCCACCAACCACTATATAAAAAGCTCGGGCTAGCCTGCTGGATGATGGGAGACACAGTTCCAGTTGTCCCTCTTGCTCTGGTCATTATCTGGCCAATCCCCTGACACGTAAGCAAGGACATTTTAGATCACTCAGGTGCCAGGTGTCCTGCCAGCTAACTACAGGTGCATAATCATGTCCAGTAGAGTCTACTCATGCCATCCCAGACCAGAAGAACTTCCCAGCCAACATGAAGAATCAGGAGCTGAATAAATGACTCTTGTTTGAAGCCATTCAGTTTGGGGGTTTTGTTACACAGCAGAAGCTACCTGATACATGAGGGAATCGGCAGAAAGAAAAATAGCTGGTTGACTAAAGGTATGAAAAATTGGGATTTATGCAGTCCGTGGAAAAAAGAATGCTGAGATAAAAGTACCAATTCACTTTTTACAATTCAGTGTAAAACTGGTTAATATCCAACAGGGCAATAAAAAGTCACCCATTACGTTATCTTCCATCAAAGACTCAGAGATAATAGTGTTTAAGAAGTAAAAGAAAAAGTTTACTTTCAAAGATGTCAGGGAATGAGGCTTCAGAAGGGCTGGCTTGCCAAATATAAAACACAATGAGCATTTAAAGAAAAAAGCTGCAAAATCACCAAGGTTATCAAGTTTAAATTAGCCTTTTCATGGTGAAAAACACCAGCTTTCTCAGATCATTATCATAATCCTAAAGGTCATGGCATATCTTCAGATATCAGCATAGTAAAAATCAAGGGTACATGGATATTGTTAGGGAGATATTGCAGGCTTATGGGAAATAGCCAAGGTTTCACGATGTAGGGGACCAGAGCTAGGCAAGGTGATCCTGTGCTTTTCTCTTTATTTTCCTTCCTAGCTGTGCTATATAAAGCACTTAATCATACTGGAATTAGAAAGTATTAGTGTCCGTTTTTATTTCTATACTTACTGGACAGAAAAAAAAAAATCTCTCTTGACCTGTTTTATACGAGTTAACTTCTAATTTTATGCCCGAGCTCTAATCAAGAATTTGTCAAAGATACGTTCCCATAGAGGTCAGGTGACCCTCCAGTGGGCTTCTTAGAAAATGCTCCAGCATAGCTTTAAATGACCACACAGTCATCTTTTTGTCTTATTTCCAAGTCATGGATAATTTTCCCAAACAGGTTAGGTGCCCCTCCTTTGTGTTGTCTCAGCATCTGAACCCACTTATCACAGTCTGTTGTCATAAATGCCCGCTTGTGAGGTCTCTTCTAGACTCTGGCCTCCCTGAGGGTGGGGAGGTTCCTAAGGCTTAGTACAGGGCCTTGTATAAACATTGTTGAATGACTGGATCAGCAGATTGCTACCTCATAGAACCAAGGACAGTGTTTCCCGTACTTGGTGCCAGAATTTCCAGGGGTGCTTTGCTAAGCAGCTTCCCAGCCGATGCCGGTAAAGTGATGGGCTGGAGCTGCCTGGTCCTGGCCGGCAGACTCTGCATGTTTCTTCACAACTCCGGTTCAGTGACATCACATTGGTAGTCTGAGACTGGGCACGGTGGGAGCACATACAGCATGGAAATTGGCAAATGCTGCAAAATGAGGGTTTTGCTTTATGAGAGCCAGTTTACCAGCAGGACACTATGCTTCCTCATCTCTGGTCCAAGGACTAATGTGTGAGAATTATTGACCTAGGATGGGGTCAGCCAGTCGCAGCCTGCTGCCTGCTTTTGTATTGCCCGTGGCCAGAACGGGTTTTTATGTTTTTAGAGGGTTTGTTGACGAAGAAAGAGGAGAAGGAGGAGAATAAGAGGAGGAGGAGGAGGAGGAGGAAGAAGAGGAAGGGGGGAAGGGGAAAATGAGGTAATACGTGGCCTGCAAAGCCTAGAATGTTTCATATCTGGCCTTTTATGGAAAAAGTTTGCTGACCCCTGACCTAGAGAAGCTTCTTAACCTCGACTGCACATTCAAATCACCTTGGAGACTTTTAATGTTTTAATGCTTGGACCTCATAATGCCTGAGCTGAGATCCAAGGCATCTGTGTATTTGAACAGCTCCCCGGGGGGACTCACACTTTTCCATCTGGGTTCCAGGTCTCCTCGCCGTTTCCCCACCTTGCCTCTCCCATTTCCAACCGCGTCCCAGCTACCTTGAGTGTTCCCTGTCCTAGGGGCAGGGTCTCTTTAGGGTTGCCTTGGATCTGAAAGGCATTCTTTTGCCTGGAAACAAGTGAGTGGGGGTGGGCAGGGCCTCCAGGTGAGCACAGCTGAAGGCTGGGGCGTGAGAGGGGGGCTGATAGCCGAGCTGTGTTTTGCTCACCCCCTTACTCCTACCCCAAAGCTTGAGCTCACCCAAGACCTTGGGCAGAAACATGATTCCTCGTCTGGGGTAAACTGGGTGGGGCAGAAGTTGTTATTCACCCACGTGTGAGGCAGGGAGAGCGGTTAGGATTTGAAGTGCCATCTCACGCTCACTGGGTACCCTTGAGAAGGAAGAGAGTGCAGGAGTTTGGAAGCTGCACACCCCACTTGCCACACAGGTGCCGGCTTGCTTGGAGGTATGGCTCTACGGGAGTGTGGTGGGCGATTTTTAACCAACTTACCGGCTCCAGCGATGTAACTCTGGGGACTTGGGTAGAATATGTCATCCTGGAAGTCTGCCATTACTCAAGCAGTTGGGAAACTTTCTCGGGAGCCACTTCCAGAGCCTGCCACAAATTCTTTTGAGCTTATTGTGTAGGTAATTTTCTTTGGAGGATCGGTTACTTTTTAGAAATGACTAAAATTCAATTGGAAAACATAGACCGATACAACTTGGGGTAAAAAAAAAAATCCAACAATTTGTACAAAATAAAGAAATTGAAGTACCTATAGGTGGCCTAGCTTAGTCATTGAGAATATGGGTTCTGGAGCTCAATCATCTGGGTTCAAGCCAGCCTCTACCACAGCCAGTGCTAGCCCCGAAAACGTTGATCAAGTTACTTAAACTTGTGTGCCTTACTTTTCTCATCTCTAAAATGGGACCCTACCTCATAGAGTTGTCGTGAGGATTAAACTATACATTAATACATATAAAGGGCTCAGATCTTCATTGTTAGTGCTGGAGTCCTTGTGCAGCACACACTGGCTTGGAGGCTATTAAAAATTCTAGAAATGTTTTGGGCCATGGCAGCAGCGTGATTATATCAAGTCTACAGCTTCCCAGTTTGGCCATTTCAAAGAACTCATTTGGATGCACGTGTGGCCACTTTACAGTGAGTTTCCAAACCCTGCCTTCTCCTTGTCACCTGAGGAGGATGCTGGCCCAGCCCATTTTGTCTCGCCACTGTCATTGCAGGTCCTCCCCTACTAGAAGGGTTCTTTTGAACTTTGTGATGCAGACTGGGAAGCAAAGAGAGAGAAGGGAGGTCTGGGGGCAGTGGCCTGCTCCAGAATTTCCATATGGGAATAGCTTCAGGGTGCCAGCATGGTTGGGAGTGGGGAATGTGAAACTGTACTTGACCTTGGACATGTCTACTGCCAATGTTAAAGACTGAGGGGTATAGCTTGAAGAATGGGGGAGACTCGCATTCCCCCGATCCCCCTTAGCACCAGCTGGGGAGGTTTGCGAGTATAGAGTGAGGGAGGTGTAGAAACAGCTGGAATGTCTGAATAGGTGGGAGAGAAAGGAGGTTTCAAAGAAGTTTTGCTGTGACCCACAAGTGTAGACCCTTTGGCAGAGTTGGAAAATACAAAACGCAAAGAACTTGAATTTTTAACTTATTTTATTTTGTAAATCAACATACATAAAGTTGACGTCTGGGTGGGGGGAAGTACAGCTCTATGACTTTTAACCAATGAGTAGATTTGTTTAACCACCGCCACAATCAGGATGCAGAGCTGTTCCATGACCCCGAAACCCTCTCTTGAGCTATCCCTTTGAAACCACACCCTCACCCCAACTCTAACCCTGCTAAGCACTGATCTCTCCTCCATCACACTGGACTTGTCTTTTCGTGCGTGTTCTACAATCACACAGTCTGTAACCTTTCAGACTGGCTTCTTTCACTCATCACAATACCTCTAAGATGTAGCCAAGTTGTGTCTGTAGCATGTTCCTTTTTTTTCTGAGTAGTATTTCACTGTGTGGAGGTACCACAGTTTGTTTATTGAATCACTACTTAAAGGACATTTGGGTGGCTTCCGGTTTGGGGCAAATTATGAGGAGAGTTATGTGTGAACAGAACTTGCCACTTTTGTTGAGGAAAATATTCAGGAGTGGGATTCATGGGTCATCTGGTAAGTGTGTGTTTAACTTTATAAGAAGTTGTCAAACATAGAAAACAAACTTACGGTTACCACAGGGGAAGGGGAGTGGCGAGGATAAATTAGGAGTGTGGGGTTAAGACATACACGCTACCGTATATAAAACAGACAGTCAACAAGGATTTACTGTATAACATAGGGAACAATATTCAATATCTTGTAATAACCTATAATGGAAAATAATCTGAAATGTATATATAACTGAATTACTTAGCTGTACCTGGAACTAACATAATATTGTAAATCAGCTATATTTCAATTTTAAAAAGAAAGACGTCACACTGTTTTTCAGAGTGGCTTGGACCACTTTCCATTTCCACCAGCAATGAATGAGCGTTCCAGCCGCTCAACATCCTTGCTAGTACTTGGTACTGTCAGTATTTTTCATTTTAGTCATTCTAATAAGTATGTCGTGGTGTCTTGGGGTGGCTTTAATTTGCATTTTTCTCGGGCTTATTGATGTTGAACATATTTACTATCATATGGTGAACTTTGGTGAAGTGTCTGTTCAACTCTTTTGCCCGTTTTCAAATTGGGTTATTTTCTTCTTACTGGATTTTGAGAATTCTGTCTATATTAAATTCTTTATATATTCTGGATACAAGAATTTTGTTGGATATGCGATTTGGAAATCTTTTTTCCCAGCCTGTAGTTTCTCTTTTCATTTGTTGAACAGTATCTTTTGCAGTTTTCGCTGCCAAAAAACCAACCAAACAAACAAAAACCTTTTCTGGTTTTTAATTTTGATGAAGTCCAACTTATAAATCTTTAAGAATGAATCATTCTTTTGCTACCATGTCTAAGTACTTTTTGTCTAACCTGCCTTACATTCCTGGGATAAACTCTACTTGGTCATGGTATATTGTTCTTCTTATATATTGCTGGATTCAACTTGCATATGTTTTATTGAGGATTTTTACTCTATGCTCACGAGAGCTCTTCTTTATTTACAAATATAAGCATTTGAAGGTGTGAATTTCCCTCTAAGCCTCACTTCAGCCATGTGGCACAAAAAGGTGGTATTTGTTGTTCACTTCAAAATATTTTCGAATTTTCCTTGAGACTTCCTGTTTGGCCCATGAATTATTTAGCAGTGAATTGTTTGATTTCCAAGTGTTTGGAGATTTGTCTCAGCATGTTCCTCCTTGGATTTATCCTGTATGGGACTCTCTGTGCTTCCTAGACTTGAGTATTTCCTTTCCCATGTTCGGGACGTTTTCAGCTACTATCTCTTCAAATATTTTCTCAGGCCCTTTCTCTCTCTCTCTTCTCCTTCTGGGTGGAAAATTTTTAAAAAAATATATTTTAAGCTATCTAGTTTTTAAAATTTATTTTAATTAATTAATTTATTTTTGACTACGTTGGGTCTTCGTTGCTGCGCGCGAGCTTTCTCTAGTTGCGGCGAGCAGGGGCTACTCTTCATTGTGGTGCGTGGGCTTCTCATTGCAGTGGCTTCTCTTGTTGCGGAGCACGGGCTCTAGGCGCACGGGCTTCAGTCGTTGTGGCACATGGGCTCCGTAGTTGTGGCTTGCAGGCTCAGTAGTTGTGGCGCACGGGCTTAGTTGCTCCGCAGCATGTGGGATCTTCCCGAGCCGGGGCTCGAACCCCTGTCTCTTGCATTGGCAGGCGGATTCTTAACCACTGCACCTCCAGGGCAGTCCCCTGGGTGGAAATTTTTCTTTCTATTATTGATTTCCAATTTAATTACATTATAATCAGAGAACATATATTGTATGATTTCAATTCATTTACATTTAAAATTTGTTCAATGACCCAGCATATGGTCTGTCATAGATATTTTTGTGAATGTTCCATGTGCACTTGAAAGGAATGTATATTCTGCTGTTGTTGACTGGAATGTTCTATAAAGGTCATTTAGAGTCCATTGTTTTATGGTTTATCAGTTCTGATAGGACCGAAGAACCATATAGTTTATAGTTGAAACCTTGTTGGTTTTCTCTCTGCTGGTTCTACCAAATACTGAGCGAGGAGCTGAAGTCTCCTAAGAAATTGTGAATTAGTCTATTTCTATTTCTCCTTTCAGTTCCGTAAGTTTTTGCCTCTGTTATTAGGTGTATATACATTTATGATTGTTCTGCCTTCTGCTGAATTGACCCTCTTATAATTATGTAATGTCCTGCTTTATCCCCGGTAATTTTCTTTGCTCTGAAGTCTGCTTTGTCTGTTATTAATATAGCCACTCCAACTTTATTTTGGTTAGTTTGCATGATATATCTTTTCCCATTTATTTACTTTTAACGTACCAATATTATCTTTAAAGTGACTTTCTTGTAGGCAACTAATAATAATTTTAAAAAATCCATTGGCACAATCTCTTTTCATCTGTGTCTTGGATTTAGGGCTACCATTTTATTATTTGTTCTCTTTTATTTTTTGTCTTCTCAGTTTACTTAGAATCAATATTGCACCACTTCCAATAGAATGTAGAGACCATCTCACATTTAGGTACCTTTGCCCTTTCCCCTTATATTGTAGTGTCCTCACGTCTTACACCTACGGACATTAAACATGCCATCAAGAACCTGAGTTATTTTGGAATTAATTTTGGTTATTCAGCTCTGTTCGTTTGTTGTCACGCTGCTCTGAGACCTGATCAAATACGTGGCTGTAAACGTGACACATGGAATGTGGTGAACATGTTTCTTAAATAAAGGAAAACTGTTTCTAGGACAGATTTTTATAGATCCACCCAAAGTGGGTGTAGGCAACAGAATACTATCATTTTGTAAGGGTTTTGAACATCTGTAAGCAGAAATGGGGAAACTTGGAGAAGCAGGGTGAAAGGAGTCACTTTAGCTGGAATGTAGGTTAGAGGAGTGAGAACATAAGCTATCCAGGGAGGCTGCGGAGACAGACAGAGGATGGGTTGACAGGTGGTCGGTGGTTTAAGAGCCATGGACCTCTTAATTCCTCTGTTTCGACACTCAGAGAAGCTGGAGCAGAAAGAGTTTTGATTGATAGGGATTGGATCCCAACTCAGCCACTTAGGAGCCGTTGACCCTGGGACAATTACTTCTCCTCTTCCAGCCTCACTTTCTTTATAAGGTAGCTGTGGAGAGTACATGAGTTTTTGTACATAAAGGAACTCACCCAGTGACACATACGAGAAACTTCGTAACTGCTGGTGATTATTATGGCCACCCAGGCCTCCCTGTGTGTAGTCTGCTCTCATAGACATGTCAAAGCAGCTTATTTAATTAAAAAAAAAATTGACCTGAGGGTTGCCCTCAGAAACTTTCCCTTCCTGGTGGTTCTCAACCCTGGCCACACGTTACAGTCATCTGGATACTTTAGAATATGTGTGGGCCCCTCGTCAGACGTTCCGATTGAATTGCTCTAGGGAGTGCTAGATTGATAGATAGATAGATAGATAGAGATAGAGAGATACATAGAGAGATACATAGAGAGACAGAGAGATAAAGATAGAGATACATAGATAGATACATAGAGAGACAGATACATAGATAGATTAGATAGATAGATACATACATGGATACATAGATAGATACATAGATAGATTGAGAGATAGATAGAAGATAGAACAACCGAGAATTGTTCAAGTAAGAATTATTTTGGTGGCAGGGAACGCAAATGTGCTAATGGAGATGGAAGTTTCCAGTAACTGAAACATCCACATCCCCAGGTCTGCGTCAGTGTATTCTGTCCTCTCACAGCTGTGCAAAGAAATTCCCCACATATCTTCCTGTTGAGGTAATTCTAAAACATACATAAAATAGAGGTAATTGTATAAATGAACCTCCATCAGTCAGCTCTAATGATTATCAGCGTTTCATCAATTTTGTTTCATCTTTCCTGCTCCCCACCCCCTTTTCTGTGTTGGATCATTTTAAACAAATCCCAAATATCATGTTATTTTTCACTGGCTGTTTTTTAAAACCTCCCCAAGTGATCCTGATGTCGGCTGGGATTTGAAATGCACGAGGCAAATCTTAAAGTCACGGCAAATGCTTAAGCCATTTAGGAGACCAAATCCTTCACAGTGTTTCAGATAAAGCCTCGGAGTCTATCTGACATAGATGTAATGTATGTGCAGTTTCTTTGTGTATAGAGTAATTATGCATTAATGGTAAGTAGCTCATGTAAATAGGTAATTAGCATTATGCAGCTAAAATGAGTTTTAATAAAATTTTCTCCCTGTCTTAGTTCTCCAAAATCTATAAACAACACTAATGTAGTTTAATTTTCATGTCATACCCATAATCACAAAAACACAGCACTAACTCTCTTTAACGAAATTCAAAGATCTTTGGATCTTTCTCCCCAGGAGTCAGTGTGCAGCATCCGTGGACCTGCCTGGGACCCAGAGGTCTGACACTTTCTGTTCAAACCCCTCCTGCCTCCCGCTACTGCTACAACCTAATGTTTCAGGTAAGACGCCTCTAGTGGCTCCAGATTTGCCAGGCTCTGACTTGAAATCATTTGCAATGCAATAGTAGGCTGTGGACCAGCGATAGTAGATTGATCTCTGCTCTCAGTGGCAAAACAGCTAGAAATCAATGGAGAAACAAATGGTCTTTTGATGGGAAAAAGAGAAAGAAGAAGAATTTAGAATGTTTATCATTCATTCTTTCAGTGAGTACTTATTGAGTATCTACTATGTGCCAACCATTGTTCTAGGTGTTTGGAATATATCAAAGGGCCAGATGGACAGAGATCCCTGCCATCACGGGGCGCACCAAAGTAGTTGTACTGCGTCTCCCCAGAAACAGTCCCCACAGCCTGTTTTGCCCTCATGCCAGTGCTGTTATCCCTGCAGTCAGCTGTAGCCACCATGCCCCCGTGGCAGTCCCCTTGTTCTAGGAGGCTGGGACTACAGAAAGCAGCTTCAGCGAGGGGAGGTGAGCGAGATGGGGGAAGTGGTATATTTCCCGTACATTTCCCAAGCTGGACTGAGCCTTCGGGCAGATAAATTTGACCTTTTGGCAGAGAGGATGAAGAAATGAATGCCAAAGGTATGGACTAAGCCAAGGGCGCAGTCACCTGATGGCAGACCCAAGGGGAAGGACTCAGGACAAACATCAGTGGGTGTGGTACATGCCTGCATGTGCGGGAAAGCACTGCGGTCAGTTGGTAATACCTGCTGTGGAATCTGGAACGGGGAGTAAAATAAGCAGCTACTCTCTTAATCCCTGTGCCAGATTTCGAAATCCCTCTCTCCCTGTCCAACTCCCTTCCCTCCTGCCCTGCCTCCAGGGAACTGTTTTCTGTTCCTATAGCTTAGTTTTCATTTTCTTGAGTTTTATGTAGAGGGAAACATACAATATGTGCTCTTTGACATCAGGTGGCTTCTTCTTTTAAAAAAAAAATATATATATATATTTATTTATTTATTATTTGGTTGCACCAGGTCTTAGTTCCGGCAGGTGGGCTCCCGAGTTGCAGCTTGCGGGCTTCTTAGTTGCAGCTCACAGGCTCCTTAGTTGTGGCTCGCCAGCTCCTTAGTTGCGGCACACAGGCTCCTTAGTTGTGGCCTGCGAACTCTTAGTTGTGGCATGCCTGTGGGATCTAGTTGCCTGACCAGGGATCAAACCTGGGCCCCCTGCATTGGGAGTGTAGAGTCTTATCCACTGGTCCACCAGGGAAGTCCCTACATCAGGCTTCGTTCCCTCAGCATTATCATCTAGAGATTCATCCTTGTCGTTGGCTGTATCAATAATTCATTACTGATGAATGGATAAAGAAGATGTGGTACATATATACAATGGAATATTACTCAGCCATAAAAAGGAACGAAATTGGGTCATTTGTAGAGATGCGGATGGACCTAGAGTCTGTCATACAGAGTGAAGAAAGCCTGAAAGAGAAAAACAAATATCGTATATTAATGCATATGTGTGGAATCTAGAAAAATGGTACAGATGAAGCTATTTGCAGGGCAGGAATAGAGATGTAGACGTAGAGAACAGACATGTACACACAGTGGGGAAAGGGGAGCGTGGGACGATTTGGGAGATTAGGATTGACATATATACACTACAATGTGTTGAGTAGATAGCTAGTGGTAACATGCTATAGAGCACAGGACGCTCAGCTCAGGGCTCTGTGACCACCTAGATGAGTGGGATGGGGGGTGGGGTGGGAGGGAGGTCCAAGAGGGAGGGGATATAGGTATACGTAGAGCTGATTCACTTCATTGTATGACAGAAACTAGCACAACATTGTAAAGCAGTTATACTCCAATAAAAAAAATAATTCATTACTGCTGAGTAGTACTAGTCCATTGTATGGATATGCAACAATTTGTATATCTACTCACCTGTTGAAGGACTGATGGATATTCAGTTGTTTCCAATTTTAGATTAGAATTTTTTTCCTTTTTAAATAAATTTATTTATTTTATTTTATTTATTTTATTTTTGGCTGTGTTGGGTCTTCTTTGCTGCACACGGGTGTTTCTCTGGTTGCCGCGAGCAGGGGCTACTCTTCGTTGCGGTGGCTTCTCTTGTTGCAGAGCACGGGCTCTAGGCGCGTGGGCTTCAGTAGTTGCGGCACGTGGGCTCAGTAGTTGTGGCGCACAGGCTTAGTTGCTCCGCAGCATGTGGGATCTTCCCGGACCAGGGCTCGAACCCGTGTCCCCTGCATTGGCAGGCGGATTCTTAATCACTGTGCCACCAGGGAAGCCCCAGTTGTTTTCAATTTTGACTATTACAAATAAAGCTGCTATAAACATCTGTGTACAAGTCTTTGTACAGATGTATACATTCTTTCCCTTGGGTAAATACCTAGGACTAGAATGACTGGATCACATGATAGATGTTTGTTTTACTTAAGAAGCAGCCAAACTGTTTTCCAAAGTGGTTACACCATTTTACATTCCCATCAGCAATGCGTGAGACTTACAGTTACGCCACATCCTTGCCAGCCTTTGGTGAGGTCAGTCTTTTAAATTTTAGTTCCCCGAATATGTGCACAGGAATATTTCATTGTGGGCTTAATTTGCCTGTTAATGGATAATGATGTTGAACATTTTTCATGTTTATTTGCCTTCCTCTTTGGCTATTACTGTATGTATCTCACTTGATGGTTACAAGAGCCCATTTTATAGATGAAATTGGAGTCTCCAAGGGAGGTTTAGTGACAAAGTCATTTGGCCAGCACGTTGCAGAGTTCAAACTAGAGCCCAGGTGTGACTTGCAGTCCCAAGCTGTCTTTACCTCAGCTGAAGGTGGAGCTACGTGCAGGACCACCAGCAAGGGGAGAGGGGCCACAGGCGAATGGGTTAGTGTGAGCGCGTGTGCGTTTGCAGTAATGAGGGGAGGCTGCATTACACTTTGCATGAGGGTCAAATCAGCTATTATTAACTTCCTACTTTGAGGGGTTTACCATCAAACTGTGGTGTTTTATATTTTGCTCACTCCTAGACTACACTCCAAATTAAAGCTCCATTGCTGGAGTACCATTTGTGGCTGTCTCTTGTGCGACTCTTACCCCACCTCCAAGATTCAGGGCATTGGGAGCGTGTGTGGTGGTAGTGGGCGGGCGGGTAGGACTCTGAATTTCTCATCTGTTTCCCTTTCTACTTCCCTCACTTCCACCCCCTCCCATCTGCTTTCCTCCAGCACATTCAAAAAACTCTTCAAGTGTAAAGCTATTTATAACAGGGAGCTGGATCTGTCTGTGGATGAGGTAAGTTACAAGCACACAGCCTCAGGCCGCTCCACTAGCTTGTTTGGTTCAGGCTGGAAGCATTTAACTGCCCATTCCAAGCAGTCCTCCTCTTCATTTACCCTTTCGTGCTTTCACACTTTAAATTCCATCTCTAGACCTTCTCTGAGTTCTCTTTGTAAGCTTATTGGTTTATGGGGAAACAGGGTTGTTTGGTTGTTTTTTTTCTGTTCAGTACCAGATCTACCAAACTCATTTACAAAGTTATATGTGAAAAGCATGAACACCTTCACCCAGTCAAGTAGGCCAAGAGGGATTTAGGACGAAGGACAGTGGAAATATTATGGATGATAGTATCAAGTAGTATAGATTTCACGCAGAAGGACATTGATTAGTAAGCTTGTTATTAATGGAGGCTCTTTCCAGTCTGAATCACTTGTGGCCCAGGGCGTGGGGCGCGTGAGTTGTGGCGGCTGGTCTCAGTTCGCCCGCGTAGTTGACCCCTGACAACTGGCTCATATAAACTGCGGGTGATAAGAATGATGAGTGCGTTTCCTGTCAGGAACCAGCTTCAGTGGGCTGGTGGTGGCGCCTGTGGCCCGGGGTGGAGGCCACGGCGGGCCCAGCGGCCCGGCCACACGAGCCTTGAGTGCCGTCTTCTGTCGGCTTTGGGGGCGCGATGGGGGGATGTGGTGCACGTGGCAGGCTGGCCATCACTATGTCAGGGCCAGCTTCCCCACACTTTAGCCCGTGTGTGTGCTGGGCTGCTGCAGACAGACCGAGAGGAAGGACACGTGTGGAGGGAGCAAAGCCTCAGCCAAGCCTCCCCAGCATGGGGTCAAGAGCCACCGCCCAGTTCGTTCATACTTTTCCGAAGCCCTTATGTCTGTCCCCCAGCGCACGTCTCAGACAGTCCTCTGGAGTGCATACTGCTGGCAGTAACATTCGCATTCTATGGGAGAGGCGCAGAACAGCTCTCTCGAACGCAGTCTGATCCACCTGGCTTGCTGACCAGGTGCTCATCCGTGAGACAGTCCTTGTTTCCCTGCCAGTCCTTTGTCCTCACCTGGAGAGGAAGAATGGGGTGGCAGAAAGAGCAGTAGGTCAGGAGTCAGACAATGCGTGTTCAGGCTCTGTCAATAACAGGTGGTGTGGCCTTTGGCTGAGTCACTTAGCATGCTGGGGCCTCAGCGTCCTCAGGTGGAAACACGGAGCCTGGACAAGAGCGGTGCTTCCTGATGTGCAGTTGGGATGTCTGGACGTGGCTGGGCTTGCCCGGTTGTCTGCCGGGTGAACAGGCAGGCGTCCACCCAGGATTGGCAGAGGAGCCTCAAGAGAAAGAACTGCTACCAGCAGTGAGAATTCCTTCCCACCTGGGCGGCTTGGCCCTCTGGGGTCCGTGTCCTTGTGCCGGGAAGAGCAAACCCACAGGTAAAACGAGGCCAATTATATTTGAAGATTTGGAAACATCTTTAAAGTAGTGAACAAGCACAGATGTATTGTGGAATAAAATGGCAACATTCATACGGATTTTAAAGATCGAAAGAAGTTGTCGAGAAGCTTCTTGTTTGTTGCTGAGAAACTTCCTGTTTGCGGCAGGCCTCTCCTAGCTCCTTCCCCAGTCCTGTTCCTTCTCTCCTCTGCCTTGAGATGCCTCGGTTGACACTGACACGTGTCCTGAGCAATGAGAGGCAGGCCCCTCCAGCCAAAGCAGCAGCAAAGCCTTAGTCACTGGAGGGGAACAGGGACCCAGCTCCCCTCTCCCACACATTTGTGTCTGGACAGGGGCTCCGTAGGTAGAAATGGCAGAAATCATTCCTCCAGCACCTAGAGTCGCACTGTGGACCGTGCCCCTCCCCCCTCCTCGCCCCCTTGGCCTGGCATCTTTTGGGGGCGCCGGTGTGTTTAATGGTGGAGACTGAAAACCAACTCCTGTGTTCGCAGGAGGAAGAGGTGGGGTCTGGTAAGGGGGGCAGGGCAGGAGGGGGCGGGGGCAGAAGCCGCTGGCCCGCGGGCCTCACTGGGTTAGGACTGGCCTTGTTGGTGAGTCTGCGAGATGCCCTTTGGAGAAACCCAGAACCAGAGGGAGGGTAGAGTTCCTGGAAGGGGACAAGTCCTGAGTGGGCTGGGTGCAGGGAGAGCGGCAGGAGCCTGTCAACGTTTTGTTTATTGTTTTCCCTTTCCTCATACTACCTTTGTTCACCCCGCAGCTGAGCTCTGCAATCTCTGGTTTCATCTGTTCTTCTCCAGACGCCCAGGGCTTCACGGTAGTTGTAATGCATTGTTTTAAATGTTTCAAAAACTCTAATGGAAACCATAATACATCTGTTTTCTGCTTTTTGCATACCCAGTTGTGGATGTGTTTGATTAATAAATCATGGGGAACTGAACTAATTATTCCTTAATGATTAGTCTCTTTGGCAGACAACATATTTCAATACAATATGGGAGAAATGGGAGAAAAATAATAAAGGCGGTCCTTGATGTAGGATAGATTGGGAAGTAACACAGGATCAGGGGCGCCTTAGAGTTCTTTCCAGGCCCCAAAACCTCCCAGAGAAAGGCTGCACAGTCTAGAGCTGCCAGAGGCTGGTGGTGCCCGTGGTACAGTTAGAGTGATAGAGGAGAAAGAGGATGTTACAGCTGTTTCTTCCCATCTCTGGGAATCAGGAGGTCATCAGGCCAAGGGGTGGTGTGTGTGAGGGTCACATGAGGGAGAGTCACATTAGGACTCTTAGCCACCATGCCCCAGGCAGAAATTCAAAACACACTGGAATCCAGGATCAAGGGGCAGCACGCCTGCTTAAATAAACGATAGAACCATTCAGCCCAGTGATTCTCAAGCGGTAGTGCGCATCCTAGCACTGGGAGGACTTTTAAAAGTCCCAGATTTTCTGGCTGAGAAGGTCTGG